>NC_048300.1:191110942-191311498 GCF_013100865.1 Trachemys scripta elegans
CCACCCCTCACACACTCACAATATCTGAAGTCTAAGTCTAAATCTATTCTGTTCTCTTTCCGGAAAACCTTGCTCATGACTATTCGGGGGGGGGGGGGGGGGGAAGAAGTCTGTTATGACTTGTGAGAGATGCAAAAGTAGGCCATATTGTCTAGAGGGCCATATATTCAACCCCAATATAGAGACATACTGTATCCCAAAATAATGCTTATCATAAATATATGTATTCAGAATAAAACGAATACAAGGGTTTTGTCAAAGATCCATCCGACGTCTTCGGAAATAATATTCTTTCCCGTAATTATTCACTTTCCGTTTAATAAAGTCCGTTCTTATTCATCACACTATTAGCTACAATGTTATTGAAGTAGAATAAAACCGATGTTATTATTCAGATCCCGGGACAAACTATAGATTTAAATAAAAAATAAAATACGGGAACGAATTGCCATTGAAATTGCATTGAACAAAAATCTCTAGTATTAAACATAGATTGAGATCCGACACAGATGGGGAGCCACTCCGAATTTTTTCGACTGGTTTTAGAACCCGACGTACCGATTGAAATCCCCAGTTCCGTGGCAAGGAACATTTTTGTAAATCTTGACCCAGTGATTGTGGGAGGAGAGAATTAGCCCAAAACAAAAGGCGGGAGGTGGGTGGGGTGGATCACAATTGAATCCACTTATATTTTAAACAAGAGTGATTTGCTTACAAAAGATTTTAGCACTAGTATAACGTTCCGCAATGAAACCCGACAACACAAACACGCCGGGGCCTGGTAGTGTAAACGTGGAAAGGTAGGGCGGTCATTAAGGAGGCTGGTGACACTACATCTGGTGCTGAAAGAACAGCTCCACTAATTGGAATCTTTCCCGGCGCTCGTGACGGCTGCCTCGTCCTTCCAACCTGGGGTTGTCTTTGGAGTCTGTCCTGTATAACACTACATTGCCCCTGGTTTAAAACGTAGTCCCCGCCAAACGGCTCGGAGGCAAAGTTAGATTTAATTCTTATTTCACAAAGGAATGAATCGGGGGTGGGGAAACAACCCTGCAGACGGCTGTAAAGTGGGAGAAAACAGGGAAGTTGAGAGTAACATTCCTCCGACAGTTCTATTTGCAGTAGTACTGGAGAATCATGGCGGGTTGAAACTTCAGGGCGTTGAAGGGATTGTTTGTACACGGATGTGTGTTAGCCGTTCCTATCTGTTGCAATCTGTCCATAAAAAGGGTGTGCCCCCGCCTGTGTGATTCCCCTTGGTTCTTTCTCCTTGCAATTGAGTTGATATTAATTATATCTTAGAAAGTGTCTTCGTTTCTGAACCGAAATCTGACCTCTAGGAAGCTGAATCCTCATCAAAGAGAGACGGGGAGTGAATGAATTCCCATCAATGGGGGTTTATGTCTGTACTACTTGACTGGACTCTAATCTCCTTTGTGAAAGAGGGTTCATATATCCGTTTTGCTCACATCCAGTCTATTCAATTTCTCCAGCTCAGCTAAGGAGCTTCCAATTACCTGTGTGGCTGATTGTAGTCAAGATTCTTTTTTTTTTTTTTAAGCGATCAAGGTGCTCAAGGATTTAAAGATTGATAGTAAAGGAAATCCAGCATGGAAATGTAAGGTTTTCCCTCCACTGATCTGATGCCGAACGGCAGCTGCACAAGAGGGCTATCTCTTGGTGAAGTCAGGGGTAGATATCAAAGACGAGTCTATAAGTTTCAAATGTATATTAAAAATGCATAATAAATATGTTGTCCGACTTAAAAAAAAGCGATAGGTGTTAGTAATAATCAAAACATCCTACGCCTACGCTCGGTACAGTATCCCTTATAAATACATCAGACTTCTTTTCTAGCGATACATCAACAAGAATATATTAATTCTGGGCTTCCCTGATATTTTAAACCTCTCATGTCAGATTTTTTTTCTCGTTAATACACACACATATTTTTTTAAAAAATGAGGTTGGCTGTTTTTTTTTTTTACTCGAAGAAAGAAAGAAAGAAAGAAAGAAAGAAAGAAAGAAAGAAAGAAAGAAAGAAAGAAAGAAAGAAAGAAAAAGATTTTAAAACATAACTCTTCATGTAATTTCCCCTTGAACAGAAGTCATTCTATTGTTCGGGGAGGGTGCGGGGGTCTTAAAGGCCACGTGGTTTTCTTTATCAACCTGAATAATAATTATAATAAATCCAAAAAAGTCAAAAACAGCCTCAACAAACCCCTGTATCCGTCTCCTGGCTGGCTGCGATATTGTTCAGTGCCATGATTTTGTGTTTTCCTTCAATGAGGCTCGGAAAGGAAAAGACTTTTGCAGGACTTAGGTGGTGGCGAGATAATTACCAGCTAGATAAAATATTTGCCACCGATTCTGATGCAGAGATCCCCATGCTATCACTTTCATTTACTGGTGTGTAGGATATAGCCCGGAGCTCCACTACTCCAACCATCAGAACCAATAATCTTTACTTTACCTACTGCTCGTGTATCGATAGCTTCTCTAGCCTCAGGCAGCTGCTTTGATATGTTAATATTTCTGAGTACCAAATTCTGCAGAGATCATATTAATGTTGTACATACAGAGTGGAGCTGTGCCTTAAAGTTGAATATTCAGATCGCCTGTTTCAAAAGAAATCACTTGAAGAAACGAAGCTTCTATTTACAAGGAGTCGTCTGTGGGTTTGGATCATTAAAACAAAACAAAACACCAACAAACCCCCACCCTCTCCTCTGACACTTTCCCAGTAAATGTCTCAGGCTTTTATTATGCTCGACTCCTTCCCTTTTAGGTTGCCATTTTAAAGCCAAAGAGCCCGCTTCCCGTTTGATTTGGGGGGGGCTTGTTTGCTAACCACCCCACTCCCAAGCCCCCCTGCATATGAAACAGACGCCGCTTGAGTGTCTTCACCTCCAAATATTTGGATTTAAAAAGACAACACGATGACATTTGGCCCCAGTCGTTTTATGAAATCGAGATGGCAAACTCCAAAAAAAAAAAAAAAAAAAAAAAAAAGCTCTTGTTTCGCTTTGTGATCATCCATCGTGCCTGCCCCAGGCTAATTTCAAGAAGCTTAAATACTGTTATCGCCTCTGGGCCATGACGAGAGAGAGGCCAGGCTATCGGCAATAGCTCTTTTTCGATTGCCCTTGGCAACATAAAATACAAACTACTTTGAATCAAAACATTTTTGGGGAATTAATATGATCTGAACTCTGCACGTTTTCAGAGATCTTGAGTTTGTCAGATCGCTTAGAGGTGACTGACATGCGAATGCGGAAGCATTAATGCCGAGCTAGGAACACTGTCAGATCTTATTTGATTAAAAACACAAAATCTTAAAAGCTCGAGCATCAGTCACCCGAAAGTCTGCCAATAAAATCACGGGAAAGACGCGTCCCCTTCTCTCTTCTGCCTTTTATGTATTTACTTATGGCGCTGCCTACAATTTGAAAGGGATTCGATGTGGCTTGATCATTTTCTCTGATCTTCAATTTTAATTTGAGACACTTAATGACGAAACTACAGCCTACTGTCTCACTCATTAAGGGCGAGAGTTTAAGCGGGGGACTCTTCGAGGCAATGTTAACACAGAACAACAAAATAAAGCTTCCCAATACATTTTCCCCTTTATGATACCTCGGGTAATACATGGAAGGAGCGGCAGACTAGATCTTGATGTAAAAGGTGTTTTCCATATACTATCTCTGTAATCTATGCACTAGTGGTACTGAAAACTGGGGAGAAACAGGAATGGTCATATCTTTTATTGTTTTTATTTCATGTAAATTGTAAACACCCGTTTGGCAGGAAAGTTAACAGGGAATTTATTTTGCTTGCTTGCTAAATATTCTCTATGTCAAGACAGATTATCCTACTCTCTCTCTCTCTCTCTCTCATTCACCCACCTCCCCCAAGCTAGGATATACCTATTCCTATATTTCTCCAATACTAAGAAGTACTATTCTGTATCCAAAATAAAATCTATACGTAGGAAATCGAAAAAAGCAGAATTCGGTTTTACATAACAAAGGATAATGTATCGTTCTACAATGATGTTGTGAAACTTTCCACTAAAAGGAAACTTATTTTCTCCAGGTAATTAAGGGCAAAGGATAAGATCTGGATCTATAGGTGTATTCTGTACTGTAGGCTAACATAGTACTGTACATAAAGGCAGTTTAATCTTTCAATTAATTGTATTTTCCTCCTTTTGTTGTTCTCAGGCCCCACCTCCTTTCCCCCACCAGCTCTTATCTGTTGAAGAACCGTACAATAGTCTTGATAATCCTGTAATACCTATAATTGTGTCCCGAGTCCTAATGCACTGTAATTAACACGGCTGTCTCTTTTCAGGGGCCAATTTGAATTGCATTAAATCCTAATAACTTGTTTAATTAATAGGTTTCGCGGTTCCAGCCGAGATAATCTCAAATCGACAACAACAAAAATTGGTCGAGGAGTTACGCTAGAAGGCAGGGTCTGTAATCCGCGCAGCTTTAGACGTTTGTGTTTATTAGGCGTCAAATAAAATAAAATAAAATAAAATAAAATAAAATAAAAACCCATTCCTGCAGCTTGCTTTGCCCTACACGGGAACGGCAAGCACGTGACCAGGTTGGGAGAGGGATTCGATTTTGTTTGCCTGCAAAAATCGTCCCTTGTGGTGTCAAACCAATGCCACAACTGGTCGCTAATGTTTGCAAGATCAGGGTTCCTGCGAAATTTGGGGAAGGGAACAAACGCCCCGTTTCCATCAGGGCTGCATGGAAATGTGGCTTCAGCTGTAGCATGGGGCAGTGAAGGAGTTACTGGTGGGCAGGGGAGTCCGCTCTGTGCTAACCTTCTGCTATTTTCTTCACCTTCTGCTACATTTCACCTTCTGCTCCATTGCAAGGTTGGGAGCTTTTGTGCTTCCTAACGCGAGACAACAGCTTCAGCTCGGCCTGTCTGTGAATGGCTGAAACACGCGGTAGCCACACACACACCGGCGCACAATCCAAGCCACACAAACAGAACTTCCATAGCATAGAGTGGGACAGGGAGCAAACCACAATGCACATGTCGCCCAGCGCACAGAACACCACACGCACCTGAACACCACCACAAGCAGATATGCGCACCAGGACAAGACGCACACATCGGTACAACACACCGGCAGCACACAAAGCAAGCAACCCAGGCATAACCTCAGTAGAAGAGGGTCGCACATCTCGCGCCACGCACACACAGCGAGGACAGCACTCAGACATGATACAATATGTCAAATACAACGCCCCCCAACCGCACGAGCGCGCACCCCCTCCCCCCCAGAGAGAGCACACCGACTAGCACAACGCCCAGCGGCACGCCATGCAAACGAGACTCACAGAGTGCAAAAGACAACACAAGGGAAGAGAAAAGTACATAATACAACATAGGGAACACAAAACACGCCACACAGCGTACCAAAGTCTCATCAACACACACACACACACACACACACACACCGGGAGAACACACACAGCACAACACAAAACACAATATAGTGTGCCAAAATCTCATCATTCAGCATATACACAGAACACAGCAAGCCAAATTAAAAAAACAAAAAGAAACCTGCCTACATTTCCCCAAATCTCTGGCAGGATGAAGAGTTGGAACATCTGCTAAAAGATTGTTAACTGGGAATTTCTGCTTAAAAAAATCCTTAATGTCTTAGGAGTTCTTTTAGATAGTTCTGCTCCTTTATGACACATTTGACTATTAGGGAGACAGGTGAAATTAACAAATCAAACTCTAACAATGCTTAGGAGTTATTGATGTGAAAGAGAAATGGACTGATTTTTTCCCTTTTATCTCTGAACGTTTTGCATTTGAGCCCATACCATTAAAATAAGATTTATGTTCTCATTATAAAGCACAAATCCCTTCAGTATAATTGCATGATGTTGGCATTATGATTGATCAAGCACCCATCCTCCTTCCATTGAATGTCTTCCTTTTGTGCATATCTGTAGAAATCTTTACAGTTGTGTTCCTGGAAGCCAGTGAGATGAGGACGAACAACAACAAAACAAACAAAAGCACACTTGTCCTTTTGTTTATTTTGTTTTGCATCCATTATAGTGGCATTCCCTACTTCATCTGAATTAACTTCTTAGGTCAAGATTTTCAAACATAGGTGCCCAAAGTTAGGCTCTGAATTGCCTATTTAGGCCTATACTTAAGTGGTTTGATTTTCAAAAGTATTGACAACTCAGCAGTTCCCACTGAACTCAACCATATTACTCATGATTTTACAGTTACACAGGTGCTTACATTCTTTGCTGGGTCAGGACCTAAAGCTGGGCAAAAACCTCAAAAAAAAAATCCCCTGATTATTTACTATTTATAGTATATAGTATATATATATAAAATAAAATCACTTCTGCTGCATTCACACCCCTTTTGTGTTTAGTTAACATGAATATTCTGTAAATGAGTTTATTGCACAAATGTACACGGAAACAGTACGTTTTAAGTGACTATGAGAGATAGTCACACAGTTTGAACTCATAAATGTAAGAAACCTGATTACAAAGGTTATATGTATTCAGCCTCTCCAGTCACAAATAACCAACACAGCTGGAATTTGGAACATTTATAATGAACTGCTCACAAATAAACTACAGAGCAGCCGTTCTTCACAGACATTAATTTGAATCTGAATAATTTGATGAATAATTCTGAGAAAATTCTAAATTGCCCACAATGACTCATACACAGAAAAAGAGGTGGAATGTGTCAAATAAACCACTCATCAGTAGCTATTTTGACAGTTCTTCTATTACTTAACAAAACATAAGGATTTCCATGTTTCCATTTTGTAGTAAGCTGCAAATTTGCCAGATTTTCAGAACACGGTAAAAAAAAATCTGAAAGGTGTCATGAATTGTAACCCAGAAATTCATTTTAAAGGCACCTGTAGACATAAATAATAGAACAATAAAAGAACAGAACCTAATGTTAATTGTTTATATAAAATAAATCCCACATATATCTCCTTAAAAACCCATTTCTTCACTGATGACTCTAGTGCATTATGCTGATTCTTATAGAAAAGCACTATATACACATGCTATTTGCTACAGGCCAGAAAAAACATGAACTCACAATGCAGTGACAGCAGTAGAAATATATGTCTCACATTTCTGACAAAGCAATAGCATTGTTTTCTATTAAAACACAAATAATTAATGCACAGCATTTTAACTAATGGGGGGTGGGAGGCATCTCAGAACACAGATCTACTGATAAATGGGCACACATGTGCCCTATTCAACATAACCACATGCCTAACTTTAAGTATGCCAGTGAGATTTAAAGTTAAGCATGTGCTTAAATGAATCAGGATCTAAATGATTTTCCACCACACTACATTATCATGTACATCTTCTATTCATATGAAAGGGAAACATTAAAAGCAAAATCCACAAACCTGTCTTTGCACCTTAATTTACTGACATTTTCATTGTGTTGACAGGACTGATGTGTTTCTAGTAAGTTAGTGAAGTCCACTGGTGTTCCTACTATTATTATTTGATGCATTTATCATTATTGGTGGCTAGTGTTTTGCACAGAAATAGTTCATTTGGTGCAAAGAGAGGAATAAAGTACAAATACTCTTCCAAAACTGGTATTTACTTCCTTTTAATGCTAATTTGTCAGCTATTTAGCACAACTCTTGATAGTTCTATTTCAAGAGGTGACGGTCAGATTAGGGGTGAGAGAACAAAGTCAAAGCAGAGTCCAGCACAAAAGAGCCAGTTTTACTCCTATTTAAGTAAATGGGAAGGAGATTTTTCCCCTTTACCTTCAGTGGGAATAGGATTGGGCCCCAAAATATTATAGCAAAAATTAAAAATATCCTTTCCCTATTAAAGCCCCAATCCTTCGAGGGGTTTATCAACAGCATCCTCATCTCCCAGTGAAGTTCATGGTAGCTTCGGGCACTCTATACCTTGAAGGATCGGGCCCAGAATCTTCTGTCCCTCAGTTGGGTTTTCTGTTCCCCAAATTATAGATATCTTTTTTTCCCCTTTTCCTCGGTACTGTTATATTTGTTGAAATAGTAATGAGGATGACGAATAACAAGACAAAGTCATGTGATAAAGAAAGATTTTAACTTAATAATCACATTTATCCATGCGTTCCACAGTCGTAGCTTATGCACCATACATGATCCTACAAACGCTTCCCCATCTCGATAATGCTTTGTCCTGAGAGTGGCCCCATTGCAGTCAACAGGTCTCTTTGCATAAGTAAGGAATGGTTTGCAAGATCAGTTTTATAGCGAATGGGCCCAGTCCTATGAAAACTTATTTATGTCAGTGCCTTGCTAGCAGGGGTAGTCCTGTTGGCATCCTTTCAACGGCACCACTCACAAAGGACTATGTTCTGAAATCTTTACTCTGTAAGTATCCTAGTAGACCTCACTGGGACTACTCATGTGAAGAATTGCTCACCAGCGTGTGTAAGTGGCTCACAATCTGCCACTTTACTCATGTTGAGTACTGACTTTTCATGGGTAAGGTGCTACTCAGCATGAGTACTAGTGGCAGCATCTGGTCCCTAACAACTACTGAAGGGAGTGATAACTACTCATGAGAGCAAGGGTTTCCAGGATCAGACATTAAACTCCTGAGAGGCTTAGAATGTTTTGCCCTGTCCTCTGTTATTTCAGCTGTTGCCCACTGCCTGTGGTTGGCTATCAGCTAGGACAATTCCTTTGATGTTCTGTACCAAGAACTGTGTTTCTAAAGGTGAGCAATGATTGGCCTTAGTTGCTGTCATTGCTATTTCATAGGAAATAATGCACAAACAGGCCTCTCACTGCTGACCTCAGCTTCTTCTCAACTTTATCTCTACGTTTTAATATACTAACTAAAAAAGAATTGGAAGCTAAAAATATGTGCATGCAGCAGGAAGCATAACCTGTGATCATTCACTGTTGTTTGTAGTTGTCCTTCCCTTTCTATTCCTACTGCCTCTCCCTTTGTTTATTGCCACTCCTTGGTCTCTTCTGTTGGGTGTAGGGTCCAGTCCCACGGTCCTCATTCCCATTAGTCCCCAGTGGGAGTAGTCATGTGAGTAAGGACTTCAAAGAAGATTGTCTGCTCCTTGAGGCCTATTTTTGGAGCCATCTTTGTCCGTAAAACTCCCCTCTTCTCCGTGGTGCAGTAGCAATGAATAATTAATATAGTGCAATAATTATATGCAACAGATTTTACCATGTTCTAATTTGCATCTGGTTTTCAGCATTTCTAAAAAAAAAAAAAAAAATGAATTTAGCTTTTTTGATTTTTGTTTTGAAGAAAAGAACACTTTTTCTTTCTCCCATACATGTTCCCCCTCCGTATTGTTATTAATGGGATTGTTTGGCACGGTAACTGTGTTTTTTAAATATTTAAGTTGTAAAGTATTTACAACTACAGATTAATGACAAGGTTTTCAATAAGCTCAGGTTAGGGAAGGAAAGCCAAGGTGGGACCAAAATATTTTCACATTAGATGAATAATGATTTATTCAGTGTCAATTGCTTGTCCACATATGGGTTTAATTTAAGAGAGAAAGAGAAATATTAACATTTCATTAATTTCAGTACAGTCTGATTGTTTGTAAAATATACAAAGGATTTGCCTCTTATTTTGAAATAAGTAGATCTATATCTATAGCTCCCTCTATACATATACACATGTAGGCGTGTGAATATATATATATACAAACATTCAATGAGGCTATATTGAACTTAATCAGGGTGGAAAGAAAGATCAGATAAACATCTGAAGCCATCACAAATTTGTATTGCCATTTTCAGCTGTACATTATAGACCAGAAATTTTAAAATGTTTGTGCGAAAATATGCAGGGACTTTTGTACAACTCTGACTTGTACATACATAAACTCCACTGCATGCATGTGGCACTTGACTTATCTGTTCTAACACCCAGATGTTTACTCAAATCAGGGTTCACGTGTGCATCAGAGACTGCACATTAGAGAGGGCAGATTGAAGAAATGCACCTTCCATTTGGAGCAGAAGGGGATCATTAGTCTTCAGATCCTGGGGAGGGTTCATTCCACACCCTTATGGTTGAAAGTTCCATTGTGCCTAAGAAGCAGAATTGTTGACCACATTCTTCATCCCTGAGCTTTTGGTGGTCTTGTAGATAACCTGGGCCCAGGCCAAACAGATGTTAATTGCAAGGAATAAATAGATCTAGAACTCATCTGGGGATAAACCAGTGTAGCTTCATTGTCTCCAGTCAAGCTATGGTGATACACCAGCTGAAGAGCTGGTCTAATGGAAGGCAGAGTGTTTGAAGGTTCTGAGACCTCTGGAACCATTCTGATTAAAAAAAAGTAATTGTAACATGACCATTTCTCCTAGACTGAATAGGATACCAATGTTCACGATTGATGTTATACACTGTCTTGTGAACGTTAAGATGCAGTTTTTTAGCAGTGAGGGTAATTTACCATCGGAGCAGATCACTAAGGGATGTGGTAAATTCTCTATCACTTGAGGAGTTTCTGAATCATGACTAGCTGTCTAAAGCAAATGCTTTAGTTCAGCCATAAGTTGTCAGCATGCTACATGCAGGAATCACTGGCTGACATCAGAGGTGCTGGAACTAGGAGTGCAGGGGGTGCTGTAGCACCCCCTGACTTGAAGTGCTTTCCATTATATACAGGATTTACAGTTTGGTTCAATGGCTCTCAGCACCCCCACTATAAAAATTGTTCCAGCACCTCTGGCTGACATTACACGGCCAGTCTTGTGCAGATCAGACTGGATAATCATAATGGTGTCTTCTAGCTTTAAAATTTATGATTTAAAAAAAAATTGGTTCATTTCCTCCACCTATTAGATTTCAATCTAGTAGGTCTTCTGAAAACTGTAGAGTGAGAAGAAAGAAAGAAAGAAAGAAAGAAAGAAAGAAAGAAAGAAAGAAAGAAAGAAAGAAAGAAAGAAAGAAAAGTGCACAATTGTGCCTGTATTTGTCAAAGCAAAGAAAAATATCTTAGAGACCATACTTTGATTCCGTCTTCTAACCTAAGGCATGTGTCTTTTGTTTTGTAGGTGGTACCTGTGTTGTTAACCCCACAGATCTTTTTTGCTCTGTACCCGGACGCTTGTCTCTACTCAGCTCCACTTCTAAATACAAAGTGACCATTGCGGAGGTGAAGAGGCGCCTCTCTCCACCCGAATGCCTCAATGCTTCGCTCTTGGGAGGCATTTTGAGAAGGTAAGTTGAGGTCAGGTGTAGCAGAGTCAAGGTAGCACTGTCATTCTTTTCCTCATACACTTTTGTCTAGATCATCATAGGTAGAGTAGATCAGAAAATGGTGGGGAGAGGGGCAGGTTCCGAGGAAAATTTCAGTGAAAACAAAAAAAACTTATTCTTTTCATCAACATTTTCTGCAGAAAAAGATGGACTTTTCATCAAAAAAAAATCAGCTTTTCATTGGCAAGACCAAATGTTCCATGGAAAGCAGACCCTTTGTGTGGAAAAAATCATTTCGTCCAAAAACTAATTTCCTGTTGAAAAAGAATTTTGATGGAAAATTTTCAGCAAGCCCTAGTCACAGCTTAGCCGCATAAGGGAATACGAGGGAGTGAGGCCCCCTGTTCAACCCCCCTCAGATTTTGACTCCAGTCAGGATGGAGTGAGCAGGTGCTACTTGCTCGATTCTCCCCACTCTGGGACAAAGGGGCAGTGAGAAAGGAGCAGTGGGCAGGGTTTTGTCTCCCCTCTGCCCCACTCACCAGCCAGAAGAGCTGCCTAGGTTTGCAACAAGCAGTAAGCTGATCCACTAAAAAGAGTGAAGTAATTTATTCCACCTCACACAGCCAGGGGAAAATGGGAGTGGATTGTGACTCAGAGGGGTGTGTGTAAGGGGTATGTCAATACTCCATAGCGAGCCTGGAGGGTGACTCAGGTTTGAGACCAACCATTCTTCTGCTCACACACAAATCTGTCTGATTCTGCACCTGGCTTCTAGGTCTCTGCTGGGGAGATAAGCCCAAGCCCTGTCCTTTTGCAGTGTGGACACAGGTCAAGGCACAGACCCAAGCAAGAAAGTTTCTATACTGAGACATGGACACCTGTGAGACCTGGGTCCAGCAGGTGTAAGCCCAGGTTTACAATGAAGCGTGGATGCTCAAGTGCAGGGTTGGAAACGCCAAGTCCTGGGGCCCACAGTTCCAGGTGTACAATGCATTGTAGACATACCCAAAGTCTCTTGAGCAGAGCTGGGTGACTAACAGGTATTTTGATTAATTGGAGATTTTAAAAAGTAAAAAAATATATATCATTTTGGGTTAGACCAAAACCAATTTTTTTTTTTTTAATTTTGAAAGAAGCAAAAAGTCAAAAAGAATTTTAGTTTCAGGCCAACCAAAATGTTTAATTTTGACAAAATGTTTTGTTTCAATGTCGACTAAAAAGATTTCTGAATTGTTTCAAAATAGCAATTCAATAACATTTAAAAACAAAAACGTTATTTCAAACAGAAAAATGGAAGCATTTCATATGGGAAATATCAAAAACCACGGTGTCTATTTGTCTGGATTTTTTTCGGAGGTGAGGATGTTTCAAAAAGAACAATGCCTTGGAATCAACATGAATTCGCAAAACGTTTCAGTGTCGCCCAATCTGCATTTTGCACCAGAAAAATTTTCAACTGACAAATTTTGTCCAGCTCTGTTCACGAGGCTACTTTTAGGGTGGAGCCGCTTATGTGAAACCCTTTGCTCAGGACTGTGCTGAAAGTCACAGCCTGAAGTAATTTAAAGCTAGATGCTGATCACCGTACCCATGCTCAATATCACCTTACCCAAGTGGTACTTCAATGGGACCACTACTAGAGTAAATCACTACTCGGTGTGAGTAAGGGAATAAGGATCTGTTCCTGACAGATTTTTCATTGACATCAGCAGTGGTGGGATAGACCCAAGATTAGCAAAAGGGGTGAATGGAAATTTTAGATTGGCATGTAATGAACAAACAAGTAAAATGAATACACAGATATTCTTCAGGAACTATTTTGGAGAAGTTGTATGGCTTGTGTTATACAGGAGGTTAGAATGGATGATCACAATGGGATTTTTTGGCATTTTAGTCTATGAATCTATGAATAAAATCAGTGTGGGATTTTTTTAATCCCATTTATCATGACAGAGCAAAATCCAAGAATGGGGGGCGCTGTTTGCGAGAAAAATTGGACAGACTGGGACTGAATTTGCCTGCAGGAAGAAGGAAAGCAGCAAATGTCACCCTTCTGACTTCCTTGGTTGAAGGTAGGCTTTGTAATATCATAATGTAATAATACTGTCATGTAATAATGTGTTTGCAGTGTTGTAGCCACGTTGGCCCCAGCATATTAAGAAGACAAGGTGGATGAGGTAATATCTTTTTATTGGATCCAGCTTCTGTTGCTGAAAGAGACAAGTTCTGAGCTCTGAGTGAGCTCGAAATCTTATCTCTTTCACCAACAGAAGTTGGTCCAACAAAATATATTACCTCACCCATCTTTGTCTATGTAATAATTTGCATCGATATGACACCTTCCATCCTTAGATTTAAACATCATCATCCCATTTTGTACAAAGAGGCACAGTGACTTGCCTAAATTCATGAGGGAATCACTGGCAGAGACAGGAGTTAAAACTCAGGTCTCCTGTCCCCCAGTCCAGTAGCTTATTCATTAAACCATGCTTCCCTTCACATTTATATGATGCTTTCTGACCAGGGAATCTCACACATTAACCAAAGAAGCATCACCGTGCTGTTGTGAGGTAGATGAGGATTCTATACCCATTCTACAGATGGGACTATTTCTCTGGCAAATGTGTCCTTTTTGTGTGTGTCTCTTCGTGAATTGCCTAGAGCTGGTTCAAAATATTGAACATTTCCCCCCAAAAAGGGGACACATTTTTCAACAAAGAATTTTTGTGAGAAAAATTCCTTTTTCAAACCTAGAGCAGCTTAAGATTTCCCAGGATTTATCTGCAGTTTGAAAGGCATTCAACAAGCACTCCCTGCTGATAACTGCTGGCCTGTTGCTTGGTCGTGAGCAGCTCTGTGCCCCAGAGAGGCGAGGAACAGCTCCTCCTAGGTGCTGAGAGCTCTCAGCTCCCATTGATGCAGTGGGAGCTCAGCACCTGACGGGATAATATCCTACACATCCATTCAGAAGTAAACAGGGCGGCTTAGGTTTGAAAATGGGAAAATGGAATGGTCAGCACAAGTGTGGGAATGGAGAACACGCAGCACCTGGCAGGAGGGACCTAGCTCCTCGTTTGATCAAGCCCACTCAGCACATATGACTACATTGCGATTTAGGCCTGGTCTGCATTGCGGATTTGCCCAGATCACAGCTGGTTGTAATCAGGATAGAGCCCTATTGTAGACAATGTCTAAGAATATAAACCTGCACGGGGGAATAAGAACCATCCCGCCCCTTACTCTCCCTTATGGGCTACCCAGCCCATAGGTGCTGGCACACAGAAGGAAGCACAGCTATGTGACCACTTACTCGGTAGGTGGGCAGGGGCTGGGCAAAGAGGTGCGGGGTGTTGGCAGAGCCTTGGTTACATCCTACCCCTACCCCAATTTGCTTGCCAGCACAGCTGGCCATGCGATGGCGGGAAGCAGTAATTTACTTCTGGGCTAAGTCAGTAGCAAATTACTTCTCTCCTGCAGTAAGGGGGGAAACAGGGAAGGGGTTGCAACTTACAAGAGTCAGTGTGAGTCCCCCACTGCCCCTCACTCAGGGCTAGTGACAAAGCCACTATCAAGCCTGGGGTGTTGTTTCTGTTCTTTGACTGCTGGAAGGGTGGGAGCCTCTCAGAGTCAGGTTTCGAGAATGAACACTCATGTTTGTGATGCAAACTTCACTGTTGGCCAATGCCTGCTTAAAATTAGCTGTTTGCCTGAGCATTCCTGCTATTCAACTGGTTTGCTGGAATACGGATAGAAAGTGAACTCCAAAGGGGTGGGAACAAAGCCAAAGTGAATCCAAGTTTCTGTCTGAACAAATGTTCCAACAATATGTTGTGGTATTCACCTGGCTCTGTTGGCACATAAGTCACACTCACCTTGCACACCCCCTGAATGCCACATTAGCACAAATTGCATTTCTTTGCCTTTTACAATCAAAGTGAAACCTGTTTATGTGGCTGGTGAAGCTGTCCCCAAGACCTCCATGGAAATAGAACACGCTTACACCAGGAACTGGGAAGGATTATACTGGCCACCATTTGACAGACAAGTTAAAAATCGGTGTGTCTTTTTTAACTCCCACATGATCCTATAGATTACACAGCCATCACCCATGCCCTGGTCACATCTATCGTACTTATCCGGCACCCATTTCTGTAGTATCTCAGAAGCTTTAATGCATTTGCTTTCTCAACACCTCTGAGAGGTAGGGAAGTGCTATTACCCCTAATTTACAGCTGGGGAACCAAACCATACAGACTTTCCCGAGGTCACACAGGAAATTTGTAGGAAAGCAAGGAATTAAACCTGGATCTCCAGCTACCCCTCTTACCCCTGGGCCATCCTTCTTCTCTTTAGTATTAAGTTATTACGATGTGTATTATATGGGGCCATGACTTAAATCAACTTGGAAGCTGGTGCAGAAGGTGGCAGCCTGCTAGGTAAGCCATGCATCAGATAATGAGCACTCTACACCAATGCTCCAGGAGCTGCATTGGGTGCCTGTTAGTTTCCAGGTGGAGTTTAAGATGCTGATTGTGACCTATAAAGCCCTAAATAGCTTGAGATCAGCTTACTTGAGAGGCTGCCTTTCTCATGCTGATATGGAGGAGTTGGGATTCCCTCCAAAACCTTTTCCATTCAGCTTATCCAGAACATCTTGTCCAGTTCTGAGAGAACACTTCATCCAGTTCTCTGGGATCCAAAACACTCAGTTCAACTCTGGATTTCATCACTCGGGTACCTTTATTTGGCACAGAGCAAAACGACACTGAGTTGATCAGACTCAATCGTAGGGGGGTGGGTACAAGGTGTACTGCACATCCAAAGTAACACAAACAATCTCTTCCTTTATATACATTTACACATCATATTGCATTTACTGTACATTAAATCACACACTTTTGGAATGGCTTGGTCACTCTGCAGGAACCAATCCCTGCACAGCATGCTCTGTCTGTGTGCTGTTCCTGTGAAACCTGATCTTTACATTCCAAGTTTATCTTGTCCGTAGTCCCTGACATCAGGGTGTTGCTGCTTATCTTAGCTAGCACAGACACCCTGACTCCAGCATACTGTTTGTCAAGCCCCTGTTTACCACTTAACCATCCATTTGCCTTCCCAATTACGCCCACTAAGAAATGAGGCAAGTTACTTATGTCAAACCAGGCCTACAAGAGGAGAGAAGAAGTGCTTGAGGATGAGCTCTCTGGGTACATAACAGAAGGAGCTACCAGCAGGGAATTGTCCATGAAGTCCTTAGGAATTCACTCTGCCCCTTCCCTGGGTCTGAAATTGTCAGAATCTGTGGATCTTTGGGGCCCATCACACAGCTCGTCTAATTGCGGAAGTTCTGTGCATGTCACGGGTGGGGATGTGGTTTTTGTGGAAGCTGAAGTAGGGAAATGTTGTTTTTTGTGGCTTCTTTTGTGCAGAGGAGGGTGGCTGGTTTGCTCCGGCTGGTTGCGTTTTCATCGGACTGTATTTCCGCTGCTCTGTCAAGGGCACTTAGAGCCAGGGCGAGGAGTTCTTTTCATGTGGCCTTGCTGAAAGTGAAACAAATAAACCAAGTTGGTTGAATGTGATGGATTTCAGGAGGGAGTGAAATCCACACCTAGGTCTACCCCAGCAAAGGCACAATCTCCCACCGACTTAGGACATCATTATACTGCAGCCTGCGCCATAATGCAGCTCTTCGTTCCTTCCAGGGCCTGGTTTAGATAAGTGGTTTATGAGTCTGCAACAGTACCAAGCTAGTCCTTTAGCTCACAGAGTAGCGGGTTATCCTCTTACAGCCAAAGTTCCTGGGGTCGAGCCCTGGGGTGGGCTGAAGGAGGCATGCAGGAGTGCAGAGATCACATTTGCTTGGAGAGGCTCCCCCATGGAAGGGAAAAAGCCAGCCACACTATGATTTCACAAGGTGAAAAATCCAAGAGTGGAAAAATCCAATCAAGCAATTGGAACTTTAAATAAAGCAAAATAAGACTTTAAAATCCAAGGCTTAAAAAAAGACAATCCAGGATTTTTTCTGCAAAACCCCATGAAGACACCAGTTTTATTGTACCTTACACGTATCTTTTCAAGGATCATCTCTTTGGTATCCCTTCCCAAGCGCTGCACTTCCTGGTAAATAGGTCAGCAGGGAAAATGGCTCTTTTGTCTGCACTGATATAAAACATCATATTCTTTCTTATCCCTTCCTTTAGCTTTTGTTTTCACATCCCTCCCTCCTCCTTTCCCATCCAGTGAGTGGAAAGACAACATCCACCCTCACCTTTGTTCCTTGTGTAGGAGTTCTGCTGGATAGTAGCATCAGATGGAGGTAAAGCCAAGGAGGAGAGGAGACTCAGAACCAGAGCTTTCTCCTGGGACACTGCCTCTGCCTTCACTCCAGATAGGAGCATCCCTCAGTCTTGGCTAGGCCCAGGAGAGCTTCACGCTGCTCCTTGCACCTGCCGTCAGAAGCCTGTCAAGGTACACAGCCTGGTCCCTCCAGTGGGGCTTTCCAGAGCTGTTTGTGTCAGCTCAACCTCAGCAACTGTCCCTTTCAATCATGCAAATCTTCCTGGTCAATTGTCAAGCATTATAGGAACACGTTGCCGTTCAGCGCTGGCTAGAGCTGTAAACAAGGCAGCGCCCCAGATTTAATGGGAAATAATGAATGGTCTCTGATGCCGTTTTTTGTCTCTGACTCAGGAAAATGCTCCGGCTATCAGCAACAAAGTCATTTTTTTGTGTTTAAACAGGGCACTGGATTGGAAAACGCAGGGCTTTTAATGGGAAGCTAGCATCCATCTTTACCGTGGAGGGACTAGTACTCCACTGAAAGAAGCAATAGCAAGCTAGGAAAGGAAGAAACCAAGATGACATCATACCCAGATGTAAAAAGAGACCCGATACAGCTCATCAACATTTTCCAAACTTCCATCTATTTTCCAGTCAATATTTTTTGTGAGAATTTTGATGGGAAAAAAGGGAAACATTTTAAGTGAAATTTCATGCAACGTGTTTCTTATTTTTCGACGCTATGTACAGTTAAGAACTCCCTCAAGCCATAATCAAGATAATGTGCAACACCAGCATGTATATAAAGACATAATAAGAGCTGCATCTAAATAAACAGCATGCTGGTATTGGGACAAAACCTCAGGTTTGTTCAACAATGAGGGTGTGTGAAGAATCATACCCTACAGGCTACAATATTTAGAACCTGACATTTTAACATAGAAAGCTCTTTTCACAGGGTGCGTCTCAGTAAAGCACTCTATAAAATCTACATCAGTTTTCTCTTTCCAGCAAATACATAATTTTAAAGTTATGTGTATGTGTGAATATATACTTATATATGCACACAACACATGCAGACATATATGCATTTTGATTAGATAGATAGATAGATAGATAGATAGATAGATAGATAGATAGATAGATAGATAGATAGATGTTATTACGCCTAATTTGTACAGAAGTAGCACCCAAACAGAACCAGAGTCCCAACTCAAGATATAAAATTCAAATTATAATCCCCTTGGCATAAGTGTCAACACAACTATGTACTGAGCAGTGGTCCAATATACATGTAATTAATTGGTGAACAGGATTTACAATTGTAATCACATTTGCTTTCCATTTGCCTGCATGTATTTGAAAATGTTATCCAAATGCTAACATTATTATTCTGGGCTCTGTAACGTGGCTGGCTGCTTCCCATGTACCCTCCGTACGTGGCAGGTACTCCACACAAAGGTTTCTCTTCCTTCTCCCAGGCCTTGCTGCCTGGAGCCTTTCTTGCTTTGGGAGGCCATTCCCAGGACCTTCCTGGCTGGAGTCTCAGAGTATGTCTACATTGCAATGTAAGCCCAGGATTAGTGGGACTTGAGTCAGCTGATCTGTTCTAGGGAACCCTGGGCTTGAGCATCTACATTGTATTTTAACCCTACGTTCAACATTTTCTGAGCCATGCTCTAGGGTTCTGGCGTCCTCACTGCAGTGTGAAGACCCGAGTCAAAGTAACCATATCCCAGAGTCCCTTGAGTGCCCACCCTAAAATATGGCTGCTCTAGCCCTAGGACTGTGGTGCATTGTGGAAAAACAACAATGCCCTGTCCCACCAGCCTGGGTTCCGCTTACTCTGTACTGCTGTGACAGGCTCTCAAGCCCTTTTCCAGCACACACACAGGTAGGGACACACCCAGCTGCAGCTATTTTCACACAGATGGCTGAGATCAGCTCTGCATGGGAAGGCTCAGCTAAGGAACTGCCCAACACTCTCCCTCTGGAGAGTAAACCCAAAATTGTATTGTCAAGTGCTGCACAGAGAATGGCACAGCGTAAGCAAATTGAAATTTGCCCCCTCCTTCAACGTGGCGAGAGATATGCACAGCTTTTTGCCCCCCACCCCAGTTATGAATTGCACAAACTGGGTTTTGGAATAAACAAAGAGCAGGTTTATTAACTACAAAAGGTAGATTTTAAGTGATTATAAGGGATAGCAAACAGAATAAAGCAGATTACCTTAGTAAATAAAAAAACCTGCAAACTGATCTTAACACACTAGATAGGTAGGATATAAATTAGCAAATTCTCACCCTGAGTGATAAACAGTCTGGCAGATTCTTAAGGCAAAAGTTGCCTTGGCTTTTCCAGGTTTTCATACACAGGCTAAAGATCCTTCTAGCCGGGGCCCATCACTTCCCCTTCCCACAGTTCAGTCTTTATTTCTCAGATGTTTCCAGATGTGTTGTTCTAGGGTGAGTGAGGACCCCCCATAATGTCATTTCCCCCCTTTTATATCATCTCCCCACTTGCTGGAAAGCTCTTTTGCTGTGACCTGGGTCAAACAGTTCCCATTGTGTAGTGCTATCTCTGAGAGGTTTCCATTGTACGCAGTTCCTGGATAATCCATGTGCTTGTGTGCATTTCCTCAGTAAGCCATTAACATTTTTACTGTCGTACCTGAAAGACTGCTTGTGGGTGTTTTCAACCTCAGGACATGTTTTAGCAACACATACATAGCCAAACTTCATAACTTCACATACAACGGTAGCACATACAATCCAACAAGATATTACTGTCGAGCAGATCAAGACTTTTAGAATGACACCTCACAAGGCAAACTTCGTATAAGACATATCCTAATTGCATGACAGTGGTGACTGTTGGGGTTTCAGGATGCAACAGAGAGGACTAAGGAAGTTGTGGGATACTTCTGGGACCTGAATCAAGCAGGGCTGCACCTACACTTCAAAATAATATGGCTCAGACTTTGGGGCCTGGCTTGACTCGGGTTTGGACCCTCCATGGTCCTGGGATACTGGGTCCAAGCCCTGGGTTAGTGCAACTGTAGTGTAGATGCAAGGGAGGATTAGCCTTGAACCCTGGCTCAAGCATGGGCTTACATTGCTGTGTAGACCTACCCACAGGACTCTCTGCTACAGCCAGCTTGTCCCTAGAAGTCTCTAATCCCTGAGCATTCCCCCCTTCACTGCAGCCTCCCGCTGCTCTTTATAGAGCAGTCACCCTGATCTCTCCTGGATATGGTTCATTATGTAATCAGCCCTTCAGCTTTAAAGGGGCAAGCCACCCTGTTACAGGACCCACTAAGCATGTGCCTAACTTTAACCACATCATAGGTAGTTCTGCTGGAGTCAGGAGCACTGATCACATGCCTAAAGTTAGACATGGGCTTAAATACGTTGCTGAATCAGAACTCTTATGTGTATTGCATTAGTGTCCAGAGGCCCCAGTCAGGATCAAGACAGAGTTGTCGGGAGGACGGCAATTCTGATTAGCGACAACTTTTGAGGTTTCAAAAGATTTTTTTGTTCCAACGTGGAACCAAAACTAAACCAAGTGAATGTTTCAGAAAATGGAATTTGTGTTGAAATAGGTGTTTTCAGATCAAAAACCTGAGTTTTTCAATTCAGTCTCTGTCTCTCTCTCTGGTCAGACATGACCAAAAATCTGTGGATGACGTCTCCTCAAAACATTTCAGCTTTGACAAAATATCATATATTGATGAGATCAGATTTCATGGAAAATGTTCCAACCAGCTCTAGATCAAGGTTCTGTTACGCTAGGTGCTGTACAAATAGTAGAAACCAGTTTCCTTTTTCCAACTCAGCAGTATGTTTAGCTTGCAGAGACATTGCCTTTGTTCAGTTCAGGAGTATACCCTTGCATTCCAGATCCAGAGCAGTCCCCCTGATCTGAGGGATAGCTCAGTGGTTTGAGCATTGGCCTGCTAAACCCTGGGTTGTGAGCTCAATCCTTGAGGGGGCCACTTAGGGATCTGGGGCGAAAATGAGTACTTGGTCCTGCTAGTGAAGGCAGGGGGCTGGACTTGATGACCTTTCAAGGTCCCTTCCAGTTCTAGGAGATAGGATATCTCCATTTTAAAAAAAAATCCAGAATAAATGATTTTAACATACAAGACTTTTTAACATGTATATGGTTTTGAGCAGTGGTTCTCCACCAGGGGTACATGTACCCTGGGTATGCAGAGTTCTTCCAGGGGGTACATCAACTCATCTAGATATTGGCTTAGTTTTACAAGAGGCTACATAAAAAGCACGAGCGAAATCAGTACAAACTAAAATTTCATACAGACAAACTGAGAAAGTAAGCGATTTTTCAGTAATAGTGTGCTGTGACACTTTTGTATTTTTATGTCTGATTTTGTAAGTGAGGTATGCAAGATAAATCAGACTCCCGAAAGGGGTACAGTAGTCTGGAAAGGCTGAGAACCACTGGTTTTGAGCACCCACAAACAGATTGTGCTTGCAAAAGTCGATGTCGACTTATATCATGTAATGAGTGTCATGTGATCAGTGCATGCATTGAATTGGTTTATACATGCCGTTAGGTGCATGACAACCTGATTTATGTAGACAGTGGGGGGTTTGCATGTGGAAATTGAAGATGTTCCTGTGTCAGAAAAAATCTTACGGGAGATGACAGTAGCATCACCCTCTAAATGGAAAGAGGTATTAGTCTAATTGACACCTCCCTCCAGCAGGTTCAGGGAATCTGGCCCCACCTCTTAGTATTTGCTGATCCCTTGGCTGCTCACTTAAGATGGGTTTCACTGGAAATTAAACTGGGGAAACCCACCCAATCAATAAACATACAAAGGAAAATTCAAAGATACGCAGCTGAAGTGAAATCCTCTATCCACCCGCACAAAGCCTCAGTAATCAGACTCCAGGGAATGGGAGAAGGACCCAGCAGGGAGGGTGAGATGGATGGACTCCATCTTCTCACCAGCAGGACTTCACTGCAGCCTTTTCAGAGCTGCTATTCCAACCGAAAGGCTGGAAGAGTGGCCACCGTGCCCCTCCATTCCTTACACAGTGCCCCATATCTGGGCCACATATAATAGCAGGGCCAAGAGGCCAGAATCTGGTCTCAGTTACGCTGGAGTAACTGAGCTCAGGGACGTATTCACACTGCAGTGACCTATTGTGCTTACTTTTTTTAAAAAATATATAGCTGAAAAAAATTCTTGAAAAAAAAGTTTCGTATAAACCGATTGACCCATTTTGTCTGCCTCCAGGGGAAGCCTTACATTTGGCCAGGGATTTTGGCTACACTTGCGAAACAGAGTTCCCAGCCAAGGCAGTAGGAGAACATCTTGCCAGACAGCATATGGAACAGAAAGAACAGACAGCGAGGAAAAAGATGATCCTAGCGACAAAGTAAGCAAGAAAAATCATTAAACACAAGAAATGTGTCCAGACGCTTTTCATTTGGATCATAGGAGGTTTATTAGTATTTGTATTACAATAGCCCCCAGAGGCCGCAAGCGAGATCAAGGCCCCTTTGTGCTAAGTGCTGTCAAAACACAGTAAGAGACAGCATTTAACCTGCAGAGCTTACACTGGGACTGCTCACAGTGCAGGAAGTTAAGCATGTGCATAAGTCTTTGCAGGACTGGGGCATAGATAGGGAGGGAACATTGTTAAAACGTAGGCTCTTTGGGACAGAGGCCAGCTCTGTGTTCTGTGTTTGTACAATGTCCCGCACAATCCTGCTCCATGACTAGGGCTCCAATCTGCTACCACAATACAACTAATAACTAATGATTATTCCCAATGTACAGAGGGGGAACTGAGGCACTGGATGGGGGGGTCAGATCCTCAGCTGGTGCAATTGCTGCAGCTCCACTAAAGTCCAAGGAGCTATGACAGTTTACACCAACTGAGGATCTCCACCAGAGAGATTAAGGCCCAGATCTTGCTGCGCTCAGCTTCGCAATGTCTAACTGAGCTGCGAGCCTAACTGATTTTCAAAAGGGATTTAGGCGCTGAGGAGTCTAGATCTCAACTATTGATGGGATTTACACGCCTAAGTCCCTAAATCCCTTTTGCAGATGAGATTTAGGCTCCTAAATACATTAGGCATTGTGATGCCGAGCACAGCAATGCCTATAAAGATCGGGGCCTAGGTGACTTGCCCAACATCACATTGGAAGTCTATGGCAGAGCCAGGAACTGAAGCCAGCCCTCCTGAATCCCCAATTCACAAGACGACCCTGCCTCATTAGTGTCTGCAATAATGGGAACAAACCATGCCAGAATATAACTCATGAAATAAAGATAATTTGCTGGGAAGAAGGTATGCAGACCAGTTGGCCCTTATGGTCAATACACACCAACGGTTACAATTTTTCATGTACTGTTGGACCACAAGTATCTCTGTCTATTCTGAGCAGACTTTTGCTGTCATCACGTCGTTTATATGTCCAACGCTATATGTGAGTCAGAGCCAAGACTTCTTCGAGTTCTAAGTGGCAAAGCACATCAAGGACTATGCAATCTAGTGCTCAATTCCTGTTGAGGCAAATGAGAGTTCCATTCACGGACTAAGAACAACGCGTGACTCAGGATATGCATGTACATCACTGGCTTGATGTCAAGCTGTATTCATTCCTGGTACTGCAGCCCTTTGAGAACATTGGGTACAAGGGAAGATGTGAGTGCAAAGTATTGTTATTATTATACTTATGTTCTTCCCTCACGTATATCAGCTGTCTGATGCATTTCACAAATGTAGGAATAAGTAAATAACCCAGAAGTTGCTAAAACACCACTTGGCTCATTGGGAGTTGCGTAGCTACGCTTCTGGTTAAACCGTTGAGTATTTAGGGCTTGATTGTGCCTCCAGGCATAGCCCCGAGCAAGGGGGTGGTATATGTAAGCTGCACCACCCCACAACTACCCCAGAGGCATGGTGAGTCAGCAACACCCCTCCGAGGCACAAATTCTTCTATTCTCTCGCCTTCCCCTCGGGAGATAGTAAATTGCCTCTGGCTTATACCACCAACAAATTACCATCTTCCCCAAGCTGGTTCAGCTCTACTGGCTGGCCCATCAGGGGACAAGTCGGCCCATTCCCCTGCCACTTTCTGCATTTACCAGCCACCTGCTCACAGAGAGGGTGAGGAGTACCGGGCACACAGAGTCCATTTAGCTCTGCATCTCCGGACCCACAATCCAGCCAGTCCATCTGGGGGCCTCGTAAAGAGGTTATCTTCTCCACCGCACACCCCAGCGGAGATGCATAGTCCATGTCATAACCTAGCCCCCGTTCTGTATACATGATACATTGATATGGACCAAAATAAATAAAGAGGGAAGTAAACGGCAGTTTAATCTGGAAATGCTCCCTGATCCTTAATGCAACCATTGACGCTATCATATTTTCAGAGTCATAGAAATGCCATATTTCCCCTCCACCAGCTAAAAGTAGTCGCTAGTTGGTCAGTTAACCATACCTTTAAAAGTAAAGATATAATTTATCATACTGTATGTAGGAAAAAACAACAAGGAGTCCGGTGGCACGTTAAAGAATAACAGATTTATTTGGGCATAAGCTTTCATGAGTAAAAAACCTCTGAAGAAGTGAGGTTTTTTACCCATGAAAGCTTATGCTCAAATAAATCTGTTAGTCTTTAAGGTGCCACCGGACTCCTTGTTGTTTTTGTGGATACAGACTAACACGGCTAACTCCTGATACTTGACTGTATGTAGGGTGATTGATGTAGTGTAATGGACTGGCTGGTGTGTATGTTACAAATGCCCTCTACTGGATGGAATTTGAACTACACCACACAGTATCATAGGCCCTAAGGTATTGTGATCCCAGATACTACACAAATGGGCATCATGCAAATATCTATACTAAATAATACATCCATAATTATGCTACTAATGAACATTCTCCATTAGTTCCAGCGTCAGGGCTGATACTCATGGAGAAGGAGGATCTGAGCTTTAGCTTACAAGAAGTTCATAGCTGCCGTGGTGTACACTATAGTGACAGCTATGAAGCTCTGGATAGTTACACTCTCCGAAATTAAACTAAAATGCTTGGGCACCATAGAAACTCAAGGATATCCTGTGTCTAACCTTACCCGAATCCATTCTCTGCCACTGACAGTTCAGTTCCTCCACTGATTACAGTTGCTGGCTAGTTGTGGTACATCTTCCTACATCATGCCAGTGCATTCAATAGCCTCTATCACTGTCTTCTGCCAGCTCTTCCTCTGCCTTGCTCATTTTCTCCTGGGGTGTACCCAATTCAATGCTCACTCAGCATGCCTCCCATCTTCCATATGGTGTACATGTCTCAGCCACCTAAGCCTTCTTTCTTTGATTATATTTTCTAACAAACCCAAAGCTATCAGCTGCCTTACCCTCGCTTTGTTATTTTATCTCTCCATTAAATATGTAGTTGTTTAACTAAGGAAGTAAATGAACTGGTGGGTAGGTTGCTGGGCACTGCCCTCTACTGGATAGAATCAGAACTGCTTAACTGTGTGTCATTGATAGAGCTGATGAGATTGTCTGAATTTCCAGTTCTTGATAAAATATGAAAACTGTTGAAAAAGTTCCCCAATGAAAATTTTCAGGTTTTTCAATCAGCTCATGGAAATTTCTTAACAACCAAAAAATGTCATGGAAATGTCAACATTTTTTGAAAAATTGAAAAATCAGCAAAAATGATTTTTTCTACTTGTTTGATTGTTTATTTTACTAGCACTAGTTATTAACATTCTGCTGAATGTTACGCTTCAGCTCAAGCAGTAGGGGACTTTGCTTATAGACCAGTAAGGTTTGAGTTCTAGACTTACTAACTCTGAAGTTTAAAATTGTTATTATTTATTATTTAGATTCCAGCAATGCCCAGGATGATCAATTATGGATCAGAACCCCATTGTACTAGGCACTGTACTAACAGAACAAAAATAGTCCATGAACCAAGGAGTTTATAATCTAATAAGCTGTGATACACTGTCCAGGGAAAATCATGAAGTTGTAGTGACCACAGATGTGTTACAGGATCAAAGGCTGTAGAACACCTGCATGCAATAGTCCAAAACTCATACCACTGACTTAAAGTGGAGAGAAACAGGATATCACTTTGATTGGCATTCACTGTAGACATAACCAAATGTTGAAAATCCATAACCACACCAGAGGCAGATAGTCCTTGATAAACTCTTTCAATTCCCCAAGGAGCCATTAAAAAAACAATTACTCTGTCAGGGCCAAAAAGCCCACATGGCAACTTCAATTACTTACACAAGTCTAGCACAGATCCACTTCACATGCATGCACTGTTTCAAAGCGTCCTCATTCTCAAAAGAGCCATTGACAAGCCAGATGCACCACAGACATATCTACCTGTACAAGACTGCATGAAGTGCTTCCCATCTCATCTCTTAGACCTGGTCTGGAGCCCACCACAGGCTCATTTTATGGTTACATCCCAGAATAGAACGACTGCTGTGAGACAATAGATCAATGACCTCTATAGTCCAGCATCCTGTCGCCAAGAATGACCAAT
This sequence comes from Trachemys scripta elegans, assembly GCF_013100865.1. Lineage (NCBI taxonomy): Eukaryota > Metazoa > Chordata > Testudines > Emydidae > Trachemys > Trachemys scripta. The sequence goes on from NC_048300.1 coordinate 191,138,035, forward strand.
GGCAGATGCTTCAGAGGAAAGTGTAAAACCCTTACAAAACATCTAACTCTGCAATGCTATAACATAGGGGAAATGTCTTGACGACTTTGACTGTTAATCAGCTGATCCATGATGATATAGGACCAGAAGAATGATTTTCCAAGTCAAAAACGTATTATGAGACATGTGAGCAAGAGGAAAGATGGTCTAGTGGTTAGGGTGCTAGGCTATGACTAGAGAGACCTAGGTTCAGTTTCCTGCTTTGTCACAGGCTTCTTGAATGACCTTGGGCAAGTCATTTAGTCTCTCTGTGCTTCAGTTCCCCATCTGTAACACAAGGGTAATAGTACTTCCCTACCTCACAGGGTTTCTGTGGATGAATACATTAAAGATTGGGAGAGCTTCAGCTGTTAAACACATCTTGTCAAAAACCTAGTTGCTCCAACATAACCCACTGCATAAGGAGCGTGGGAACCTGTCAAACCTCTGGCACAAAACAGGTGATGTCCTCCTATGCCATCAGCTCTAAATCTTCCACTCCATTGCATGACCATCATTCAGCTAAGGACACAAAATACAGCTATGGAGCTAAGGTCCTATGGTGATCAATACATTAGCGTTACTTTCATTGACACACAGATCGATAAGTAGTTATCATTTGAGTGAAAAAACAACAAGGAGTCTGGTGGCACCTTAAAGACTAACAGATTTATTTGGGCATAAGCTTTCGTGAGTAAAAACCTCACTTCTTCGCTATGCATCCGAAGAAGTGAGGTTTTTACTCACGAAAGCTTATGCCCAAATAAATCTGTTAGTCTTTAAGGTGCCACCAGACTCCTTGTTGTTTTTGTAGATACAGACTAACACGGCTACCCCCTGACATTTGAGTGAGTTATTCTACACCAGCAATGGTTGCTTGCTTGCTTGCTTTCTCCAGTATTTGTTTAAGCATCAGTGCAAGTAATTATAGATTACAAAGGGTATGTTGTTCATCACCTGAATTTAGGTCCTGTATTGAGAGAAAATTTGAGAAAACAGTGATCTGCTCACAGCTGCAGATATTCCAGGTGTCGCAAAAGAGGCAACATTCATCTAATGAAATGGTTTCCTGTGAATTCTTGACTCAGCTCTAATGCACATTAACATACACATAAATCGAGTCAAACTTTTTTGAACTTCAGGTCAGCCAGGTCTGAAATTTGGGTGTGAGTTCTGGTTGGTTCTAATATCACACAAATTGGTTTGCCCATCCCTGGCAGCCAAGGAAATAATGTTTTCATATGTGAATTGAGCAGATTTGTAGTAGAGCCACCGAGGAGTGTACATTCAGCTGGGTAGACACCCAGTCTCCTGTTTGCAGACCTTCATTGCATTTGCAAAATTGAATAGCGAGTTGGACATCTGAGCATTTGCCCCATCTGATTTGCACTCAAAATTCAGCTGCAGGTGTAAAAGGGAGGATGTGTATTTTGTGGGTGCAATGGAAAAAAGGAGCAAAGTTTGTGGCTGCAACTTGCACCCAGCACAGGAAATAACCCTTCTGGGAATGTATCCCCCTAAGTCATTAACAGTCCTCATTTGGCCCTGATTGGAGTAAAGCATCCCTCACATCCCTGCTCGGTGCTGCTCAGACTGTGACTGTGACCATGATGAGACGAGCTGGGGCAACTTGCCTGATACAGCTGGTGGCAAGCAAGGGAGCAGGGAGGCAGTGAGTAGAACATTGGCAAGGAACGTAGCCAGTGGGCAGTGAAGGGGTAAGCAGTGGGAGGACCCTGACCCCACCCACTCGCACCCTGGCCAGAGTAGATGACTGGATGCAGAGCGAGGAGTACGCTGCTCCACGGAAAGGAGTCGTAACTTGTTTTCCCTTAGAGCATGAGAAGTACTGTGCCTCTTGGAGTCACAATTCACTCTCTGGTCTGCTCCTGGGACCGCGTGCCCATGTGCCCATCCCTTCATCAGAGCTGCCTGCAGAATCACAGGCTGTCCCAGAGCGAGTAACTATGGAACCCCATGGAGTCGTTTTTCCAGAGACACTTCTCTGCCTGGGAAGCCACTTTAAAGTAGGTTACTGCTCTCTGTCAGTTTTCATGTATAATGCAAAGCTGCTTTTCTCCCCCTTCAATCTACAGCCCTATTTAACGACTTCTGACATATCGGGAGGGAAGAGATAGGAACCGAGCACTTGGCTCAGTTCTGACACTTCCCGTAGTCAAATCCTAACAACTTTTAAGCTGAATGTTTCCAACAGGTAGAACCTGGAGGTAGAACTGACAGGCATCCTAGGTGTGTTAGATCATTTATAAGCCAAAGCACTTGACTGATTTCTGTTGTTAAAAGAGTCTTTTTTCCCCCTCTAAGGGCCTGATTCATTAAAACTGTATACTCCATATGCATACACTTCTCTGTAATTTTACCAGAAAAAGTGCTGAATCCCTCTCTTTGGATAAAAGTCTGCACTGATGCAAACCTTTCAACAAGTCAGCTCGCAGAGCCATATTCACTGCCCCCATTTACAAGAGGCAGACTGGGTAAACCCAGACTAGTTCAGAGGTTGCTAGTCTCTTATCGCTTATGGGGTTCCACCTTTAGCGTAACGGGATGTGGTACTGAAGATCAACCCCAATAGATGACCCCTGAGGGAATTAGTTACAAAAGTGGCACCCAAAAGGACTCAAACTTTAACAGGCCTCAGATACGCAGGATGAGATGATTTTAACAGCAGAGTTGTGTAATGTACATTTGCACGCTTCCCTCCACTGGCTGTTCTGCAAGAGGATAGCAGCCCACTATTGCTGCCAATCAGTGGAGTTACTCCTTTAGCCCAAGAATAGAGATGGTCGAGCTGGTGTGAACATTTTTGTCTAAATGCTTGTGGAGACCTATTGGTTTTGAATACGTTTTTATCAGGCCTGGGAGGCAACAGAGAAAGAAAGGGGCAACTTCCTTATACTTTATAGCCTAATGGTGCGGGCCTTTGGGTGGGATATGGGAGATGCTGCTTCAAATACCTGCTCTCCCTAAGTCAGAGTGATGTGGGATGAAAAACTCTCCTCTGAATGAGTCCTGATTACAGTGGATGGGCACAGAGCTCAGATTTCAGCCTGAAGGGAACATTTTGACACACTTCCATTTCAGGGAAAACATTCAAAAGTTTTTGATGCAGAACAAAACCAGATTTCAAAAGTTGCTGCAAAATGGAATTACTGTCCTCCGGTCAGCCCCAGGAGATAGGTCCTGGGTTCAGGCACTGTAGATGACCCACAGGTAGTTATAACATGGACATAATGAACAGCAGCAGGGGCACATAGATCTGGGAACATTTTGCTCCACAGTTCCCACTGCTGCATTTGGTTGTAGAGCTGGGGTTAGCAGGACCCAGGACGGGGGCTAGGCGAGGCACTTAATGCACATTTGGCCAGTTTGCACATGCAAATATCATCTTGCCTGCCTATACAGTGTCTGTACAAATGTTGCAGACAAGTTTAGGGTATGCCTATCATGTTAATAGGCTTTCAAACATACCTTGCCACTAGTGTAGACAAAATTTAACCCTTTAAAAGTGTGTTAGCTGACTCAGCTAACACATCTTTAAAGGTGTTAAAACTGTTCCATTCTAGGTGCAAAAAGCATGTGTAAAAACAGGTCAGGAAACCTGTTTTCCAACACAACCTGTTTCTTTAATCTAGACAGGGTCCTACAGAGAGGCTTGTGAAGATTCTGCTGACAGTGTCTGTCTACTGATGCTTTTGGTCATTTTTTGCTGTCATATATCATTGCACTCTAAACCATTTTTGTGCTAGGGCTGGACTGACAGACGCTACACCAATACAGTTGAATTGTTATGATGTCTGGTGTGGGTATCAGCCTCACAACGGAGATTGCATGGATCCCTTTTAAATGATTCCCCTTTTCTTTTAGACAAATATGTAAAGAATTCCAGGACCTATTGAGTCAAGACAGATCGCCCCTCGGATCCTCAAGACCAACTCCAATATTAGACCTCGACATCCAGAGACATTTAACACACTTCAGGTATGACCTTTGAAGTCATTTTGTGGTGCAACTTCCCAAAGAAAGACAAAGGCTTAGGTTAACTGAATAGGAGAGATCTTGGAGAGGTGAATAGGAAGTCTTTTAAACTGGATTTCTTCTACAGGAACTGATAGATATTTTGTTTCTGCTTAGAAGGACAAAATTCCAAAGCTGGATCTCATAGGGTACGTCTTCACTACCCGCTGGATCGGCGGGTAGTGATCCATCTATTGGGGATCGATTTATCGTGTCTAGTGTAGACGCGATAAATCAATCCCGGATCGCTCTGCCGTCGACTCCGGAACTCCACCGTGGCGAGAGGTGGAAGCGGAGTTGACGGGGGCGCGGCAGCCATTAATCCCGCGCTGTGAGGACGGGAGGTAAGTCGAACTAAGATATGTCGACTTCAGCTACGCTATTCTCGTAGCTGAAGTTGTGTATCTTAGGTCGATCCCCCCCTTCTGTAGACCAGGCCATAAAGACTCTGCATTCAAATACAGTGGCACCTGTTCTCTTATCTCCCCACAGTTCCGACTACAAGGGTGTGAACAGCAGGGAGATGAGCTGTAACTCCTCCATGTGGATGCTGCAGGTGTGAACTAAAAGGCTCCTAGTTTGCATTAACAGAGTCCCCTTCAAACAGGGCTACTTTAATGAGAAGTAGGAACCTTTCACTTTGCACCCACAGTGTCCACATGGGGGAGTTACAGTGCAGCACGTTGGTGCACACCGCTATTCACACCCCTGGCGTTCAAACTGTGGGGCAGTGGACACATTCCCTAAGAGCCACAAGAAGGGAAACATACAGAGCACCAAGCAGCCTTAACTGAGATTACAGCCGCACTGTACATACACACAGTGCGAGAAAGTCCCTGCCCCAAATTGCCTATGGTATAAATAGATCAAAGGTGGAAGCAACGGCATCAGAGCGGTGGCCCCCTCATTTCTACAAAGGTTCTTGCCCCCTTAGCTGGAAGAAAAGAAGTATTATCCTGCCCATACCACTTGAGGTGCAGTGAGATTCAAGGCCAGATTTTCAAAGGTATTTAGTCACCTAAAGATGCAGATATACATCTGGTGGAGTTTTCCAAAGCACTGAGGTGCCAAATTCCTTCTGACTGAAACAGGAGTGAGTTAGGCACTTTTGAAAATCTCACTAAGTACCTATCTGCATCTTTAGGCACCTTTGAAAATCGGGCCCTAAGAGACTTGGCTAAGGTCTATGGCAGAGCTGGGGACGGAACACACAGCTCCCAATTCCTAGTCTAATATCTTGATTACAAAATCATCCTTCCTCTCTTCGCACATAAACTACCATGAGCTTCAGGTAGGGTCTATGTCAGCCAGACAGCCCTTAAGTATTTTTGCACAAGACAGGAATAGTAGCAGTTGAAGCTTTACATCATCCTGTTGCTACACCTCAGCCCTGACCCGGAGATTGGGAGAGGAAAATTAAGTCTTTCTGGTTCAGCAGTCCCTGGCCTTTCTGCTGAGACTGCCAACAAAGCTTCTGGTTACTGCCAGTGGAGGAAATGGTTTCAGTGTGGTGCACTGGGCTGTGCAAGTTATTTATTAACCACCAAATAACTTGATTGAAACGATCAATTTATTTCACGTAAGCCACTGAAGAGCCACCAAATGGTACCTGCTAAGAGCTAACAGAAGAGAAGATAAGAACTTAAGAGTGGCCATACTGGGTCAGACCAAAGGTCCATCTAGCCCAGTATCCGGTCTTCCTACAGTGGCCAATGCCAGGAGCCCCAGAGGGAATAAACAGAACAGGTAATCATCGAGTGATCTAACCCCTGTCGCTCATTCACAGCTTCTGGCAAACAGAGGCTAGGGACACCACAAGAGCTGCATGTAAACTGCTCCCACAAGTAGCCATTTGGAGTGTCTCATGCCAACAAATTATATTTGGTGCTACAAAACCCAGGAACAATGTTGCGTGCTCTCTAGCACCATCTACTGGCACCTTATCTATTAACTAACTACACATACCACTCTCTTTTATGGCACAGTCCTGTAAGAGTAATGGCTTTCAGTCCTTACCATCCTGGACTGAGTTCCCATTAATAGTCCTCTGAGCCATGCAGTACTCAGTGTCTCCTGGGTCTTGTTTCCCCTTTACTCACACACAGATGCACACACACATAGAGCTCCCATCAATCATAAGCTGATATAAATGGGACCATCCTGTTGAGGGAATGGATAAGTCACATTATATGAACACAAAGCAAATGTGACACAATGCAGCTAATCATGGTATGTTTTGCACATTACATTAAATGGGATTTAAAAGGGACACAGAGGGAACGGACCTAATACTGAAGTCAAGATTCCCATCCTCCCCTTTGCTGCCCTGTGTGATACAGGAGGGTCAGGGAGCAGTGGGAGAGTGGTAGAGGGGAAATATATAAGCCCTAGGCTAATTAAGGCATGGTTCCCTGTAGACTAGGGAGGATTGCTACAGGTTAATGGGAGCACCAGCAGTCAATTAAGGCCCTGTCAGGAACCTAATAAAATCCCCTGCTTCAGGCAGTCAGAAGAGGAGGAAGGAGAGAGGACTGAAGCTTGGAGGTGTGTTGTGAGATGGGAAAGACCAGAGAACCGAAGTAAGGGAGACTTGTCCCGGCAGGGCAGGGAGACTCCCTTCCCCAGTGTCTAAGGACTGAGAGTAACCCCACCCACGGGGGCAGAGGGTAAGAAACCTGCAGGGGTTGAGAGGGGCTGGGACTCAGAGTGAGGAGCAAAGCCAGACCCCTCCCCCGCTTCCCTCCTCTCCCACCTACCAGGGCCACTAGCAGGTGCCCAAGAGCAGAGGCAAGGGGTGGCATCTTAGCCCCCTGCCAAGAAAAGCGTGGGACCCACCATACTAACATTGGCCATCTTGTCATGCCTGCTACACTGGGACTTCAATCCCAACTGCTAACATCCTTGAGGATGCTTAACTTTATCTTCAATGGGACTACTCACGTGCTTAAATTTGGGCACGTGGTTGAGTACCTTGCTGAATTGGAGCCTAAAGGCAGAACTTCCTTCACCGGTCACTTGATTGGCTTTGGCCTCGATGCGGTTTACATCAATCAATAGGCGAGGTCAAGAGGGTAAAAAGTCTAGGACAATAAAATAAGAAACGGGCTTCAGCCAGACATTCCCCAGGTTAGAGAAGTGGCGGTTGTAATCGGAACCTGAGTCAGAATTTCAGATCTGTCCTCTAACTCTATAATGGGACAAATCAATTCCTGGATCCAAACACCCTGAAATGTTGGGATGGGCTTGGACCCATCTTTAAATTAAATGTTGTCCAGACTTTGATCCCGGACATTTCAGACATGGTTAAGGCTATGATTATATCATGGAATCTGAGACTTCCATTGACCTCCATGACATTTTCTGCCCCACAGCTGGAGCTCCCAGCCATTCCTCCTGCCCCCACAGCTTCCAGCCCCTGCCCTGGTGGGGGGACCCTGCAGCTCCCAGCCGTGGTGGTGGGCCTCCCTGGAGCTCTCACTCGCCGTAGATGGCGGGAACCCTCCAGAGCCGCTCTGCTGCAACGTCGGGGGGGCCCTGGAGCTCCCATTCACTGCAGCGGTGAGGGACCCTGGAGCCCCAGCAGCAGTGGATGCTGAGCTGAACCTGCCTCTCCATTTTGTCATGGATTTTTTTAGTGAAAGTTAGGGACAGGTCACAGCTTCCGTGAATTTTTATTTATTGCCCGTGACCTGTCCATGACTTTTATTAAAAATATCTGTGACAAAATCTGAGCCTGAGACATGGTTCCTAACATTCCAGGGTGCTGTTATGCCCTCTAGTGGTCACACAGAGAAGTAGCTGTTCATCACCTTCCTCGCGATAGGAAGGGACTTGATCACGATAAGCAGAAAGACCTGTGTGTGCTTGACTCCCAACACAGTTAGATCAGCTGGTCAACATCCACTACACTGATAAGAGAATAAACCATCTATCCCAGTGGGAGACTCACTCACTAATTATAGACTCTATAGGACAGATTTACAAAAGAGCATGTTAGATGATGAGCTCTTTTGAAAATCTGGTCCTATTTGTTCAACATATTGTTAAAAAAGAATATATCCTTACTACCTTTGACACTATTAATCACTCCTCCATTATGTGGTGTACACTGACACAAACTTAGGTTGTGAGCTTTTGTGCAGTTCACAAACTGAGCACAGTTAAGCCTGTTCATTTCTTGAATGGGAGGCCTTCGGGGAAAAGCTCTGATGTTGCAGGAAGGGGTGCTGGGGATTTAGTGTTGCTCTTTGTGCTGACAGTGTACTCTCCACGGTAGGTGATACTCTTCCTCCTGAGTCAGCTCATGTCCCCAGTTTACTACTATAGAGCCCTGGGCTGCTACGGAGGCCACTGATTGGAACAGAAACAAAACCAAGCTTCTGGTTTTTACTGGTTACTAAAGATCCCAGAGCAATGTCTACCAAAACAGGGGAGTCTGTTCAAATGTCCCATCCAAATGATGATATAGGTAGCTACCGTACATTTGCCCTACTCTATGCTTCCACTGCTTTCATTGGATAAGGTATTATTCTTTTCTTCCTTACAAAAAAAATTGTGTGTTGTTGAAGACACATGGCTTTGCCTTGGTCCATCTCAGAGGACCACCTTTTGATGCTCGATGAAGTGATCGCCCTATTCATTCAAGCAAGTTATCCACTGATGTAAGTAGGTATGACTCTAATAAAGTCAAAGATATTGCAATCATTTATGGCAGGGATTAAATTGGCCTATACACTGTCATAATGTCCAGGGCTTTGATGCTCATGAAATGTATTAATTATTCATTCTTATTACATACATCAACATTGCAAAATTGTTTTTTTAAATAAATTGGTAGCCCTTTTTGATTGCAAAGATAATCATTAGTGGCATTATTTGTAATCTGAGCACCAATCATGTGCTCAGTGCTCTCCAAACATAATATTTCCCAGATGAGACAATAAAACTGAGATAATGACCACTGGCGGTCATCAACAATTCCGTGACATTTTTTAACAAGAGTACAAACCTGCTGTCCCAGCCCTATTCCAATATAATAATCTGTCTCGGAATACATTTTACCTCCTGTACTATTGAGGAAGTTTATAATGTTGCATAGCTCTCTGTCCTGTGACAAAGCCACTAGATAGTTATTGGGGGTTACAAACTCCAGACTTGCACTAGTTGTTCTGAAAGCTCACAAACATTTTGGCAAACATAGAAAGAATATCAGGCTTTTGCCTGGAATCTCTCTCTCACTCTCTCTCTCTCTCTCTCACTCTAATTTGAGCTGATTATGACTTTAGGTGGAAAAAATAAAAAACGGATGTAGTTTCACTCAGGTTTAGTATAGAGATAGTGGACTGGAAAATTCTGTTTACAGGTCTGTCGCATCTTACGCGCATTTAACATGCGCGATTTCAACTTTACACGGTCAGCAAAAATAAAAAAAACAAAACAAAAAAAGAAGAGAAAAATAACAATTTGAATACTATACCTGTAGTGCGGGCAATTTCGCCCGCCATTGAACTCAATGGAATTTTGGCTATACACGGTTTTCGCTTTACGTGCTAACCGTGGAACGGAACCCCCGCATAAGATGAGACAGACCTGTACTCTCTTTCATAAGACAAGAACAAGGGAATGTGGAATGAAATTGGAAGGTGGCAAATTCAAAACAGATAAGAAGAAAAGCAGCGTGAGAAAAGAGTTTAACAGAAAAAAAGACTGCACATTTACATGGACAACATAAATGAATAGTAAATATTAGGACATAAACAAGAGCTTTGGAAGGGATATAAACTCCCATGCACAGAGCAGAATCTAGCCTTTTTTAATTGGGTACGATGAGGAATTTTTTTATCTAGGAACAAGCTTATCCCATAACTGCCAACTGCAGAGTTTCTTGCATCTGGTACTAGCTAGCATCAGTGACCAGATGGAGCACAGACAGATCTGACACAGTATTGTAATTCCTATGTTCCAATGTTTTAATTCTTCACCTCAAATCAGGCAGTGGCATCTCTTGTTGAGACCCCCCCCCCCCCCCCGTTCATCAAGATACTCAAGCATGTGTTTAAGGACAGGAATAGTCCCACTGAAGGAATAAGAGTTTCTAGGTTAGCTCAAATGCAAAACTTAAAGATCATGCAAGCTGAAAGCAAGGAAAAGCTTCAAAGAACCCCCCTGTGAGCCTGAAAACTGCTGAGTTTCACACAACTCTAGTAGACAGGCATAAACCATAGGCTCATCTACATGACTGATACAACCATGTTTGTGCAGTTAGCTTCTGACATGCCTATCTGGCCTGAATACAGAAAACACAGTTTCAGCAGCTCTACACTGCAGGTGTACAGTGTGTTAACTATGTTCGACCATCCACTGATACCATGCAGCCATGTTTATATCGGTGCACTCTGGGAAAATCTGAGCAATTATCCTATACTGCGTAAGTCTGGATAGAGGATTTGGGGTGTTTTTCAAAATTCCCTTGCTAATGCCCTCTGAGAAGGCTTCCTGCAAAGAGGATTGGGAAGCAGGAAAGTGCTAAACCTGGTTACAAAAGCATAGTTAGGTTTTCCGATCTACATGACAAAAGGATCATGCTAGGTCTGAGTTAAAGGATGACAATAACATGAGTTACCCAACAGGCAGCAAACACTGGTATAAGTTGCAGAGCCGTGAGTTAGGAAATGTGTTTCTGTGTCATGTATGGATCTGAACTAGGTTTGGAGTTAATCATTCTATAACCTGGCTACAAACATGCTGAAAGACTTTAGTACAGACAGGACTTATGGGAGAGCTTTTGCACAGCTCCTGGCAGAATGCATCACTTAGTTCAGGAAGTGAGCACGCGAATCCTGGGAAAACTCAGGGCCATCCAAAGGCTGGGAGCATTTGTGAAACCACATTGATGCCTGCCTCTCAGTGGCTTTTTGTTTGCTTCTAGTGACCAGCCCACATATAGAATTGTATGAGTCTGCTACTACCTTTGTTTTTTAAGTTCAAGTAGTGGGGGCTCATGCATCTGATCCAGAGAGCCCAAGTTCAAGACCTGCAGTAGCGAAAACACAGTTATGGGGTTCTAATTACCCTTGCACAGGGTTTTGTCATCAAATCTGCCACAGGCGCTCTCTAGTGGTCAAACATGACTCTATGAATTTTCAATAGAAAAGAAAAATCTCTCCAAACACAAAATGATATTAGCAAAGAAAGTACCCAACGGGCTTCTGTAGCCTGAAAGGGCAACGTCCATCATCCCACACTGCCTTTCGCATTCTGGCTATTCCCAAAACACTAATAAGTCATGGAAGCAAAGTAAAATGAAATGTTTTATTGGGGGATTTCAGGAAACTCCAGGCTAACATCAGCATAGAAAATTTTACATGCTTCAGATTTTAAATTTAGGCCCTAGATATCATAATGGTAGCTGCTTTCAAAATAATGTTGGCATGTGAAAAGAAAGAAAGAAAGAAAGAAAGAAAGAAAGAAAGAAAAATTGCCAAGTACTGTACAGTACATTTTTAAATGGCTTTTACTAATAACAATTTATGCCAAAAGTGACTAATGACTTAGGGTACCTCAGGTTTTGGGTGCCCAGTTTGAAATACTTTAGAGAGTCTTGATATTCAGAGGGTGTGTGCTCAGTATTTCTTTAATATCAAGCCCTTTCAAGGTGTCCCAAGTGAAGCACCCAAAACCAAATCACTAGTCACTTGTGCAAATCTTGGTTTAGGGCTAACCTTACATTTGTTTCTGACCCAAAATTCCCATTGGATTTGGTGGAAGCTGTGTGTGTGTGTGTGTGTGTGTGTGTGTGTGTGTGTGTGTGTGTGTGTGTGTGTGTGCAAGGAACATAGGACGGGCCCTTTAACTTATTGAAAGTGAAATAATTTTTTAAAATGTATGGTGAAATCCTGCCCCATTGAAGTCAACGGTAAAACTCCCATTGACTTTAGTGGAGCCAAGATTTCAACTCTAATTCACTTTTCAGTACATCAAGGATATAAATATTTCCCTATTACATTACTTAGCTACTATCTTTGGATTTGTAACTGTAAAAAGCGCCCATATACAGGCTCTGGGCCCCTCACCAATTATTTAAAATTACAAAACCAAACACAAATTTCACTCAAACCATTCCTTATACCAAGCACAGCTCATAATCACTGCTAGAAGTCCCCACCCCCAACCACCATTTATCAGCCTATACCTCAATCCCTCTAACTGTCTTCAAAGGTCAAGTGAAACAAATGGTTACAGATTCAGTTCTGTCAGAGTGGTCACCACTGTCACAGACCCGTGAATTTTTCCCTTTATACAGACCAGCTGCCATATATTAACAGTTGGTTAATTCATTTTAATGTAGTCCCATTTCAAAGAAGACTAGAGCAAAGCAACCAAACAACCGGTTAATGCGCTGCAGTTTGCTCCAAGTGAACAATTCATTAGTTTGCTTTGGTTCAGTCCCATTTCAACATAAGAACGGCCATACTGGGTCAGACCAAAGGTCCATCTAGCCCAGTATCCTGTCTACCGACAGTGGCCAACGCTGGGTGCCTCAGAGGGAGTGAACCTAACAGGTAATGATCAAGTGATCTCTCTCCTGCCATCCATCTCCACCCTCTGACAAACAGAGGCTAGGGACACCATTCCTTACCCATCGTGGCTAATAGCCATTAATGGACTTAACCTCCATGAATTTATCCAGTTATCATTTAAACGCTGTTATAGTCCTAGCCTTCACAACCTCCTCAGTTAAGGAGTTCCACAAGTTGACTGTGCACTGTGTGAAGAAGAACTTCCTTTTATTTGTTTTAAACCTGCTGCCTATTAATTTCATTTGATGACCCCTAGTTCTTGTATTATCGGAATAAGTAAATAACTTTTCCTTATCCACTTTCTCCACATCACTCATGATTTTATATACCTCTAGCATATCCCCCCTTAGTCTCCTCTTTTCCTAGCTGAAAAGTCCTAGCCTCTTTAATCTCTCCTCATATGGGACCCTCTCCAAACCCCTAATCATTTTAGTTGCCCTTCTCTGAACCTTTTCTAATGCCAGTATATCTTTTTTGAGATGAGGAGACCACATCTGTACGCAGTATTCAAGATGTGGGCGTACCATGGATTTATATAAGGGCAATAAGATATTCTCCGTCTTATTCTCTATACCCTTTTTAATGACTCCTAACATCCTGTTTGCTCTTTTGATTGCCACTGCACACTGTGTGGACATCTTCAGAGAACTATCCACAATGATGCCAAGATCTTTTTCCTGATTCGTTGTAGCTACATTAGCCCCCATCATATTGTATGTATAGTTGGGGTTATTTTTTCCAATGTGCATTACTTTACATTTATCCACATTAAATTTCATTTGCCATTTTGTTGCCCTATCACTTAGTTTTGTGAGATCTTTTTGAAGTTCTTCACAGTCTGCTTTGGTCTTAACTATTTTGAGCAGTTTAGTATCATCTGCAAACTTTGCCACCTCCCTTTTTACCCCTTTCTCCAGATCATTTATGAATAAGTTGAATAGGATTGGTCCTAGGACTGACCCTTGGGGAACACCACTAGTTACCCCTCTCCATTCTGAAAATTTACCATTAATTCCTACTCTTTGTTCCCTGTCTTTTAACCAGTTCTCTATCCATGAAAGGACCTTCCCTTTTATCCCATGACAACTTAATTTACGTAAGAGCCTTTGGTGAGGGACCAAAGAGGACTAGATCAAAGCAAACTAACCAACTGTTAATGCACGGCAGCATGGTCCCCATGGTTACCACTACTATCACGTGAAATATCTATTTTTTACCATGACTGTGCGGTGGATTATGCATAATTTTACTGTGACAAAATCTTATTCATCGTAATGGTACATGGCAAGATATATGTGATACTGTGGCATCACAATCACATGGATGTATCATAAATGTTGCATATAAGGTATTTATATATTACCTATCATTGTAGTATCTGAGCCCCTCCCAATCATTTAATATATTTACCCATCTCGACACCCCTGTGAGGTAGAAAAGTGCCATTTTGTAGATGAGGAGCCAAAGCAGAGAAAGACTAAGGCCCAGATCCTCAAATGTATTTGGGTTCCTAATTCCCATTCACCTTTCAGTATATGGGCCCAAGTGACTTGCCCAAGGTCACACAGGATGTCTGTGGTTGAGCAGGGATTTGCACCCAGATCATAGATTAGCACCCGAACCACTGGACCATCCATCATCTTGTAAGGCTTCAGACAGACTCCAGCAATATGTGACCTTTACAAACCTTTTCTCTGAACTTGATTGGAGTTTTACTCTCATGATAGCTCCCATAACCAGGACAGTTAGGCATGGTGTTGGGATTGATTATATATTTGTTACAGCTCTAATTGTCTGGGGAGGATGAGCAGGGGGGGACATGAGATGCCAGGGCCACATCATTCTTTTCAGAGTAACTCTTTTAAAACCATAATTACATTACAAAGCCATTGAATATGGTGACATTTCACCAGCGACCATCCCTGGGTGATGAACTCCTCCCAACATGACTTCTTCATTATCTCTTAGTCCCCACATACTATTTAATCAAAACAAAGGTCTGTTTTCTTTATTTAGACACAGATAATTCTTCATAGACTAAGGTCACAGCAGTGAGATTTTCAAAAGCACTTAAGGCCTGGTTCTCATACAGTTTTTGGACCAGAATAACTATGGCCTGCTCTACACTTAAAATGGAGGTCTACATTACTATGGGTAGGGGTGTGAAATATCCAAATGCCTGAGCATGGCAGCTATGCCAACCTAAACCCCTGGTGTAGACACAGCTAGACTGGTGGAAAAATGCTTCTGTTGACCTAGCTACTGTTGCTCAGGGAGGTGGAATTAGTAGTGACAGAAAACTTCCTTCTGTCGCTCTAGTGTGTGTCTAAACTACGGCACTACAGTGGGATAGCTATTGCGCTGTATCTGTGCCCATAGTGTAAACATGACCTATGTCTGTTAGGGGTGGGATTGTTTTACTGATATAGGGCTTGTCTACACTGGCACTTTACAGCCCTGCAACTTTCTCGCTCAGGGGAGTAAAAACACGCCCCCCTGAGCACTGCAAGTTTCAGCGCTGTAACATGCCAGTGTAGACAGTGCACCAGCGCTGGCGCTGGGAGCTATGCCCCTTGTGGAGGTGGGTTTTTTAGAGCCGCAACTATATAAGCCCCGTTAAAGCATTGCAGCTTGCCAGTGAAGCCGTGCTCAAAGGTACATTGTGTTAATACTAATATAGCTTGTTCCTTTTCATCTATACAGTATAAGCATCTTTATACCAGTATGGCCTTGTCTACACTTGCAAGTTAGAGTGCATTAAATCAGCCCCGGATGCCCTAACTCCTGAGGTGTCCACACTGGCAAGGCACTTAGAGCGCCAGGACTCCGTGGCTGGAGCGCTCCTGGTAATCCATCTCCACGAGAAGCATAGAGCTTGCTGCGCCCCGGCTGAAGTGCCGGGCTGTCAATGTGGACGATGTGTTGCATTACTGTGTTGTGATTGGCCTCCGGAAATGTCTCATAATCCCCTGAAGTCAAGTGGCCACTCTGGTGATTGTTTTGAACTCGTGTGCTAAGCAGGGCATGCTGCACTATGGTGTATAGTGGCCACTAGTTTATATTTGCTCTCTAGTGAAATGCTGAGTGTTGTCAGTCTTGTGACAAAACATTTTACGGTCTGGGTCTTGGCTGCCTTGGTTTTCCATATGGACTCTCGTGATAGGTGAAATCAGCCACAAGATTTGAGCTCTGTGGAGCAGGATGTTTTTGGTGGAGGTCCCTAGATTCTAGAACCATCTTTTCTGTCTCATCAGAACTCATCTTTGCTCTCCATGGTATAGAAAAGCCCATCCTTTTATGATGGCATTTTCCTAACATGTGTTTGGCTATGAAGGGAGCTGACTGGGTTAGTGTCTTTGAAACTGCAGGCTAGCTGTATAGTTTTATAGAGTTCTCTATTCCTGTAGTATCTGATACCTTTACTCAGACTCCACACACATTCCCGAGGGCTTCCTTATGCCACTTAACCTGAGGAAAGGTATCCGAATCAAGCCCTTAGATCCTGCAAATGAAATACAAAAGGACTCTTGATGTCAATGGGAGCACTTGTGGTGTTAGGTGCCACTCAGCATGAGTAAGGAAATCAGGCTCTGTTTTAGTTCTCGCTTCAGTTGCTGGGATCTCATCTGGGAGCTGTGTGTGGTTGCTGCCAGTTGTCTGCAGCGTGTTGTGAAATTTGGATAGTCACTTATGGTTTTTTGGGGATGTTCATGTTCCCAGAAGCTTGGGCAGTGGGTGCCTGTTTCTGTTTTTGCTTTTTTAATTAGGGTATTAAAAATTGGTGCAGATGGCACCACCCATGGAGAGTGAGCATGGTTTTTTTTTGCAATGCAATGGCACGCCACCCGCCTGGGGTGAGCAGGAGTGCTCGAGGTAGCTGCCAAACTAGAGTCCAAGCCTTCAGGCACACTGGGATGTTTTAATTTTAAGTAAGGACATCATTAATACATGAGCAGCCATAATTGCATCATAACACTAGGCATGCCTGTAGGCAGGAATATATGCCGGGTGTACTAAAGCATAATGGTTATAACACATTGACCCTAAATAACTTCTTCCATGTGAAGATCTCAATGCATGGTACAAAACCCAGTTAATTTAGCCTTGCAATATTTCTGTGCTATGTTATTGCCCCCATTTTGGAATGGTGAAGTGACTTACTTAGAGGTCACACAAGGAGGAGGGCAGAAGATTTGGGAATACCTCAGGCCAAGATTTCCAAACTCAACTGCTTGATTTAGGCTCCTCAATCCGTATTTAGGTACCTTAATAAAAGTGACTTGATTCAGAGATGTTGAGCACCCTCTGATTGTTTTGATTTCAGTAGGCACCTCTGAGAACCAGGCCACTTTTATTTCAGTACCTAAATGTGTGTGCTATGGCACTGCAGTTAAATACTTTGCCCCAAGTCTTCAATCTCCCAGACCTATGCTTTAAACATGAGGCCATCCTTTCTCCTCTGACTGGAATAAACTCACTGTTACTGGTAAAGAGAAATTATCCAAGCTTTGCAGCATTTTCAAAGGGTTAAAAAAAATTGTGGAGCCAGGTGAATGACTGTGATAAAGAATAAAGGACATCTTCTCTCAGCCTCACTGTACCTTATCAGTAAAATGAGGACAATAAATTATACACAGTGGGGCTGGTCAAAAAATTGTCTTCAAAACTGTTTCTTTTGGAGGAAGAGAGGCTGTGTATTATGGCGGTTGTGTGACTGGAGTGCATGATGGGAGATGTGATCCTATGAGGGAGCCGAACCTATAGAGAAGAAAGGGACGTTGAGACGCCTGATCTACAACTCCTGTGAGGCACTGAGGTGGCATTTCAGAATCAAAATATTTGGGTTTTTGTTTTTCACTGAAAACATTATTTTTTTCCACAGAAAAAGAAACCATTTTCCAATCAGCTCTAGTTATGATGCTGACTGGTTTGACACCAGGTATACAGTTCTTTTTTCAACCTATACATGGTTTGCAGACAGGTGGTGTTTTTTTACAGTTTTGTTCATTATTTGAGATCTGCCCACCTGTATACACCGATGGGCTGTTGGTGAGCTGTTCCCTGGGAATGTTCAATATCGTATTCCCTCTTTGCTCTTCATGATGTGACAGGGCATCTTAGTCACATGGTATTGTTTCTATTCCCTGACTTGATGACCAGAATGTTTAAAAACAGAGGGGGGTGGGGCTTGCACAAATCACTTCCACACAGTCCTTTGCACAAATGCATATTCTTACATATTCATGGGCCTTTGGCTTTTCTGTAATCATGTGGAAAACAAACAAAATGACAGTGCATACTGGCAACTATCAAAGGAACTTCATGGCTTTCACTTGAATATAAGCTAACAAATATTCGTTGTGTATTCCAGTGTACACAACCCTGGCCATTCCAAAATCATAAACCAGGCCCTGAAAGATCAGAAGTGTGGCTTAAAAATAATGAGATTAACCCCCGATTCCCGACATTTGGGTTTCTTTTATTTGCCTTCTGGTATAGAAGCCTTTAGGGTTTGTATTTTAGAGCTTTTCTCCACAGTCATGAGGGCTTGAAACTTATACTCTCAGAATGTAAATTGAGATCCTCTGTAATCACATGACTCCAGAAGCTTAGACTTTAAGAAAAACAGCAAATATCACATAAGATGGCAAGATTGGTGTAAATATTAATCTTTTGTCCAGTGTGCCAGGCACTTTCAAAACATAAAAAAGGCACTGTCCCTGTCCTTAGAGGAAAAGACTCTACAGTATGAATACATTTAGATTTTCCTCATTTACTATAATTAAAATGAAGGCCCAATGGGGCCTCCAGATATTATTCAGTAATTATTATGTAGTTATTGTTAATGTTTTTTCCCATCTGTAAAATGGGGATAATGATGCTTAACACCTTTGAAAAGTGCTTTGGGATGTCTGGCTGAAAAATGCTACATAGTTATTACTCTATTATTGTTGTTGTTATTTATGGGAACCCTCAGAAGACTAGGAGATTCAGATTCCAATGTCTAGAGACTTCTCCAAGGTGTCTGACCAACTAAACTCTCCACATTTCAGTCAGATATCTCAAAAGACCATGACCCTCCCTAAGATTTCTGGTCCTTCCTGCTTCTAAGAGAGGCAGAAAGTCAAGCCTGTCTTAAACGCAAGTGCTCTGCATTGGAACTTTTCTGCTGCTCCCCACTAGGGTTGCCAACTTTCTATTTGCAGAAAACCGAACACCCTTGCCCCGCCCCCTGCCCTGCCCCTTTCTCGAGGCCATGCCCCAACTCACTACATCCCCCTTCCTCTGTTGCTTACTTTCTCCCACCCTCGCCCACTTGCACCAGGCTGGGGCAAGGGATTGGGGTGTGGGAGGGAGTATGGGCTCTGGGGTGAGGGCTCTGGGGTGGGGCCATAAATGAGGGGTTCAGGATGTGGGAGGGGGATCCGGGATGGGTCACAGGATTGGAGTTCGGGGATGGGATGAGGGCTCCAGCTGTGGGTACAGGCTCTGGGGTGGGGCCAGAGATGAGGGGTTTGGGATGTGGGATGGGATCCTGGCTGGGGCAGGGGGTTGGGGTGCAGAAGAGGGTACAGGCTCTGGGCTAGGGGATGCAGGCTCTGGGGTGCAGCCAGAAATGAGGGGAGAATCCCAGGAAGCTGCAGCATCTCTCCGGCTCATAAGTGGAGGCGTGACCAAGTGACTCTGTGTGCTGCCCGCATCTTCAGGCACCACCCCCTCAGGTCCCATTGGCCGCAGTTCCTGGCTAACAGGAGCAGCTGAGCTGGTGCTGGGAATCGTCCCTCCACCTAGGAGCCAGAGGTAGATGCCAGCAGCTTCCCGGGAACTGGGTAGGGAGCTGGGTAGGGAGCCTGCCTGCGCCACCAACTGGATTTTTAATGGTCCAGTCAGCAGTGCTGACCGGAGCCACCAGAGTCCCTTTTCGACTGGGCTTTCCGGTTGAAAACCGAACACCTGGCAACCCTATTTCCCACTCGCCTCCTCCAACTTCTTGTCAACAAGCTCTCACTTATTTCTAAAATGTCTGGTCAGATTGGGGAGCCAAAATGCTGAGGAGACTTGTCCTTGCTCTGCAGAATACAGGAGGTGCTTCCCTGACAGCCCTGCAGGTGTTTTAGTGCATTCAACCACTCTCACCAATCTCTGCATCACAGGGAATCGCCCATGATAGCCAGTTGCTTTTTAGCTGCAGGGGTTAGTGGCTCTTTGGTGCTTGTCAGTGCAGTTCCTTAGCCAGCCAGAGGAGTCACCACTGAGCAGCAAGGGGCATTCGCTTCCTGCAAGTGTGATTCATTGATCAGTGTGCATGTGTGTCCACCCCTGTGCCTGATCTACAGAGGATATGAGTATGTTACAGCCATACTTACAAAGTGTGGGTCTTTAGCTCAAGCTATAAGCCCTTATGCCTTTTGCTTGCGAGGTCACGGGTTCAATCCTCTTTATTGTCCAAAACAGCCACTATCCCAGACACTGCCTCTTCAGTATTTCCCCAGCAGCAGGATTTTGCCTATTGTTATATAACAAAAGATATAGAAGAGTGCTGCACCTTTAATCTCAAAGCACTTTATCAACTATATCTGTGCAGCACCACTAAAATGTAACCACTTTTGGGGTGCAGAGCGGAAGCAGCAGGGGGGAAAAGACTGTGTTATGATGTAACCCATGCCTGTTTGGAGGGCTGTGCTGTCCCTCTCTAGTAGCATCTATACCATCTAGCGATTAATGAGTCTGCAACAGCCTTAGCTAAGAGGTATGTGGCTTTTAGCTCATGCAGTAGAGGCTCATATAATAAGTTTCAGATGTCCCAGGTTTGATCCTGATTACTGGGGTCTGTCAACCTTATCATAACACTAGGACAAACCTTTATCTTGACTAACTCTACCTTAGGATCCATAATGTCTGTGCATAGCAATCAGGCCCTTGGTTTTTAATGGTCTCATCTGGAAGACTCAGCAAACGATACAGAATTTATTTAATCTACCACAGAAAGATGTTGTTAACCCAGCAATTCCAGTGAGCATAGGGGACAGATTCTTAGCTAGTGTGAATCGGCATAGCCCCATTGAAGTCAATGGTGCTACATCCTCTGAGAAGCTGGCTCTAGGTGTTTCAAACCTGATCCTCCTATCGCAAAAACACCGCTTTGAAGTTGCATCTAGTCTGGTTTTCTTTTATTTCTTTCCTCCAAAGGCAATAAATATTTGAGGGGGAAAGTCTTGAATTTCACTACAAGACAATCAGTGCACAGTAAACTCTTCAATGTTTCTTTTCTTTCTGTCTCCCTGTCTCTCTCCCATGTACAGTTTGATCACTCACGGCTTTGGAACTCCTGCAATATGTGCTGCCCTAAGCACTTTCCAAACTGTTCTCAGTGAAATGCTGAACTACTTGGAAAAACACACATCGCACAAAAACGGAGGAGCAGCAGAATCTGGCCAAGGACACGCCAACTCGGAGAAAGCCCCCCTGCGGAAAACTTCAGAGGCTGCTGTGAAAGAGGGCAAAACAGAAAAGACAGACTAGCTACATCAAACAGAATCTATTTCCAGAGAGTCTTGCTGCTGATATTTTTTCTTTTTTAAATATATATATCATTGCGGGTGATTTATCTCCAGTGGACCAAAAAACAAAAAACAAAAACAAAAAAAAAGGGAGGGGGAAAAAAGAAAAAGATAAAAAAAAAAAAAACCCTGAGAAAAGAAGTGTACAGTAATTGTGTGATGAAATTGTCACTTTTTTTAATTTATGTTGCTCTAAACTATTTTTTTGTGCACGTAGTGTTTGATCGTTCCCAATGATACACTAACACTGTTTTTTATAAGCACTTCTGGACTCAGATGAGGTGGCACGCGTGATTTGTCCAGGCTAACTTGAAGCACTTTCTTATCCAGCAGCATAGTTAGGAATGGGGCAAGCGCCAGAGTCATGGGATATGAAGATCTGGTATTATAACTTTGCCCATGCGACGGATCAAATGGAAAGAGTGCCTCCTTCGCCCTACCAAGCTGGCCCAATCAGCTGACCATCAGGAGACAGTATGGAAACTTGGAAAGGGGAAAGAGAAGAACCTTTATGTCCTGGGAAGAGTGGACCACTCAATAGTTGGGCTGCACAGCCCAGTGTAGGAATTTATGGTAAATCTGCATTGGAATTATGCCAGAGAACTGTCCTGATTGTTCAAGAAGCAGCCCTGGTGCCTCTCGTGTGAAGGACATCACAGTCTAAAATGAAAGGGCCTTGATAGTTTCAGCAAAAGCCCTAGTAACTGTAATCATTGGAGGTCAGATTAAATTATAAGCTTCTGTCCCTTATCCCTTATCCGCCCCTAGTATTGGCAGCTGAATT
The DNA here is from genome assembly GCF_013100865.1 of Trachemys scripta elegans. NCBI lineage: Eukaryota > Metazoa > Chordata > Testudines > Emydidae > Trachemys > Trachemys scripta. Next base: position 191,160,012 of record NC_048300.1, read on the forward strand.
CAGAAACTGCAGTCAATCGTATCTGGGACTGTATTCAAATAGATTGATGCAGGTGGTTGGAGAGGACTTTTGTTTTGCTTTGATTTTACGATTCTTTTATTTTCTTTTCTTTAATGGCTTATATCTGCAGCTTGTTTGTCTTTAGCAATGTAGCTAGGACTCAGGAGTTTCCAAAAACACCCACTCACAGATCAGAGGTTTTAAAAAAATCCCATTTCAAATAAAGGATGTCTCGGGATAGATTGGCCTTGTCCACAGCAGCCAGAGGTTTAAAGGCCTTGCTTAAGTATTTCTAAAGCCTCACTTTACCACCTGCCACACTCATCATTTAAAATGGAGCCAGCCTTAGCATCCTCCAGGCTCAACTCACTTCAAGCCAAAAGTGTCTCCGGTCTGATTCTACTTTGTCTTGTCTTAGGTTAGTTCCATCCAGCCAATTCATGCCAGAGGAGTTTTATTTCATTAGCTCACCACTTCTTTTTTGGTTTTCCATCATGTCTCTTTATTGGGGAAGGAAAAATATTGTTGCACATGCAAGAGTGCCTTGGCTGTATGTAGATAGGACAACCAAACCGGGATTACAAAAACTGGCCTTCAGAAAGAGTTGAAGTGTTGAAGGAAGTGAGTCAATTGTGGCCTAGTCCTATTCCCACTGAAGCCAGTGGGAGTTATGCCATTAATTTGTTAGTCTCTAAGGTGCCACAAGTACTCCTATTAATTTCACTGGGAGCAGGATTCATACATTTATTGAGAGCTGATTGAGTTTCAGAAAACCTACCAACTGTTAAAGAGTCACTACTGGGTCAAATTTAGCCCTATATTTAGTCTTTGTAGAAACAAGGCTTTTTATATAAAATCTAAGACCTGTGCAAAAGTTTCTCTGACATATTTTTAAAAATTCCTGTGGAAACAGTTGTGAAAGACAAATATTTTCATGCAATGTTTGCAACTCAGACATTGCAGGATTGTGCTAGAGCATGAGAAATTTGAAAATGAAATTCACTAGTCACTGACTATAAGCAACACAGAAACTCATTCATCGATTTTCGTTCCCAAGCTGAGGGAAATATAAAAAATAACGAAATAAATAAGCAAAAATAAACAAAAAGCAAAATCTTAAAAGGTGCTAAGTGCTTGGTGCCCAACCCAACTCCCTCAAACTACTGGGCGTTACAGGCGCTCAGTATGTCTCAGGCTTTGACCCTGGATTTTTTTTTAAGATGACAGTATCCCACTAATGTCAAGTTGCTTTTTAAAAATATCTCCAGATTGACCACATTATGAAAGTGTAATGAAATTCAGTTGACAAATAAAAAGAGGCACATTCCCTAGCACCAAAAAACTTAAATAAATCAACATTAGAACTACTGGGGGTAGGGGGAGGAAAAACAAGAAAAAAAATCTAACACTTTTGTAATTTTTTCATCAAAGTTTTGACCTCTGAAAATTTTTGACAAGCTGTGTAGCTTGTTCTATAAAATGGTGAATGTGTGTGTGGGGGGGAGAGGGGAATACAAATACATTCTCAATTTTTCCCCCATTATTTTCCAATTACATTACAAATTTTGAAACACTTTCTACAAAGGCACCAAAGTACCTGTGGCCATGAATTCTGCCAAGACACTGCATTCAATTATAATATTGATCAAATATCGGAGCCAAAAAATGCTTACATGCCCCTATTTAAAGTAATATGGTGTTCAATATACATTCTAATGTCTCTACAATCTTTACTCTTAAAATAACAAGGAGTCTGGTGGCACCTTAAAGACTAACAGATGTTTTTGGGCATAAGCTTTCGTGGGTAAAAACCTCACTTCTTCAGATGCATAGAAGTGAGGTTTTTACCCACGAAAGCTTAGGCCCAAATAAATCTGTTAGTCTTTAAGGTGCCACCAGACTCCTTGTTGTTTTGTAGATACAGACTAACACGGCGACCCCCTGATACTTGACTCTTAAAATACTTACATTTTCTGCTGGAGCTCAGTCACTGCTATCAATGGAGCACATTATCTGTATTTTGGGATACTGTTCTACCCACTTAACATTATTAGAAATTGTGTGCTGTTTAAGCCCCGGCTTTCCACACTTATGCCCTATTGTCCACTAGAAGTTCTTTGAAAGGAATCACTTAAGGCCTGATCCGAAACGTGTTCAAGTCAATGAGATTCTTTTCATGTATGGTCTTTCTTATAGCTCAGCTCATACTCCTATTTCTCTTCTTTGCTCCCCTGAAACTCTTTGAATGCAAAACACATCAAAACGCTGTTTGAGAACCTAATTGAAGCTCATGTTCTCTCTGTGTTTGCTTGTTTGTTCTCAGTCTTTCCAATGAATGTATTTACTTTCTTTGGAGGGGAAAATATTTTAAAGTTCTGTTTAAATGGTTGGAATTTTCAAAGAGATTAAGAGAATTAAATGCCAAAATACCCTTAGAATTCAATGGGATTCAAGCAACTAACTCCCTTAGGTTCCTTGAAAATCCCAGGCTAAATTCTTATCCACCCTACCTACACATGCACACAAACATCCTTTCCTTTCTCAGGCCTTATCTATAGAGAAAAGTTGCACCAGTGTAATTGAACTGATTTAAAATCAGGCTAGTTACACCAATGCAAACCCCTAATGTAGATGCACTGAAACCGGTTTAAAACTTGCTTATGTCAATTTAGCTTTTTGAAGGTTACTACTTAGGTTTCAAGCTTGCTACCAATGGAAGCCTCCCAATCCCATTCATCCACTAGATCAGCCTGAATGATGGGCAGTGGCTTGAAGTTAGATTCAAAGCAGTATCCAGAATGGTGGGTGTTTATCCAAAGTATATCCAAATATATGTGCACATTTCTGAGCTAGAAATTAGGGCTGGAACAAGCTCTCTCATCACATATCCATGAATTTCTCATTCTACGCAGGGTAGAAACATCTTTCTCATGGCTGAAATCCAAGACCAAAAAAAAAAAAATGAACCAACTTTTTTTTTTTAACCCCCAGAATAGATGTGTGGCTCAAGTTTTGTGTGAATGTCTTATTCTAATTGAACCAGGCCACCCAGCCTTTAAACATTCAGCAGCTCTGTTAGCACCTGCTCTCACTGACAACACTATTAAGAATCAGACGAGTAGCCGTGTTAGTCTGGATCTGTAAAAGGCGACAAAGGGACCAGTGGCACCTTATAAACTAACAGACATATTGGAGCATAATCTTTCGTGGGTGCGTCTGATGAAGTGGGTATTCACCCACGAAAGCTTATGCTCCAATACATCTGTTAGTCTATACAGTGCCACAGGACCCTTAAGAATGCTTTGCACTTATATGGCATCTTCAATCCAAGGTGCTCTACAAAAGCTTTATTAAGTAAGCCTCAGAAAACCCAAGAAATGGTAAGTAAATGAGTATAATTCTCCTTTTGACACAGAGATTAAGGGCCAGCTATTGCTACTCTTACTTTGGTTCAGTAGCAGCTTTCTCGATGAGTAGTCCCATTGACTAATAGTGATGACCTTACTGACGGAGTTAGGGTATTATTCATTGGGAGCAAGGGGATCCGAACCTGGCCTTAAGTCACTTGCCCAAGGTCAGACAGTAAATCAGTGGCAGGACTGAGAATAAAATCCTGTAGTCCACACTTTCAGCCCCTGCTCCAAACACTAGACCTGAGTGTTCTCATGTAGCCCCCTATAATGTTATTAAGGGTTGCAAATGCACATTAAGGAGACAGTAACATACGCCCTTTACACAGCAGGTAGAGAGAGAACTAGTGGAATTCCTACACACCTGTTGCAGTGAGTGAGCCCAGCAGATGAATGGCCATGACTCTCCCAGTTAAAGTTCAAAGACTGCGGAGAGACTTGTTCTTGATGTTGAAATGCTAGCAAGCTGCAGCTTTAGTACCTAACTCCATTTTGATGGAGTGACACCAAGAATGAATTTGGCCCCTAGCTTTCCCCCCATCCCCCCATAGGTGAACTCCAACTATCCATTGGGAAGAGACTGTCAGATCTCCAAACCCGACAAGGCATCCGTTCTTTGAAGTTTCTCGTCCATTTTTTGCTAAAAGATATGGCAACCAGACAATGCATAGTCCTCCCAAATCATAGGCTTTTGTGTAAGTATTGCCCCTGCTTGTCTCTTCCCTTTGAAATTGACTCACTGGCACAGCTGACACTTGACTAAGGAAAAGTCATTTTTATTTCCTGATAGTTCGTTGTCTCGGAACACTTTTTCTAATCACGCTAGACTTTTTTTGGTCTTACAAATCATCAATCCGAAAGGGCTGATGATTAATTCCCTGAGAATCTGACTTTCTTTTATCCTTCAGAGGGGCAACTCGGCTGCTCTAATTATTTACTTTAAAGGAAGATAAAAAAACAGTATTAATAGACAATCCAGCCTTGCAACACAAAGGAAAATCAATGACAATAATTATGCAGGACGGTAATTATAACCATATCCTTTCCTCTTCCCCCATTACAGATTCTACAAGCCTCAAAATATAGCTGATTGGGAGGGAGAAGAATATTATTTCAGTTTCCTTTGCCAAGTGAAGGTCACATTGAAAGAACCGACCTTTTTTATTGCTATTATTTTTTAAAATTTGATTTAATTTGTATGATGAACTCCATTCTGTACAGCAGCTGTTGTGATTGTATTAAATGTGACTGTGCACTTGGTCACAAACAAGAAATGTCCTATTTATTGTTGGGGGATTAGGTTTTGGTTTTCTCCTTCAATTTAATTTAATTTTATTTATAATTCAGTGGTAAAGAACATAATCTTTTATATTTCTATTTCCTATATGACCTGTCCGTTTTACATGAGTCTCTTAAGATAGCAACCACATTCAACAGAACATTTCACGGCAATAAAATCTATGTTGATTTAACCTGATGTCTGGTGCTGGAAAATAATTTCTGTCTATGAAGAAAGATTAAAGATTTAACAGTAGGGCCATGTGACAGCAACCAGCATTATTATATTATGTACTTGTATTGTAGTAGTACTTAGAGGGTACCCCAGCTAAGAATGAGATCTCATTGTGCTAGACACTGTAGATCCATGCAATAAAAGACAATACTTGCCTTGAAAAGCTGACAATCCAGATAGATGAAGCAGACAAAGTGCAGGTGAGAAAATGGAAGTATCACATGCCCATTTTACAGATGGAAAACCGAGGCCCAGAGAGATTAAGCAATTTGCCCATGGTTATGTTGGAAGCCTGTAACAATACCAAGAGCTGAACTTAGATCTCCTTAGGGCCATGACTATCCTTTGTCCATGGGAGAATCTCAGAAGGTGTGCAATTCAAATTCTATTTTGGATGGTAATCAAAAGGAAGGATTAGTAATGGGCACAAACTGCAAAACTCCAGTTCGGATTCAGGTCCAGGGTTCTGGAAGCATTCAGATCCAGCATTGTGATTCTTCCCATTATAGAAATAAGGAGCAGCCAGAAAAGTTTGTTTCTAGATCTAAACCCCAACTTCTTGGATGTTTTAGTTCAGCTTAACTCTAGCTTAGATGTTTATCTTAATTATTCAGAGCACTTGACGTCTGCAAAGTTTTGCTGGATATCTCACAAGAAAAGGCTTTGCATTTCCTGGACATACAGCTTCTAGCTTGGTTGGGAAAGTGTTTAGGACTTCCAGCAGCGGCCATGTGCAGGTGCATAAAAATGAAAGACAGTAAGGAAATGTCAAGTTTCAGAACTGTCAAAAGTTATGTCTTGAGCTCATCCCCTTGGGGTAAGTGCAGGTGCCTCACTTACTTCAGATGTCATTCTCTGGGTGACAGCAACCCTGTGGTCGCTCTCCAGCTGTGCCTCTTAGCAAGTCCACCCCATTCCAGAGATATAAAACAGTCCAGACAAAAAGGAAATACTTCTCCAGCCCTCAAGTGGTTGGGCCCCCTTCTTTGTGTAAGGGAGAGGGAAGCAGGCTTTCAGGCCCCACACATAGTCTCGGCTCCCACACTTCAGTGTAGCAGGGAAGGAGAGGCCCCAGGGGTGAGGCAGCTGAAGAGCAAGTCTTCGTCCAGCCGCTGTGGCTTCTGTCCCATGGGGCTAGGGCCAGCTCCCCACTACAAGCATTGCGATCCCGTTTGCTAGGTTGCAGCACCACTTAGGGTTGGCACATTTGCTCCATCTACAGAAGGGTGGACCCACCAAACATGAGTGGCGGTGTGACTCCAGAAACTAGGTCTCAACGACAATCAAATTTGGCCCACCTATCCCTCCATCTCCGTCTGTGGAGGGGCAGACATGCCAAGCCTGGGGGGCACTATGACCTTGTGGGCAATGACTGGAGCGGGAAGCCAGGCTCACACGAGCCACTGTTGTGCAGGTCACAGACTTTATTAAAATTCACGATTACCATGAACACCATGACTTCCGTGCCAAAATCATAGCCTTTCTAATGAATGATGAAGAGTACAATTCACTGGGAAATACCACTTCTGTAGTCTAACTGCTTTTGTCCAGGATCAGTTCTGTGAGTCCCTGCCCTTTGGTATGTACCAGAGAGTCAGAAGGAGATCAGTGGGCCAAATTCATTGCTGGTGTGAGTTCAGTGCAGTGACACCAGGGATGAGCTCAGCTCATTAATTTCACATTGGGATATAAGTCATCCTCCCTATCCACAGGAAAAGAAGAACACCAAGAGAGATTTGCAGGCAGATTTGCAACGCGCATGTTCACTTTTACATGCATTAAATGCCAATGAATAGAAGCAACCTCTGATTTGTACACATGTGCCTGAATATGTGTGCGCAAAGTAGAAGGGGAGGGGTCATCCAACTGCATCAGAATTGGCCTCTGAGCAACAAGGTGTATGCACATGGGTGTACTCTGCTTTGTGCATGCACTGTTTGAAATTCTAGCTGCCGTTTTTTTAGGGGCCTGATCCAAAGCCCAGTGAAGCCAAAGAGAGTCTTTGATATGACGTCATGGAAGCCATCAGAATAACACATGAAAATGGTTTGTCACGGACCAGCAGCAGCATCAAAGTGCAGAGCACATCTGAGGCCTTAGGCCAGGTAAGTAATAGAACACAACAGGGAACCTGATCCTATGAAAGGGTGAGCACCCTCAACTCCCAATCTAATGGGCATTCAGGATGGTCAGAAGTTAGCAGGATTGAGACCAGCAGGTATAAGGTAAAATCCTGCCCCCATGGAAATCAATGACAAAACCCCCATTGACTTCAGTGGGGCCAGTATTTCACCCACAGTGTGCAGAGATATCAACACAATTTGGGTATGATCAGTGAATCTCTTAGTTAAGTACATTAACATTAAATATCATTAGAGACATTAGCCTATCACTATTGAATCCCAGGACTTTCATTTAAGGAACGCCCATTAACTGGAATATAACAATCTCATCATTGAAGTATCTCCTCTTTTCTATTTAATGTTTCAAAGTACAGTTTTCATGTCCCAGACAGCATCCCCTTTCCACGTGCTCAACATCAGGACTACAAGGTGGCCCCTGCAATAAAAGAGAGAGCTTAACTTGGCTTTCCTGTTCAGCAAAAACTAAATTATGACTGGCATTGTGTGTTCCAGTGGAGGGTCCTCCTCTTTTTAAAGCAGCCTATTTTTCCATTTCATGGAGCACTCCCAAGCTTGGGCATCATTTGCTATGGAGAAAGGGAGCAGTTATCTCCCTTCCTCTCCCGACCTTAGTTTGCGTCCCCTCCCCACCTCCGCTGACTTTTCATAGGTCTGTTTGCTCCATTATGTCTTCCATTTCCCCTGCTGCCTCAGCTTTGCAGGATATAATATAGTCACATATAATGTCCCATATGCTGACAGCTCCCACATCCCCAGTATTTTTCTGAAATGGTGGCCCTGCTCCCAGAGTATGAATATCAGCATATATTCATACTGGGGGCAGGGGGGGAAGGGATAGCTCAGTGGTTTGAGCATTGGCCTGCTAAATCCAGGGTTGTGAAATCAATTCTTGAAGAGGCCACTTAGGGATCTGGGGCAAAATCAGTACTTGGTCCTGCTAGTGAAGGCAGTAGGCTGGAATTGATGACCTTTCAAGGTCCCTTCCAGTTCTAGGAGATAGGACATCTCCATTTATTTATTTAGCAGCACTGAATTCAGTGGCTCAAAGAGCACATAGTCTTGTTCAGTTTCTAACATTGATGTAACTGAAGGGGGAGCAGAATCATGGCGAGACACACAGGAGGGGCAATAACTCTGACCCAACTCAAATGCCAGGGGCTGGGATAGAGTTTAATACCTGTGCCATGTGATTGGCATCAATATTCACTGATTCTAGCAGTTAGTGTTAAAATGAATGGCCCCCAATTTTCAATACTACTTCCATTTGGAATTAAAACATGAAAGTCATCCTGGGCACAAGGGGGCAGCAGAGAATTTTGATGCAGCAGGACAAGACTTTTTGAAATAAGACAGAACGACTTTCCCTGAAAAATGAAGACACTAAACCTCTCTTCAAACTGTGCTATTTGAGCAAGGCAACTGGAGGACTGGGCAGAGCAGATATCAGAAGATCGGGTAATATTTTTTAAAAGAAAGTATTTATTTGGAGCTGTAATAGGGCTGTTAAACAAAAGGCCACATTGGGAATAATTAGAGAGTCCAAGCCTCATTGAGAACACCCATGCAGCATTCTGGCTGACTCAGCCAGAATGCCTTTATGAGGATGTCAGGAAGTCTACACTAGATGGGAGCTCCTAGATTTTAAGGCCGAGAGGGACCATTATGATCATTGAGTCTGACTTACTGCAAAACATATGCAACAAATTTCACCAAGCGGTTCCTGCTTCAAGCCCATCATTTCTGGTTGAGCTAGAACATATCTTTTCGAAAGGTATCCAATCTTGATTTAAAGACTTCAAGTTTTGGAGAATCCATCACAATCCTAGGTAAGTTTTTTTCCAATGGTTAATTACCCTCACTGTAAAATATTTGCACATCATTTCTAGTGTGAATTTGTCCGGCTTCAGCTTCTAGCCTTCGGATCTTGCTATGGCTTTGTCTATTAGATTCAAGAGCTCTCTACTGTCAGAAATCTCTTCCCCGTGTAGCTGCTTATGTTCCATGGCCAAGTCACCTCATAACCTTCCCTTTATTGAGCTAAATAGATTGAGTGTCTTTAGTCTCTCACTGGAAGGCAGGTTACCCAAACCTTGAATCACTCTTGTAGCTTTTTTATTCACCCTTCCCAATTGGTCTACATCCTTTTTAAAGTATGGACACCAGAACTAGACAAAGTATTCCAGAAGTGGCCTCACTAATGCTGTATAAAGTGGTAATAACATCTCCTTAGTTCTATTTGATATTCCCCTGCTTATACACCAAGAATAGCATTTGCTTTCTTAGACTCCTCATCAACCAAGGAGTTACTGTTCAGTGGTTTATTCACCATGACCCCTAAGTCCTTTTCTGAGTCACTCCTTTCCAAAATACAGTCCCCCATATTGAATGTGTGTGACCTCCATTCTTGGTTTCTAGATGTATGACCTTGCATTTAGCTGTATGAAAATGCATGTAGCGACCCCATCTTAACACGAGATCCAAATCATTCTGTAAGACTGACCTGTTCTCATTATTTACCATTCCACCAACTTTTGTGTAATGTGCAAACTTTGCAGGCTATATATTTTTTTCTTCCAAATCACAGATAAAGATATTTAAAAGCATTGGGTTAAGAACGTATCCCTGAGGGACCCCACTGGAAATGCCCCTGTAGGACAATGATTCCGCATTTACAATTACTTTTTCAAGATTCATGAGTTAGATATTTTGTAATCCATCTAATATATGCTTCATTGATTTTGTATAGTGCTAATTTTTTAATCAGAATGTTGTATGGTACTAAGTTAAGATACCTTACAGAAGTCCATTATGTCAACACCGTTATCTTTATTGGCCAAACTTGTAATCTCTTTAAAAAATGATCATAACAACATATATATTTTAGGATTCAGATTTTTAAAGATACTTAGGGATGTAAAGATGCAAATAGATACGTAATGGGATTTTCAAAAGCACCTAGGTACCTAACTCTCAGTGTGATGCTGTGGCCAAAAGTGCAAATGTGATCGTTGGATGTATAAACAGGAATGTTGTATGGGGTAAAGAGGTTACATTACCTCTATATTTGGCAATGGTGCAATCACTGCTGGAATATTGTGTTCAGTTCAAGAAGGATGTTGAAAAATTAGAGAGGATGAATAGAAGAGTCATGAGAATGATGAAAGGATTAGAAAACATGCCTCTTAGGGATAGACTCGAGGAGGTCGATCGATTTTACCAAACAAAGAGAAAGCTAAGAGGTGGCTTGATCCCATTCTATAAGTACCTACATAGGGAACAGAAATATGATAACAGAGATCTCTTCAATCTAGCAGACAAAGGTAAAACAAGATCCAATGGCTGGAAGTTGAAGCTAGACAAATTCAGACAAAAAATAATGTACACATTTTTAACAGCAAGGATAATTAACTGTTGGAACAACTTACCAAGTGTTGTGGTGGATTCTCCATCACGGGAAGTTTTAAAATCAAGACTGGATGTTTGTTTAAAAGATATACTCTAATTCAGTGGTTCTCAACCATGGATACGTGTACCTCTGGGAGTACTCGGAGGTCGTCCCGGGGGTATGTCAACTCATCTAAATATTTGCCTAGTTTTGCAACAGTCTGCATAAAAAGCACTAGCGAAGTCAGTACAAACTACAATTTCATACAGACAAAATGAGAAAGTACACAATTTGTCAGTAACAGTGGGCTGTGACACTTGTATTTTTATGTCTGATTTTGTAAGCAAGTAGTTTTTAAGTGAGGTGAAACTTGGGGGTAACACAAGACCAATCCGACTCCTGAAAGGGGTACAGTAGATTGAGAACCACTGGTCTAATTCAACTACAGCAATAGGATTTGAATCAAGAATTAATTCAAGGAAGTTCTGCAGCCTGAGTTCTGCAGGAGGTCAGACTAGATGATAAAAAAAAAAAGGAGATATACTTAGCTCATAGAGCTGGAAGGGACCTTGAAAGGTCATTGAGTCCAGCCCCCTTCAGTAGCAGGACCATATACTGATTTTGCCCCAGATCTCTAAGTGGCCCCTTTAAGGATTGAACTCACAACCCTGGGTTTAGCTGGCCAGTGCTTAAACCTCTGAGCTATCCCTCCCCCCTATGAGCCTGGTTGTCCCTTCTGGCCTTACAGTCTGTGAATCTCAGTGCTTTGGAAAACATTACCCAATATCAAGTTTATTTGGCAAGACCTACTTTCCACAAAAGCAGGTTGATTGTTATTAATTATGCTACCATCCTTTAATTCTTTACTGATGGCATCCCATATCAGCATTCCCATGTTCTGCCATCCCTTTACAGCATTCCTCTTCCATGCCTGCTCAGCTATACCGGCTGGTGCTCATGCCTCCTCACTTGCGCCTGACTACAGGGTCATTGGCCAGCTGTAGGGAGACCATATTTCCCTATGCTGAATACGGGACACCTGGCTCTCCACACAGCACTGGGAGCCGGACACGCCCCACCGGGGGGAATATGGAGGAGCAGCGCGGCTGGGGTGGTGGTGAATGGGCAAAGCAGGGAGAAGACAGCGAGAGGGGGAGCATATAAAGGGTTGATGGGTGGGCAGCAGAGACGACACATAACTGGCAGCCGCCTGGTGCCTGCCCACACTCACCAGCTACCGCAGCTTGCAGCTTTCAGGCGGTGCCACACGGAAATGGCACGGGGGGTGGCTGAGAGCCGGCACGCAGCAGGGCTGCACTGACAGACCAGCAGAGGGAGCAGCCAGCCCCGCACGCTGCATCTTTGCCCCTCCACCAGCCTTGCACACCCACCCCATGGTCAGCCACTGGAATCCCCCACTCACCACTGGTGGGCGGGCGGCTGGCAAGCAGGGATCTGGCCAGCAGCAGGACCCACCTGTACTGATGTGCGACAGGCAAAAAATATGAGACAATTTGCCTATTTTTAAGAAAAAGTCAGGACTCCTGCAGGAGGGCTTAAATATGACACTGTCCCTTTAAAAGCGGGACATCTGACCACCCTAGCCATCTGGCCCATATTGTTTCAGACTGTTTTAAGGGGATTTTGTGAATGTGAAAGCAGTTTGATTGGCAGCAATAAAACCACAGCGTATTGCCAGAGCAGGCTGAGCAAGAATGATAGCAAGGCACGTTCTCCAAGCCGGCGTCCATTCCTGAATCTGTGGCTTCTAGGAGGCACAAGATAATTCAGTCTTTGTGTCCATAAAATCTTTAGCTTCTCCTGAAACTATCAAAAGAAGCGTAGGTCTGACCTAGATACCTGTAACAGCGATCACAAAACTCATTTTACAGAAACCACTATACAGCCATGAGAAGGTAATGACTTTTGCTTATTACTGATCTGGGCTGGATTTGCAATAGTGACCTAGATGAAATATTCCACAGGCCATTACTGTTCCCACCCGTGAGCCATCTAGTCTCCATATGTTTTTATTAATATGTATTTAATAAAAATATTAATGAACCACCCTAGGCAATGTCATTATGACCACTGGAATGAAGGAGTCATCAAGACATAAAGAGTTTGCCAATTACCATACACTGTGAAGTGGGTAATAAAACTGCGCAAGGAATTAGGAATGGTCAGCGGCCATCGTGTAAATGGAGGGGCAGGAGATACAGATAGCCGGTTTGTGAGGGTACTCAGTAAATACAGGCACTTTCAACCACGATGGTGTGTCACAATATCACCCACTCATTTTCTAAATTGAGATCTGGTAGAAAAATAAGGATTTGTCCCATGAAAAAGTTCCAGTGTAATAAAAAATGGTTGTTTCATTGGAATTTTTGGGGTGTGGAATGTACTGATTTTTCAGTTCAACAATCTGAAGCAAAAAATGTGTTCAAACTGTTTCCAAACTTCTTTTTTGTTTCAAATCAAACAATTTTTTTTTTCATTTAAAATTTCATATCATTTGGGAAAAATGCATTTTTCATCAAAAAGTTTTGATGAAACAAAATTGATTTTAATGCCACTTCGAAAGGGAATGAAATACTTGTGAAAGGTGTCAGGTGGAAACCTTTGAATACAAAATGAAATTGTCCAAAGTTTGTAGGAAAGAACTGTTGCTTGTGAAGTATATAATGAGCAAGTATATTATGAGTACTGTCAGCTACAGCTCTCTTCTATGACCTCAATCTTGTTCTGGAAGAACCAGCTTGAAGAGGGACAGAAGCTGTGACTGGGTCCTTGGCCACTGAGTAAGGCAGCCAATGTGGCCAGTTAGTGCCAGTTGTGACGGTGGTTTTTGTGATATAAACTGGGACCACCAATTCATTTTCCATTGGTCTCCAAGTGAGCATCAAATGGGAATGACTTTTAGTCATTATCGACTTGGGCCACATTTGAATTGGTGACTAGTGATGAAAAGTGATCCATGTTCCTTTAAAAACACAACAGTCCATCCAATCCCCCCACATTCCTGGTTCTATAGAGCAATCGGACAGCAAGAAGGATAGCTCAGTGCTTTGAGCATTGGTCTCCTAAACCCAGGGTTGTAAGTTCAATCCTTGAGGGGGCCACTTAGGGATCTGGGGCAAAAATCAGTACTTGGTCCTGCCTAGTGAAGGCAGGGGGCTGGACTTGATGACCTTTCAGGGTCCATTCCAGTTCTAGGAGATGGGATATCTCCATTAATTTAACATCTATTTTAATTAGCTATAGTTTCTGCCTCCGGGCTAGATCATCAGATGATGTAAATCAGCAGAGAGACAGCCTCATTGGAGTTCACCAGCTGAAGTTCTGGCCCACTGTGTTGTATTTTCCCATAGCACCATTAAAACGTTTTACTAATGCGCATGACCACATAATATACTTGGCTACAGCCAAGTATATGTCCTTTAACAATATATCTACTACTGCCCTCGACTGGAGTATATATGTCACACCAGCTCACCTGTATAAGAAAGCAATAATAAATACTCAACACTTAGGTGGTGCTTTTCATCTTCAAGCCACTATGAAAATAATAGCCACTAACTAATAATACTACGTGCTAAGCAGGACTGTGTGAACCCATCTTGTTTTTCTCATTTTATAGATGAGGAACAGAGAAACAGAGAAATTAAGTGACCTGCCTGAGATTACACAGTAAATTTGTAGCAGAGCTAGGAACTAAACCCTTAACTACACAGTCCAGAGGCTCGACCACAAAACCTTTCCATTCAATTGCAATACAATGGTAGCAATGTTCACTCAAACTCAAATTGAAATTGTGAAGTCAATGGGAGTGTAGGATCAAACTCTGCAATGATCTGGAAGTAAATATAAAATCAGTTCTGATAAAATTTTCAGATGACACAAAGATTGGTGGAAGGGTAAATAATGGTGAGGACAGGACATTCATACAGGGTGGGGGCGGGCCAGAGGTGGGAAGCTTTTGACCCAGTCCCACATGACATTCTTATCTGCAAACTAAGGAACTGTGCTCTAAATGAAATTGCGATAAAGTGGGCACACAACTGGTTGAAAAACAATACTAAACAAATAGGTATCAATTATTCACTTTCAAACTGGGCAGACATATTGAGTGGGGTCCCACAGATGTCTGTTGTGGGTCCAGTTCTATTCAATATTTTCATTAATTACTTTTATAAGTCTGCTTATAAAATTGGCAGATGACACCAAGCTGGAAGGGTTGCAAGCACTTTGGAGGCCAGGATTAGAATTCAAAATTATCTTGCTAAATTAGAGAATTGGTCAGTAGTCAACAAGATAATGAAATTCAATAAAGATGAGTGCATAGTACTAAACCTAGGAAGGAAAAATCAAATGAACAAGTACAAAATGGGGGATAACTGGCTAGCCCGAGTACTGCAGAAAAGAATCTGGAGATTACAGTGGATCACAAATTGTATATGAGCCAACAATGCAATGCTATTGCAAAAAAGGCTGATATCATTCTGGGTTGTACAAACAGGAGTGTGGTATGTAAGACATAGGAGGCAATTGTTCCACTTTATTCAGCATTGGTGAAGCCTCGGCTGGAGTATTGTGTCCAGTTTTGGTCACCACAGTTTAAAAAGTGGACAAAATGGAGAGAGTCCAAAGGAGAGCAGCAAAAATGACCAGAAGTTTAGAAAACCTGACCTATGAGGAAAGATTAAAAAATCTAGATAAGTCTAGTCTTGAGAAATGAAGACTGGTCGGAGGACCTGATAACAGTCTTCAAATACATTAAAGGCCATTATAAACAGGACAGTGTTGAATTATTTGCCATGGTCACTGAAGGTACGACAAGAAGTAATCGACTTCATCTACAGCAGGGGAGATTTAGGTTAGATATTAGAAAAACGTTCTAACTATAAGGTTAGTTCAGTATTGGACTAAGAAACCAAGGTAAAGGGACTGTTTTTCAAAGAGCAGAGGCTCCGCACTTTTTGGAAATCAAGCCCCTTTCAAGCACTCAAAAATTGAAGCTCCCTGATTTACTAACCACTCTGAAACTTAAACTATTCAATAGAGCTGTTGGACATGTTTTCAGTGGAGCAGTTTTGCATTGGAAAATGTTGTTTTATTGAAACTGAAATATTTCACAGAAACGTGTCGATTTTGACAGAATTTTCGATGGAAACATTTTAAACTGTTCTGACTTTCTCATTTTGATTCAGAATCATCAAAAGTTTCGTTTTCATAATGTCGAAGTGTTTCAGTTTGACTTTTTCATTCCATTGCATTTCGTTTTGACATCTATATTAGAATTTTAACTATAATATTACATTTCTACATTATATATTACAATTAAGACTCTATGTCATATTAAAGTACATAATAATGTTTCAACTTTATCAGCATGAAATATTTCAATGTTTCTGCATCATATTTTTTTCATAATTTCCATTTCACGGGAAATGTTGACTTCTCATTTCAATATGGAATAGTTTTTTGTTTCGAACTGTCAGACTTTCCTGTGGAATGGAAATTCCTTTTTCCAACCAGCTCTACTATTTAATAAAATAATTTTAAATCAGGCCTTTACACACATATACGTTGAATAACCAGCTCCTTGTCTTCCAAAGCAATGTTTCTGTGTGTCTGATGTAAAAATCCAGGATATTTGAGTTTCAGGTTATAAGGGCTACAACTGTGTGAAATAATAGACAGCCACAATGCTCCCCTTTTCAAGCAGTGTGTTTCCTTGCTTCTGATGAAGTGGGCATTCACCCACGAAAGCTTATGCTCCAATACTTCTGTTAGTCTTTAAGGTGCCACAGGACCCTCTATTGCTTTTTACAGATTCAGACTAACACGGCTACCCCTCTGATCCTTCATAACTGTTCATGCCATCTAAAATATTGCTGAAACTGAGCATGGTCATTTTTTGCATTAATAGAACATCAGCTCCTCCTACTCCCCCAGGTTCACATTGTCATCTCTTCTTGAAAATGCTACCAATACAGTGTGTGGCAGTGGATCTATCTATTCTACCTAACAAGAATATCCGTGGATACTGGAGGCATAGAAACATTGAAATGTGGTAGGGCTGGATGGGACCTCAAGAGGTCATCTAGTCCAATCCCCATGCTGAAGCAGGACAAAGTAAACCTAGATCATCCCTGATAGGTATTTGTCTGACTCTAACCTGTTCTTACAAACCTCCAATGATGGTGATTCCATAACTTCCCTTGGTGTCTTATTCCAGTACTTTGACATTTGACAGAACTGAAAAATCAAAATGTTCCGTTAATGTCAAAATGAAACGGTTTGTTTCCAACACATTTCTATTTTTCGGAGTCACAAAATGGCCAGAGGAGGAGAAGGTGGTGGGGATGGTAGTGACCTTTTTATAACTTTTAGACCAGTGGTTAGGGAGACCCAGGTGCCCTTCTGGCCTGATGTGGAGAAGGCAGTTTGAACTTGAGTCTGCCACATGAGTGTCTGGACCACTGGGCTAAATGTTATAAGGAGGACACCAGCTCTACCACCTCATGCACCTCCTGCCATTTTGGGAATCTAGTCCTCCTTTGCTTTTTGTTAAAAATGCCTGAAATGAAAACAAACCAAAAAAAATTGAATCAGGTCAAACTCACCTCACTCCCAACATATCACTAGAGTTGGAAAGCCTGGGTGTGTTAGTAATAGACTGTGCTGGTGCATGATGGGATATGTAACCCAGCAAGATGCCTCTTTTGTCCCCTATGGGCCAGACTCCCTGGCAGGACTACACCTTGATGTCCGCAGAGTCATGTGACACCCCTGATGCACCAAGCAACTTAATGGGCTGGACCACATTGCACTGTGGGACGTATAGTCCTCCAGGGAGCCTGGCCCATAGAACACCATGGGAACCTGAAGGACAACTCCCAGAAGGCAAGAGAAGTGCAGTTTGATACTGATCTGACTGGAAAGGAAGTGTTCGGAGTCAGCTCAACAAAGCAAAACGTTTCAGTTTCAGGAACATCACTGTGCTCTGTTTCAGGCAACAACGCTGAAATGAAACATTGACATTTCTGATTCGAAATCGGTCCGAATTTCCACTCAAAAAAAAAAAATCTTTTTCTCCCATTTTGGGACAAAAACAGATGTTGAAAAGTCAGAATTTTCTGTGGGACAGAAATTCCAAATATCATTCAGCTTTAGTTCTTATACTGCAGCTATATTGGAGAGCATTCCATCCCTTCATCTAAGCAGATTCTTATAATGATGCCAATGATCCTAGTATCTAAATACCTAATTAAGGAAGCCACCATCTCACTGATTTACAGAGTGGAGTCAAGAGAAGGGGAAAAAAAGCCCCTGAAAAAAAAGAGAAAGTCAGGCAGTAGGTTAGTTTATTACTTTTTCCTCTCACTCCTTAAAGTTGACTCCCCTGTGCCATGAAATTTAAGTACTGTATCATGGCCATAGATTATTCACTGAACAGTCTGGCAGGGAGTATCCTATAATATAGATGCTTTTGTATACATGGAAAGCAAATCTGTATTTCAAAGCACCATGAAGCTAATTGCATACACAAATGCTGTATCAAAATGTATACAGCAGAACTGAGGTAAAACAAATAAAATCAGATCTTCTGACTTTCTGACTTCACATCTGAATGTTTGAGCAGACTGAAAACTTCCTTCAGTTTTTCATAGTATGAATATATCTCCACTAAATTTAATTTCTGATTACAAATGTACATCGAGTGATCGGTTATTTCAATGGGAACATAGGAGTTTAAATAAATAAGAAAGGTATGATTTAATCTGATGAATATTCCGATGATCAGTTTTGGTTTCAATATCCAATGCAAAGTGCGGGGAAAATTGAATGAGATGTTATTTTTATTTCAAAACCTATATGCACTTTTTTGTCTTGGCTTCCAGCAATTGGGGTCTGTTAAACCAAAGCTTATTCTATCATATTCTTAAGCAGGGGTGTTGGAACAATTTTTATAGTGGGGTGTTGAGAGCCATTGAACCAAACTGTAAACCCTGTATATAATGGAAACCACTTCAAGCCAGGGGGTGTGGCAGCGCCCCCCACACCTCTAGTTCCACCACCTATGTTCTAAAGGGTGGAAAAATGGAAGGATAGAGAGGAAGGATTAGCCAGTGGTTAGGATGTGAGCCTACATCTTGAGAACCTCAGGGTTCAATTACCTGCTCCCTACAAACTTCCTGTCTAACTTTGGGCAAGTCTTTAGTCTCTCTGGGCCTCAGTTCCCAATCTGTAAAAGGAGGATAGTAGCACTTCTCCGCCTCACAGGAAGGCATGAGGATAAATACAATAAAAATAGGCATCCAGCTACTATTGTGATGAGGGCTATAGAAATATCTTAGATAGATAGTAAGTATGAGTGAACTAATATTAGCTTCAGCTCACATAATTTTGTCTCCCCAATTTAGACCACATTTTAATTTTAAACACTGCATCCTTCAGTAAAAAGAAAATCTGGATATTCGTATAGTTAAGTTTCCATTTCTGGTAAACATTCTTTAACTTCTCTAAATTTTGGGGGGGTTAATTGGTTGTGAATAGATAGTTAATATAA
This sequence comes from Trachemys scripta elegans, assembly GCF_013100865.1. NCBI lineage: Eukaryota > Metazoa > Chordata > Testudines > Emydidae > Trachemys > Trachemys scripta. Next base: position 191,179,039 of record NC_048300.1, read on the forward strand.
ATCTCTCCAAACCAGATGATCAGTTATTTTATTTAGAGGTTATTTACTTTCTATTCTTAATTTTAGCTCACTGGCATCATTTAAAAAAACATAGGTTTCAGAGTAGCAGCCGTGTTAGTCTGTATCCGCAAAAAGAACAGGAGTACTTGTGGCACCTTAGAGACTAACAAATTTATTAGAGCATAAGCTTTCGTGGACTACAGCCCACTTCTTCGGATGCATATAGAATGGAACATATATTGAGGAGATATATATATACACACATACAGAGAGCATAAACAGGTGGGAGTTGTCTTACCAACTCTGAGAGGCCAATTAAGTAAGAGAAAAAAAACTTTTGAAGTGATAATCAAGATAGCCCAGTACAGACAGTTTGATAAGAAGCAAGTGTGAGAATACTTACAAGGGGAGATAGATTCAATGTTTGTAATGGCTCAGCCATTCCCAGTCCTTATTCAATCCTGAGTTGATTGTGTCTAGTTTGCATATCAATTCCAGCTCAGCAGTCTCTCGTTGGAGTCTGTTTTTGAAGTTTTTCTGTTGTAATATAGCCACCCGCAGGTCTGTCACTGAATGACCAGACAGATTAAAGTGTTCTCCCACTGGTTTTTGAGTATTATGATTCCTGATGTCAGATTTGTGTCCATTAATTCTTTTGCGTAGAGACTGTCCGGTTTGGCCAATGTACATGGCAGAGGGGCATTGCTGGCACATGATGGCATATATCACATTGGTAGATGTGCAGGTGAACGAGCCCCTGATGGTATGGCTGATGTGATTAGGTCCTATGATGATGTCACTTGAATAGATATGTGGACAGAGTTGGCATCGGGGTTTGTTACAAGGATAGGTTCCTGGGTTAGTGGTTTTGTTCAGTGATGTGTGGTTGCTGGTGAGTATTTGCTTTAGGTTGGGGGGTTGTCTGTAAGCGAGGACAGGTCTGTCTCCCAAGATCTGTGAGAGTAAAGGATCATCTTTCAGGATAGGTTGTAGATCTCTGATGATGCACTGGAGAGGTTTTAGTTGGGGGCTGAAGGTGACAGCTAGTGGTGTTCTGTTATTTTCTTTGTTGGGCCTGTCTTGTAGGAGGTGACTTCTGGGTACTCGTCTGGCTCTGTCAATCTGTTTTTTCACTTCAGCCGGTGGGTATTGTAGTTTTAAGAATGCTTGATAGAGATCTTGTAGGTGCTTGTCTCTATCTGAGGGATTGGAGCAAATGCGGTTATATCTTAGAGCTTGGCTGTAGACAATGGATCGTGTGGTGTGTCCTGGATGGAAGCTGGAGGCATGTAGGTAAGTGTAGCGGTCAGTAGGTTTCCGGTATAGGGTGGTATTTATGTGACCATCGCTTATTAGCACAGTAGTGTCCAGGAAATGGACTGCTTGTGTGGATTGATCTAGGCTGAGGTTGATGGTGGGATGGAAATTATTGAAATCATGGTGAAATTCCTCAAGGGCTTCTTTTCCATGGGTCCAGATGATGAAGATGTCATCAATGTAGCGCAAGTAGAGTAGGGGCATTAGGGGACGAGAGCTAACGAAAGCTTATGCTCTAATAAATTTGTTAGTCTCTAAGGTGCCACAAGTACTCCTGTTCTTTTTAAAAAAAACATACTAATTGTTCAGATATCTATCTATCTATCAGCTCTCTGTCTCTTCACCTTTTGCCTCCTCCCTCTCTGAAATTTTCCATTATTACACATTTGAAGATGTTACATTATTTGTTTCCTAATATGAAATAGACTATTCGCCTCCACGTCAGTTGGAAATATTTACCCAGGAGACCTCCAGCGCCTCCTAGCAATAGGGGTGGCGCCTGCATGAGATTGCATTGGATTTTCCTGAGCTATTTCCTTCTACCACCCCCTGTACCCCTTCCCCGCCCTCAACACACACAGACGCAAACAAGGATAAAGAAAATCTTCAGCAAAAGCCAGCAAACAAAGAGTGTTTGTAGAAATGTCTAAGTGCCTTAGAACACATTGCATATGATTTATTAATAGAATTCTTGTCTAAATTGTGAACAAGGCGGCAAAGTGTTAGCTTATTTTGCCAGGCACTTATAAATCATGCACACTCAGAGAGAGAGAGAGAGATGTATTTATGTTTTGTGACTATTTAAGTGATAATTTCATTTTTTTCTATTTGTTTGTCATAGGGTTTTATACTGCAATCACTGTAAAATCTGAGCATCTTCCTTGTAAAATCATTAACAGTAGTGAAGTCCCTAGTGGACTTCTGGAGTCTCTGACACTTCTCTCTTGATGGGGTAAAAACAGGTATGATTGGTTACCAAATTGACCACATCTACCTCTTACCAATCTGTCTTCTTTGGTACCTTTTTTCTTTGTGGCCTTTTAAATGAATCTGGTAACCTGACTGTGATCATATTGAGAACTGACTTAATCACTATATTCTGCTCTTTCAAATTCTAGCCAGTCTGACATGCAGGGCAGTGAATCTGTTATGCAGCCTCCAAACGAAGAGAACTTGAATTTATTATTTTCTTAGTATATTTTAATAAATTGTACTGATTCTGCTCTGTTTTAAACAGATATTATGAGAGGACTCTGTGGGGAGGTTACTGGAAATGGAAAGTGTGCAATCAATAATAATGGGAGATTCCTATATCCACATTAGGCAGGGCAGGCCCACAACATTTTGGCACTTGAGGTGGGAAGCTCAAATGAGGCCCCCGTGCCCGCTCGCTTGGGCCAAAACTTTGGAAGGTCTCAGTTCTGCCTTCTTCTTGTTCTACTCCTCTCATGGTACTGCTCTGCTACCTACCCCAATAAAGGAGACATAACAACTTAAAATGCCTGTTCAAAAATGTTAAGTAACACTTAACTTTCAAATGCATGAACAGAAAATGTAACTTTTCTTGTCTGCGTAGTAAACACTGGCATTTTTATCTGTTTGAATAATCAAAGTGGTGCTTTCCCTGCCTTCTTGGTTGCAAAGATTTGAACTGCTTCCTGAAGGTCCACAGTCATAGAATATTGGGGTTGGAAGGGACCTCAGGAGGCCTTCTAGTTCAACCCCCTGCTCAAAGCAGGACCAATCCCCAGACAGATTTTTACCCTAGGTCCCTAAATGGCCTCCTCAAGGATTGAGCTCACAACTCTGAGCTTAGGAGACCCATGTGCAAACCACTGAGCCATCCCTCCCCCTCCAAGGCTGTCTCATGCTCTACTGAGATGGTTGCAAAGCCAACCAGCCTCTCCTGTGTCATTGTGGAGCATAGATGTGCTTTTATTAACTTCAGCTTGGAGAAGTTGTGTTCTCCACTGGCAACTGTTACAGGAAGTGTTAGAAGTATGCAACAAAAGCATTTGGGAAGAGGGTGGTCATCTTATTTGTGCACATATATTCCAGAACAGCCTTTGGAGTTGATCCTGCTGAAATGTATCTTGAAAGGGCTTTCAGTTCATCACCTAAATCACTCGCATCAATATTGCACATGTCATCATGTGTCAACACTGTCTCTAGTGCCCTGCATTGCTGGTGTAGGTCTTCTTCAAGTATAGTGAGGAGTTTTGGAATATCATACAACATCCCAAATATACTGCTGTGTTCCTTGAGCTGCATGAACGTTCTTCGACTGACTGTATTGAACAATCTAGCACCTGGTTAAAGAATTCCACTTTGAATTGTTGTTTGGGGTCTCTTATGCGATTATCCTGTGCCTCGTAATCAAAATGTCGTCTTCTTTGGTGACTCTTGTATTCTTGAATGGGTGGGAAAATAGCTTCAGTGTGAAGTTCCTCTACCAACTTGTGTGCACTCTTCAGAACATTTTGAAATCCCTCATCTGACTGTAAGACTGTAGGTATGATTTTGCTTTGTCCAGTTGTCCCTTTGCTCCAGATACATCAAGGTCAACACCTTGGAGTCTCTTGCTTACAACATTTATTTCAAACATGTTGTGGTCATGCCAAAACACTAAGCCACACAGAAATTTGAAGTTATGTATGTTTCTGGTGATTCCATTTCCTTCTGGCACTGTTTCAGTTCCTGTCATAGTATTATCCTCCATAATGGTAACTATGGCATCATCTATCTCCTCAATTTGGTGTTTGATAGGCTTTATCGCCTCCACTCAACTTTCCCATTGTGTGGCACTCAGTGATTTCAATGCAGAGAGGATGTTCCCAGATGTTGCTTCAAAATTTTCCATCGATGAGTTGATGCAGAGAAAAATACATAGATGCTTTGAATTACATTAAAAAATTCAGCAGCCTCACTAGAAGCTGATGCATCACTGACCACCAGGGTCAATGAATGAGAACTGCATGGGACAAAAAAAGCTTGAGGGTTTAGCTCTCGGCTCCGTGTCTGCACTCCTCTGTTCTTTCCTCTCATGTTGGCACCATTATCGTAGCCCTGACCTCTCATGTCAGCTATCGCAATTCCCGTATCCTCCAGCTTTTTAAGAAGCACATTTGTCATACCAGCTCTTGTAGTATCATCAATGTCAATAAATTCTAGAAAATGCTCTCTGACAATCACCGTTGCAAAGACATTTTCACTAAGTTCTGTTGTTGTTACAAAATGCACCATTAAAGTCATTTGTTCCATATAGCTGATGTCAGGTGTGCAGTCCAGAATAACAGAGTAATATCTTGCTGACTTCAGATCTGCCACAATCTTCTGTTTGACTTTTGTTGCCAGTAACTGTATGATCTCATTTTGAATTGTTTTTCCAATGTAATGGGGTGTGTACATTTCTTGGGTGGTGACTCTTCTTAGATGCTCCTGGAGTACAGCATCAAACTCAGCCATCGGCGCCACAATTTTAAGGAAGTTTCCATTGTTTGGCACATACAGCTGATCGGAAGTGCCACGCAGTGCTAGGTTTTGGCTAGCAAGCATTCTCACAATGGCAACGAGCCTTTTCAGAAAATGTTGCCAGTAAAGAGACTTTGATGCAATCTTCTCTTGATGCTGATCATCTATGGTGGCCTTTAACCTTAGTCTCATCTCAAGCTCTTTCCACCTATGGAATGCTCTCTGGTGATTTGCTGCCTTCTCATGGCATGCCAGATTTCTAGCCAGATTTTTCCAGTCCTTTGTTCCTGTAGAACCCAATGTGGCTGGAACATTAGACTGGAAGAGTTTGCAACAAAAACAGTATGCAGCATTCTGGGTTTTTGAGTACATAAGCCATGGCCTCTCCACTTTGTCACCTTTGGGGATTTCATGCCAGTAATGTGTTGGATGGAAACTTCTATTTTCATTGTCTTTGGGGAACATGAAGTTTTTCACTTGCTGTGGCCCAGGCAGTACAAGGAAGTCCCTCAGGCTACTGCTCAAGTGTGTCCACAGTCCTGGATCATCTAGACTTAAGGAACTAAACTCAGCAGCAGCTGTTTCTTGCGCCTCCACCGCACTCTTCTCTGATCTACACTTTTCTTCAGGAATGTGCCTGGTTACATCCATTTGAGATGGGGGTGCTAGAGAGGTACATAAGAGGCTCTTCCTGCTCTCTCTCCCTGCAGCTCCTGCTGCTTTCTGTTATTCCCTCTCACCTTTTCTCCTGCCTGCCTGTTATTTCTCTTGTTCCCTCCTTCCTCCAGCACAGCACTCCACCATCTCAGTGCATCTAGAGCAGAGAGAATACATATGCACCAGCAGCAGATACAATTTTCTACACTCTGGGTCCTAGTGGCACTCTCCCTCCTCCCCACCCCACCCCCACACACACACAGTCTGGCACCTGAGGCGGCCACCTCAGTTCACCTCCTGGTAAGGCCAGCCCTGACATTAGGATCAGCCCCATCAAGAAAGATCCTCCCATTAAGATAGGCAAATAACTTTAACAAATTTTAAGATTCAAAGGAAGTTTGATGCTTTTGTGTAGTCACTTGGATTTATGGGCTTGATCCAAACCATTCCTGCCACTTAACAGCAGGTGCAGCTTCAAGATTACTGTTCATGGGAAAGGAGCATCAATAACTTCTGCAGACTACCCACTGGAAAAGTATAAATGGAGTTTATGGATTTACCAGGAATAAAATTAGAAACTGGATTTAACTTCTGTTTAGAAACGTGTGCATATTGTGTTATTCATGGACAGGAGAGCTGAATGGTACAGGGCCTAACATCAGAACAAGAGAGGTTTCAGGTGAAAAAAAGCATATAAATTGTGTCATCCAAATCTTAACCACGGGTAAAAGTTCCACATTTTTCCGAAGGAGTAAAGTTTAAAAAGGGAAAAAGAAGGATTGGATTCTGAAATTGTGTGTGTGTGTGTGAGAGAGAGAGAGAGTTGATAGTGCCTGGAACTACTGAATAAAAGGCATTTTCAGTATGAAATGGTTGTCATAAAATTCACTTTGGATAAGAGCCTCCAGCTACCAGCAGAGGGCGTTGCACTAAATTGATTTTATTTTAAACTGTAGCCAATAATACATTGGGGGAGGGTGGAGAGAGAGAGAGAGAGAGAGAGAGAGATTTGTTATTATAAACGTGCATTCTGGCTTCAAAATACAGGGAAAGGATGCAAGTTTATTAGATAGATAGATAGATAGATAGATAGATAGATAGATAGATAGATAGATAGATAGATAGATAGATAGATAGATAGATCAAATATTNGATAGATAGATAGATAGATAGATAGATAGATAGATAGATAGATAGATCAAATATTAAATAAAATGGGAGTTAAAATGGAATATTTGTTGAAATAATGTAGTATTGCCTTACTTTTTGACAAAATAACAATAGATTTAGGTTGATTGGGGGAAGAGTTATTAACTTGGGTAAATAGACAATATTACTTATTTTGTATTTTTATACATTTAAAAGATAGCATAAAAGAATCATTGTTACTTGACTGTGAAAGGATAAAACTATTGAGATTTGACAGTGCATTTTGACTTGTTTCATTTATTATTTTGTAAAAATGTTCAACAGAAAGAGAGATGTCTGTCCTAAAATAGCTATCCGTGTGATTGCTAGAAGTGAAGAGCGTTAGCTATTTGTTACTCTTAGTTGTAGACGGTAGACGGTAAGAATCACAGTTATAGTTGAAGTTGTAGACGGTAAGAATCACAAGAACTAACAACCTTTTAAACTCTATAGTCAAGAGTTATTGTGTTAAGACAAATCCCAACAGAGGGCGCTGCTGCCCCGTTCAATGATGGATTTCAAAGGGATTTTAAAGCTTCGTATTAAAATATGTAGGATTTTTCAGATGTGGTCAGTTTGGAACAATTTGCTTAGATTTTAATCGTAATAACGGTGAGATTTAGCTATGGACATTTTGATTCCATGTTGATAACCTACTTTTAAAATATGTATTCACTCTTTCAAATATGGCCCTGAAGAATAAAACATAACAAATATGATATTGAAATTACATCATTTGATCAGTTCCAACAATTCTGAGTCGTTTGACATGAAAATATTTGTTTGCATTAATTTCAAAATGTATATTAAAATAGTTTTTAAAACACTAATGATAAACATTTTAAAATGTAAGCCACATATTTATATTGATCAATTATTATTATACGTCTAACGTCTTTAATATGAAGCTTATTATACATTTTAGCTAATATAATATATTAATATAAAATCATATAATTATATTTTAAATGACCACATTAAGCAGAAATAAACTCCGTAGGGGAAAAAAATATCCTTGATAAATCAAATCGTTTTCCAAATGTTCATCAGACACATGGCCCTATTGCGTTGTGTTAATGAGAGTTCTAATAAATATGGGACTTGTGAATCAGAATGCACAGCCTAAAACATTTTGCTAGTGGAGCAGCATTGGTCGATACATCGATTTGATCTTTTTTTTTTTTTTTTTTTTTTTTTTTTTGTATTATTACTGTGTTTTCTGATACGTGGCACTTACATAATCTCCCGTACTACTCAATTGTAACGCGTAATAACGCACAAATAGATCATAAAACGGAGTCACTTTGCAGCACCAGACTTTTAGAAGATGAGCCAGAGACTTCAGCAAAACTGGTAGTAAAGTTCCCTTTATCTGATATTTGTTTGAATCGGAAGTATTGCTCATTACAGGCAGAACCGTTTCTTTTGTGATTGTGAGTGTAACATAAAGTATAAGCCTACATGCAAACAACACATATACGTTTCGCTTTTCAATATCCTATTTGTACTACTGCTTGAGACGGACGTCTCTCTCAAACCAACTAAAGTCCTATTTGATAGCCCCACGCAGCAATGGATAATAAGACAATCTTCGCCGAGAATCCCTCTTATCTGCTTTAATAACTTGCCACAGAAATTGCCCTGCTCCTCTTATAATAACTATCTGCTATTTGTTTCGTCCCCTTTGTGGGTTGAGCTTCCAGTGGAGATGCATGCTTGGAAATGGGGTGTATGGAGGGGGAGGGGGGAGCTGGGAAGGGAGACAGAAGAAAGACGAATTTACACTTTCTAGTTTAATTTGCGGGGCTGAAAAATCGGAGACTCTGCTTATTAAATCTCCTCACTCCTAGATTTAAACCGATCCCGATTTCTAGGAGATTAAAAAGTCCCAAGGACTATATATATATATATATATATATATATTCCTCATAGGGGTCACATATAGATTGACAAAGATGTGCAGGAACATTACGGACGCCCTGAAGTTCCACAGATAGGACCCTGAAATTAGAAACACCTCCTTGTCTTACTCATTAGTTCACTGAAAAGCGCAGTTGTTTTCTTTCAAAGCGAGAGATGGTCTCTCCTTGCCCTTAATAACTGCTCGTGTCCTTGGCAATACTAAAAATGGACAATGCAAACGAATGTTTGCCTGGACACATCAAGGCTAGTTGTGTTCCAACGCCCCAAATCAACGGAGAAATGTAAAAGCACAAATATAACTTCATGGTGTTAATGTCTTTTGAAAGTAGCTACGAGCTCTTAGAGAGGTGTTCGGGATATTGTTAAGATCTGTGCTGTGCCGAGAAAATGTCCCGAGTTATAAAATATCTTGCTCAAGCCATGAGTATAAGGATTCCAGATGCAAAGGTTTTACTTTAGATTCGCTCCTTCCGCTTTAATGTCCCTGTCTCTAACTCTCTGCTTTTGTGTTTTACTGCATAGGAGAGAGGATTTCTGGCCATGTATATAAAAGCATAGTATGTGGAGGGAAACATAATATCTCATTGCAAATGATGAATCGTTTCGTATAGAGGCAAAATAGTCTGTATTTTAATATAAATAAGGATATACAAATATCCACTAGTCTGTCTGCTGTGGATAAACACATACAGCGGAGAGAATAATGGGTATTAATAAGTGTATATATGTGTGTGTATATACACACACACACATATTCATATATTGTGATACACACAACGATAAACTTGTGGGTATCGTTGAGTATCACAATATATGAATATGTGTGTTCATATAAGTGTATATATCTATATGTATATATGTATACATACACACAATGTGATCTATACATATAAATGCATCTATAGTTGTATGCATGTATTTGTATGTTTATGTGTACATATCCGACTATATCTATATGTATATATGTCTGTATATGTCTAGTTGTGAGATTCTCTCTCTATATATGATGTCTGTGTGTACATATATATAACCAATAATGTTTTTACTATCCGATTGAGGTTTACTTCTGCAGCCTATTGTTTCAGACAACAGATATAAGTTGCGATGGAAGAGGAACGTCGGATTTGCTGTCTGTCCCCCATTTCCAATTATAGATGGATCATTACAGACAGAGAAGTACTGAGAATCCAGACATCTGCTCTTCACATGAATGCACTCACCTCCTAGAGAACAGCCTGCCATCATGCTCTGGAAACTGGTTGAAAATGTCAAGTATGAAGATATCTATGAGGTGAGTATATAATATGCATGTGTGAGAGAGAGTATATGTATACAGTATATAAATATACATTTACATGTTTATATGTACGTTTATACAATACATATATAGATAGGTACATACATATGGAAAGCTATATAGATAACACACATATACATTCAGGAAACCCAGAATAAATGTTCATATGTTTATTTATTTGCTTTTTTTTTGTCTTCAGCAAGGCGAGTCCTTAACTTTTTTTTAAAGCTATTTGATGAGATTTAAAACATCAACGAAATGATCTGGGGGTTGAAATAAGGCAACTTAGACGCAAAAGTTTGATTTTTAGATCTCAAATTCAACATAATTCGATTAAACGCGGACAAATGTCAAGAAAAAAAGCTTAAGAAAGGAAACACACTCTTGTAATCCTATGTTTTGATACATTTCTGGGTTGTTGTTGTTTTTTCTTATTTTCAGCCCCAATCTTAGAGCAACCTAAGGTTCTTGTTTTTCTTGTTGTGCCTTCCTTATAAGATACATCTGTATGATTTTTTTATAAATACACTGAAATATATATATATGTACATCGGTATCTATACACACATAGACACATATATAGTCAGAGAGAGCTACATAGATATAATCAGAGAACAGTGAAAGTTGTATGGATTATTCAGAAGGCTTTGATTTTTGAGGCTCAAAAGCAAAAATGTAAAACATTTGCTAATTTTCTACTGCTTCATGACCTGGATATTATTTTTTTTTTTTTGTAAAGTATGCTCAGTCCATTTGGTTCTTTTAAGTTAATCAGCGACTGCATTTTCGCAGAGAGAAAAAAAACTTGTAAGGAAAAGGCGTCTGTATTGTCCCGTTTCGCTTTTTTTTTTTTTTTAATTATTATTATTTTTATTTTTGGGGTACTTTGCAAATGTGAGCAGCACTTTTGCTAAGGAGATTTTCAAGACGGGTCCCCCTTCAATTTCAGTACAGTGGAGTTTGTTGCCATAACAGAACTCGTTCCAAACGGCAGGATACGGTGCCGGTTGATTGTTTTAGCAGTAAAGTCTGCATGGAGCGTGTTTGTCCAAAAGAAGGAACCCTGTTCCCTGCAGTCTATGGAGTGGATACCATGTCATGGGCTGGCTGGTCAAAAGTCAGAGCCTTTAAGGACTTAATTCTGGAAGTGAGTTAATATTTAATCCAGAGATCTGAAGGAGAAAGAAAGAAAGAAAGAAAGAAAGAAAGAAAGAAAGAAAGAAAGAAAGAAAGAAAGAAAGAAAGAAAGAAAGAAAGAAAGAAAGAAAGAAAGAAAGAAAGAAAAAGAAAGAAAGAAAGAAAGAAAGAAAGAAAGATCACTTGAAGGGACATGTTAATCTGTAGGAAGTGTTTCATAAAATGAAGTGATCGAGATAAAATGTACAAAGGTTATCAAAGTGCCTCATGCCTGAGAGTAGAACCGTAGTAGTGAATACGATTCAGTGTGTGCTCTGTAAGCAGTCCTATGATCCTGGCGGGGAGCCGTCTTCCCGATAGAAGGAATGTCTCAACTCTCAAAAGCTCCCGTCAGGCTAATTATCAACTGAACGCTCGCAAAATCCAGCATATGCAGAATTAGTATCGGCGCAGGCACGGCTCTGTCCCCTTCGGACAACCTCCCATCCCACTCCTGCTTTTCCTTAAGTGCGTTCCTTTCCAAATACTGATCAAGTGGAAAGCCATGATCTGCCCTTCCTAATAACAACCATCCAGAGGTAGATATGTCTCTGGACTCTTTTTTTTTTCTTCAGAGGACGCTTTTAAGGCTATTTGCCTGCTTTAAATTTTATTTATACTTGTACGTTTATTTTATCTTGGAGACAGGGAATTTAGCAGTGGGGAATATTTTGTTCGTATTTTGTCTTGAAACATGATATACTCTTAACTTTGTGGGGCTTGGGAAGTGATTCTGTAATGCCTAGAGTTAACAAAAAATACCCAACCTACTACTTTCCCTAGGAATAGATAGATAGATAGATAGATAGATAGATAGATAGATAGATAGATAGATAGATAGATAGATAGATAGATAGAAAATTGAATCTTTCCAGGGTTTTAAAAAAATCTCTCATTCTCTCTCTCATTCTCTCTGTCTCTCTCTCTCTGTCTCTGTCTCTCTCTCTCTGATTTATAATTAATAGTATGGTCTAAAAACCTCCTATCTACTTAAATTGATGTGGTCTTAAAACAAAAGTGGGAGACGAACTTGCTCTGGGAAGCGTGGGTCTCTGTAGGAGGGAACGTAAGTTGAACTTTAACAGAAATGGCAGGCAGGCCAGTCGAACGGGTTCCTGAAACATCAAAAGGGTTTTCTATCGCCCCTGGCTTTGCCTAGAAACTATAAATTTAGTATCCTTTAAAATTCATTGCATACATTTTACATCTGGGTGAAAACTGGGCGCATTTTTGGCATAGTTAGGGGGCAAATTAGCATGGAGAATGAAATGGAACCCGACTTAACACTGATTTATTTGTACGTTTGAGATATTTTGCTTTTACAAATAAATGCGATCTGTAGCGTTCAGTCAAAGTGCTTAATTGCCGCTGTAAACAGACAAATTATAGTGGCTGAATAGTTTATTTATTTATTTTCAAGAGAGGATCAGGAAAACTCCCCCACCCCCCGTTATTTGTTTACAATATCTATATCTCTATAGAGATATAGAGATATAGATAGATATAATATGAACAAAAGCACCAAGAACAATCAAATTATCTTATTTGGATGCATAATTACATGTAAAAGAAGGAAATATGATTTTTTTTAGCCCCTAGCATTGCTCCATAGCACTTCCTTGCTCCAAATCAGCAGTGTCTAGTTTACACTTCTTCCTCTGCCTGAGTTAATTGAAGTTATGTCTTTTCCTTGCTAAACTTCCCCACCCTCCCCCCCGTACCTTCTCCCTCTCTCCCCCAACTCGGCTTCTGCCAGCCCCCCTCGTCTGATTACATCTAGTAATTCTCCACTGAATGAACGTCATTTACAATGGTAGGGGAGCTCTCGAGCGGGCTGCAAGCTTCACGCTCCATTTGGTCCTGCATTCTCCCTTTAAAGTAGTCGTGTAATATTAATAGTCATGAATATCAATTATTATGAGGCGGTGTAGAGGAGGACAGGGAGGAAGGGGCATCGGAGCAGTCTCAGCCTAGCCTTGGGTTGAAGAGGATTGCATCTGGAAGCTCAAAGGGGGGAAAATAAATAAATAAATAAAAAACCAGAGGGGAGGGGGGAAATCATAGATGTCTGCATAGGTTTCCAACCTCATTTTTTTTGCGGGGGGGTGGCGCACTGGCTAATTTTTTTATGATGATTTTTGATGGCTAGACTTGGAAATACCTCAAGCTGTTCTCCTGTGTCCAACACGTCCCTTTGCCGAGCTCCTTGATATTTTTCTCCTATTATTACTATTATTATTATCAGCACCACTCTTTTATTTGTAGCTGTTACAAGACTTTTTTTTATTTCCAGATGTTAGTCCACACCTATTCCGCCATGGTGAGTTTGGATCCATGTTGTACCAGAATTGCATGTTCTCTCTCTCTCTTTCTCTCTCTCTCTCTCTCTCTCTCTCTCGCTCCCTCTCCCCCTCTCTCTCTCTCTCTTGAACGCCTTTGGCTTGGTAATTTAGCACAATAATTGGAGGAGGCTTGCAGCTGCTTCTCCTTTTTGCATTGTGTGTTCTTGGTTTGAGCTGGGGGGGAGAGGAAAACTTTTTTTTTTTTTTTTTTTTTTTTTTTTGCCATCGCTGGTGGGGATTTGGACAACACTTTGTGGACTAGATGTTTTCTTGTTTACTTTAGCTTTGAAGCCTCAGCTAGGATGGAGTTGGACAAAACTCCTCTCCCACACTTTCTCGGAAGACTTTCATATTCCCCCCTCCCCCTATACACACACCAAGACTTTTAATTTCAATTTTTAATTCCCCTTTCCCCCCCCCCCCTTTGGAGTATAATATTTGAAAGGGATAACATACATTCGAAGTTGCTGCAGAAATCACAGTGGCTGGATTTGTTGTTTAATATTTTTATATATGTATTTATTTAAAAAAAACACCAGAGGGTTGACTTTACATAAAGACACCTTTAACATTTATTTTCACCCTCTCTTTGTCATCCGACTATTACAGCATTTCTTCTGACCTTCCAAGGCAGAATGAGTGGGTGATATTTTTTTTTAAACCGGAGTTTAGTGGTGAAGGGGAGTGAATAGATGTTTGAAAACTTTATACGCTGTGGTTTGGAGGGATGCTAGGCAGCCAGAGAACGGATCAAAGCCCCACAAACTGTACCTACACAGAGTACACCACTCCTACATTTTTAATTATGACATTTTAGTATATTTCTCTCCCACCTCCCCCTTCTCGCCTGTCCTTGGAAACTTACATGATCAGGACAGGAAATGCTGGACTATTTCGAGTCCGGGGGATTTAAGGGGTCTATTTAAATGCGTATTTTATTTTATCTTGCGGTGTGATTTGTTTTTCATTTCCTCTTTTGTTTCTTTCCTTTTTTTTTATTCCTTTCCCATTTTTGTTTTTAGGACCGGCATGATGGAGTCCCCAGCCACAGCTCCAGATTGTCCCAGCTGGGCTCTGTCTCCCAGGGACCCTATTCCAGCGCCCCGCCGTTGTCTCACACCCCGTCCTCGGATTTCCAGCCGCCTTACTTCCCACCCCCCTACCAGCCTCTTCCTTACCACCAAAGCCAGGACCCGTACTCCCATGTCAATGACCCTTACTCCCTAAACCCCTTGCATCAACCCCAGCAGCACCCTTGGGGACAAAGGCAGAGGCAAGAGGTGGGATCAGAAGCCGGCTCACTGCTGCCACAGCCTCGGGCCGCCTTGCCTCAGCTCTCGGGACTGGACCCCAGGCGGGACTACCACTCAGTGAGGCGGCCAGATGTTCTCCTTCACTCGGCACACCATGGCCTGGATTCCGGCATGGGAGACAGCCTTTCTCTGCATGGCATCGGACACCCAGGAATGGAGGACGTGCAGGTAAGGCGTTCCTGCTCCTTCCCCCGCTACTGCCAGGGAGCCTGAAGAAATCTTAGCAGCTGGGAGACACATAGTCAACAACGATCAATTATGAATCATAGCAATTAGACAACGGAAAGATCTATTAGGTTACCCTCCCCCTGCCTCTTCAGGGTCGTTCCCTACTTATATTTTCCAGTATTTTTCTAAAAAATATTTTCTTTCTTTCTTTCTTACATTCATCTCACAATACATTAACAAGATGAAAGCTACAATAATGAAGAAAGAAAGAAAGAAAGAAAGAAAGAAAGAAAGAAAGAAAGAAAGAAAGAAAGAAAGAACAGGCGTTTCTGAATAATCTAGGCATTTTGAAAAGGGATAAAGTTTATGAAAGCTTTTCTTATTTCAGATATTAAGCCATGTGAAATATGGGTCTCCCAACCAGCTTTTTGCAGTTTTGGGGTTTCAGTGAGATCTTTCAGAATAACAAATTTTTTAAAAAATTACTCCCAGTTAGGAAAAAAACAAAGCAGAACAAAACCCTGTGTATAGGATCAAGGATATATAAAAGGATTGCACAGGGCACTGTTTTTAAATGTTTTGTGTGTGTGTGTATATATATATTCTCTTTATCTAATCTAATCTATCTATCTATCTATCTCAACAACATATATCATTGTTCTGTTCCATCCTTTGGGAAACAATGGAGTTTCATGGGCCTTGAGGTACAATATTTCCTAGCTCTCTCACTCCCCAAGCCAAAGTCATTACGGGCTATTTCCTTAAAACAAAAGCCCCATAACAATTTCACCCAAAATGGCTCGGCTTCGACCTTACTAGGGCACAGCTCCCATAGTAGGTGGATGCATGATTTTCGGCCCACATTTTACACGAGGGTTGCTGGTTGGTGGCGGTGGTGTTTTTCCTGCTTTTTTGTTGCCGGGTTGCAGATATTTAAAAGTCTTGGACAGATTTTTTAAAATAGCAAGGGAGGAATCTGCAAAAAGGAGAATAAAGAACTCATTAAAATGAAATGCTTCACTAAAATAAATGGGCTTCTACCCAATTCAGCATAAAAGTACCCAACAAGCATGAGGAGGAATTCGTTTATTAGACCTATTGTTGCTCAGCTTTAAAAATGCAAGACTGCTGAAAATACAATCAATGGAAGGGGAAAATTGCAAATTTGATTTGCTTGGGTGTCACTTTAAAGACTCGCACGCCCCTGTCTCTTGGTGCGTTAGCGTTTGCGATGGTCATGGAAAAGGCTTTCCTTGGTATTTGGTTACTGATCCCTCTGAACTCAATGGCAATCGGAGCATTGGATTGCGCGGATTTAAAACTTTATTTGTCAGACCTACGCGGTCTCCCTGCGCTCCATGAACAGGCTTTATGGGGCTCATCCTATATTCCTTAATCAGGCAAAACTGGCAATGGGAGTGTTGCTTGAGTAAGGACAACAGAATAGGATCCCTTATCTCTCTATATCTAGTACCGAAAAGATATAGAAAATATTAACGCCAAAAGAAAACTAACAGAATTAGCTGGTATACTCGTTGTGCTTCTGTTATAGATAGGTAGAGACCGGATACAGTTATTCGTATTCAGATATTTTTAAAGCAAAACGAATCCTTCTATTAAACTCCCCGCTGAGTCAATAAGGCGCAAGGTGTTGAATACAAATAAGGTGCATGTCGCATGGTCATTTTCTAAACAAAATAATATATCCATAGCCTACGGTAGGAAGGACCTAGTTGAGCCTGTGCTGTATTGCTCATCCAAACAGCTAAAGGGGCGTTGCAGACAGGGTATTTTCGTGCAGGAATCTATCTCTGGAGTTCTGGACACAATGTTTAGACAGGATAGGGCACTGGGAGAATGAGGCAGGTACTTATTTTTAAAGGTTGGCTCTCAAACTGAAAAAAATATTCCAAGGGATAATTTATGAAGATGAAAGTGCTCATCAGCAAGTTAGTATAAATAGGCACAGAGGTGGTGACAGGATTGTATTTATTGACAGACATTTTCTATTATTTTCCCTCTGTGTTTGCGAGCCAGGTTAAGTTGGCGGTTTTCTTAATATGTGATTCTTAATATGGACTTTTTCTAGGACAGGTAAAAAAAAATCCTATATAGCCAATAAATACACCTACTTTCTATGCCTTGTGGAAAAAAAGTTTCCTTGAGGCATATTAGTCAGGGTTTTTTTTGCTCACAAAGTTTTACTTTTTGAGTAAAGTTTTTTTTCCTTTAAACCATCAGATTAAATAGATTTCAGAAGTATGTGTTTGGTTGGCAGAGAGAAAGAGAGAGAAAAAATTGAGGATATGATATAAACCCAGTTCCAGACCATGTGTAATCCGTTGTCCAGGAACATAATTAAGTGGTTGTAACGTAGGGTTCTATTGTAAGCACAGTGCTGTCCTTTGCGGCGAATTAGGGTTTCCATCTGCAATTTACAACCGACAAATATGCACAGAGAAAAAAAAAAGGATCTTCACATTGAAAACAAATATGTCTCCCCTAGGTAGAAAAAATAAATTAAAATAGCCATTGCAATTTCATCTTTATTCCTCGCAGATTAGGGGATCTGCACCTTTTATACCTTCATTCATTATTATAGCCAAAGCTATAGGGAAGAAATGCATCCAACTCTCTCTCTCTCTCTCTCTCTCTCTCTCTCTCTCTCTCTCTCACACACACACACACACACACACACACGATCACACATCCAGAGTTTGCAAAACAAATGACAAACTCTGTGGGTTTTATTTCAGTTATATTATTTTATAGCTGCTGGGTATGGAGATGGTGTTTAGAACGGGTCAGTACTATCAAGTTTATTTGCAATAATACATCTCCAGGTTTGCTAAATTTATGCTAGAAACTCATCACCTCCCCCATTACAACCTCTACTCCTTCCCTTCCTCCACCCCCCCACCCCCACCCCCCATCCCCGTGTATGCAAGCTAAGGAGGCTGAAAGTTAAGTTGCACCAAAACACCCGAGTCTCTTATAAAGTAACCCCTGGTATCACTTTTAACTAAAGAAGTCTAGTAATTAAAAGTCTGAGTTGTTTTTCCACGTTTCCGCATGCAGTCCTAATTAAATCTTTACGATCCTCTCTGTGACTATTAACTGCCAGCATGCTGCGCGAACATCCTGTACAAAAACCCAGCAGGAGGGCGTAATTAGATAGAAAATCAGACAAGAGTCTTCTCATTAACTGTAACAACTAACCCACGTTGCTGATAAAGCGAGTGGAGTGCATACACACACACATAGGTAGACATAGACATAGCCAGGCAATATCGAGATAAGGTGAGGTTACAAAAAGGAAGATGGCGCTTAATATTTGCCTCCATTTTTATAGCATCCTGTTGCAAAATGATGCTCTCCACCAGGCTGCACCATTTGTTCATCTTCCTCTGTCTCGTTGAAGACAGTATAGAAGCTGCTAAAGGAGAGAAGGAAAAAAAGAAAAGACCTTATCATTGTATTTGATATTTCCCCTCTTATTTTCTGTGATACCCTGTAGGTATGTGGCCTATTGATTAAGGAGGAGTAAAAAAAAAGACAAAAGGAACTTGTGTGTGTGTGTGTGTGGGGGGGCAACTGGGAGGCTGGGGTCAAGAGGGAAAGGAATTCAAGGAAATATTGTTTATTGTTCCATCACACTTTGGATGTGCTGTTGGAAATATAATTTTATCCTAACTCATATCCCACCTTAGCTGGGGTCTCCTGAGAATAGAAAGATATTTACATAAGGACTGGATTATGATAAACTAAGACACTACTTGGAAAGATAAAGTTAGAATAAGAGGAAAATTCCATGACTTAAAGATGTTTAATGTGTCTTTGGGAAACAAAAAAACCAAACAAACCCCAAAGCCATCTAATCTATCTATCTATCTATCTACATCTGCAGTTTAGAACTGACCACAAAACGGAACCACTTATTGAAATCTATTAGAAATGGTTCTTTAGTCACCTTTGTTCTCTGCGATGGTTGTTGTTGCTCATTGAAGAGGGTATTCTATATCAGACAATTTATATTAAAAAATAAAACTTAACATTTGCCCCTGCTGCAGTGTAACCATCTTTGTTTGTTTTCCTGCTAAAGAAGTTAATGCCATAATAACAGGTGTGCTTCTAAGCAGGGTGAAAGTAGACAGGTTGAGGAGAGAGACTTTTCTAGGCAATCGATTTAATTGCTCTTATATTTTGTCTCTGTGTAATTCCCTTCCCCCATCTCTCTCTCTCTCTCTCTCACACACACACACTTTTAAATTGTAACCAAACCGTGCGAGCTGTTAATCTCTGTTTCCTATACTATGTGGGTGTTGCACTCTACTCTGAATTGCTCAAATTTTAATTACAAGTCTATAATGTAAACCTTCCTATATAAAAAGTAAAAGGCCTGTGAGTTAAATGGCAGGGTCAAAAATAATAATAATAAAAAAACTAAGTTGTCCTTAATCGTGTTCATTTAGATACTAGATCTTGGAGATGTTACCAAATTGCCAAATTTTCAAAGAAAGAAATATAAAGCTTTATTGAATGCAAAAGAGACTATGTAATATCTATGTTTTATAAGATAACAAAAATACTATTGCACCCCATATGCTTCACACCTCTTTTTTATTATAAGACCATATGATTTGGAACAATTTCATTTCCATGTCGATTTGGGGGAATAATAATAATAATACTAATAAACCTTTCTTCCCCCAGTGAATTAATATAAATGGAAATAACAGAAACTCCAGTTTGGAATGACATGATTTATGTACGCCATACTTTAATATCCAGTCAATTTGAATAGTGATGTTTTTATATTCACAGTCAGTTGAAGATGCCAATAACAGCGGTATGAACCTATTGGACCAGTCTGTCATTAAAAAAGGTATGGATTATTCCAACAAGTTTGACAAACTTATACTGTGTAGCAATGTCTTCCTGATATGATTTTACTTTGAGGCAATTAGTTTACCCGGAAAAATAGACAGGCATGGGAGATAGATAGATAGATAGATAGATAGATAGATAGATAGATAGATAGATAGATAGATAGATAGATAGATAGATAGATAGATAGATAGATGAAACGAGGAAAGAGGAACTAAAAGGAACGAGTATTTTCTTGTCTGGGAGTTAGATAATTACATTTTATCTTAAATATTTCTTTTAATTGTTGCCAACTGATTTAAAATAAGTAAACAGCCATCAAGTTTTGAATTTCCCAGCAATTCCTATTTTGATATTGGTGTAAAAATGCCACCACATATTATAAAATAGTTTTCACAGATATACCTTAACTTTTCACCTTTAGTAGTTCTTGATCTGCACTGTGTGACTCTTAAGAATTGTTTGATTCCATTTGTGGCTTTTATGCGTTTTCCAATCGAGCCAAATGTGTTGGGGGGGAAAGAAACACATGCTTATGGAAATACAACCTCCCCCTCCAACATGCCCATTTTTAAAATCATTCTGCATATGCATACATGATTTAGTGTAACTGCAGAATCACCCCATACTGTTAAAGGGAATGTGATATTAACAAATGTTTGCAGTCTCTTGTACAGCTGTAAGCAAAATAATTAACTAATTAAACTAATTAAATGTAATTACAATAACTCATTTTGGGCGTGTTGCAGCTGCTTAATTTTTTTACAATTCTCTGACAGTCACTTGAAGATGCATGGCGATTAGTATGGGTTATGCTGATAGACGTTAAACAGCTCTCACACTGCACATTTAGGGAGAGCTATCTTTAATTATCCAAGGAATTTCTATTTCTAGATTCAGTTTTAAATACTAGAGCTGACGCTTAGCAATGCTGGCCCTTATGTTTACTATCAACAGCACTTATCTTCAGTGGTTTATTCATCTAATGCACATGAAACCGATACTTTAATAGGGATGAGTTTCTAGAATATTAAGAAAAGAACGTAAGGGTGTTGATGGAATAAGAATTCAAGGCAGGGTGAGGTATTTCAATCGTTTGTTTCCTTTAAAAATGTAATTATGTAAATTCGAGCAATCATAATTTTGGGGAAGGGTGGATGAAAACCTGAAGCTCTTTTGACAACATAATTTATGTCCGGTGGTGGGAAAACGTAGGGTTTTGTGGGAAACAGTGAATTGTCTTACTTTAAGAAAAAGAACTGCTCTGCGCTTTTCAGTTCGCATGGATTACCAGCCTATGAGTTTAGGTGTGTGACATACCGGTTTGCGAATGTATGCTCTCTCTATATCTATCTATCTATCTCTTTCTCTCTAGCTCATACGCAATGTTTTCTCTTGGGTCTTCTTGATTAATTGGCGGTTGATTTGTGGCTGAGAGCCTTCTTTTTAACGTTGATCTACCTTCGTATTTTCGTTGCTCGTACGCACATTTTGCCTTTTGTTATGTACAGAACACTGCCATGTATTGTATGTGACCACTTCGTCAAAACAATCTATTTTTTTTTCAAAATGAAAAGGGTAGCAGGAACATTTGGTGTCAATACACAGTGATTGTGGCTATAAAGGTAGTCAGTGTTAAGCACATCTAATGATACTTACAATTATTTATTTAAATATATATATATATAGAGAGAGAGAGATCGATCAGAAGATGCTAATAATTCTAGTATGCATGTGAATGTGTGCACACATCTGAATATACCAACACCCACAGGTGTATGCTTAACCTTAGTCTATATCAGAAGACACTTAGAATTATAATCTCTATATTTAAAAGTATACATACGCACTTTTAAAATCATATCAGTAAAAAAGATACCGACATTTTCTTGTAGATGTGTTAAAAGGCATAGGAATGTTATTTCCCCCCTTAGAATTAATGCTGTGCTTTATCGAACTTTTAGTCTAATTTTTGTGAGTTTCGTTTTTCTTTGAACACTGGTAGAAGGGAAGAGACATATTTGTGGCTGACGATGTTGGATCAGACCGATAGAAGGTGCAAAATAGAAAGGGTTCAGTATGAATTTTGCTGTGGTCTCAACACTTTGCAGCCATGGGAATGTACTTTGAAATAAGAATAAGTTATCAAAGACCCGCAGATCATTCTTGCTGGCAGATGATAGATAGACAGATAGATTTTTTTCTTGACTATTACCAGTAAAGTACACTTAATGATAAATGGAATCTGGACAGGAGGAGGGTTGAGAGATTTGCCTGTTTCAAAAGAGGCTAGTTTACTGTTTAAAACGTTTTCATAACATGTAGTGTGAAAGATAGGCTATAGAACTAAATTATTAACACAAATATCTCAACCATCCTCTCGGATATAAGTGCTTATATTTGTATGATCTTTGAGTGTCATGGAGGTAATGATGATCATCTATCTATCTATCGCTTCAGAAAGCTTGCCTAAAATTTGAAGAAACCCTTGTAAAAATATTATAATCATCATCATCATCATCATCTTGAACTGTTCAATTTATCATCCGTGTTGATCCCACACAATAGATTATATACACACACACTCTCTTGTTATGTTTGCTATCCGGGCTTACTTGACATTTCTGAAGTAATTTAGTTAAGAGGAAATGAGTTGTTCCCAGTAGAGAGAGCAAACGAGTGGAGTGAAGGTAGCCAGCGTGATAAATGGCTCTTTCATTTGGAGATCTCCAGAGCTCGTTTAAGACTAATTTTCTGTATTAGCCCCCTTTGAGCTATTAATGCAATAGGCAGGGACCGTGGCCCCTCGTCTCTTAGCTGCCCCATTAGAGAGCGCATTAAGCTGCCAAGCCTCTACTCTACGGTGGTGGTGGTGGTAGTGGTGGCGAAATAATGAAAGGTGCTTTTTAAACTCTCCTAATCTAAACTGGCAGAGGGTGGCTAATACGATTTGAAGGGGTCTGGTCAATGAGCAATCAATAAAGTAATAATGAGAAGGATGCGGTACATTAACAGTCTAAAAATCCAACAAGACATTAAAAAATCATTCTTAACTCTTAGTTCCATTAAGATTGGCGTGGTGGAAAGGAAAGGAAAGGGAGGAAGCCTAGATAAATGACTATGATGATGATGATCATCAAGAGTATTAATATTAGATTTATCTCAGGTTTAAGGAGTTATCAGCTACATATTATCTGGGTTTATCCTCACATTCTCTGTCACCCAGGTTTCTGCTGAAATCAAGGGGAGGTTTTCGGTGTGTAAAGAAGGCCGTAGCGGATCCCCTTGTCAGCAGCTCAGCTGTAATTTGTTTGGCATGATCTATGACAAAAAAAAGTTGTCCTCTTTCAAAATCTCGCGTGACCTGAGTCCAAAGTTCAATTGTTGTGACTTTGGGGACATAGTCAGTGACCTTAAAAGTATCCTGATTTATTTACTTTAAACTATTTCTAGACATTGTCTGTGTACAGACACACACACACACACACACAGTAGCACCAAACTCTATTTTAAACTTCATATGTTAGCATAGTACAAATAAGCTCTAATCCCCCCCCCAAGAATCACACAAAAGGAGCCTCTTAACACTTTTAAAAAGTCACTCCCTCAATAGAACAGGATAAGATTTTTTTTTCTTCTCTCCCGCTTCCTGAAATGGCCAGCAATAAATGATTAACTAAAAACCACGATATCTGGTTACAGCTTTTCAGGTGATCGAGTTGCGAATCGGTTGAAATGTAACGTACAGAATTTGCCTAGCTTTATTTATTTATTTTTGGTTCTTTTCCTGGAACACCAACTGTATTTTATGATCGCTGTTACTTTAATGGGAAACAATTTCGGGGTAATAGATTTCACTCTTAAATTAACTCCTAGCTTCAAAGGCAAGGAGTGGTGGTGGACTCGAACTCTTGCCATCAGCTCATGAATACACGATAGATAGATAGATAGATTTTTAAAATAAGGATCGAGGCTCAGGGTCAGGGGGTAGTATATATTCTCGGGTTTCTAGGTTTACCTACAAAGCCAAACCAAATCTCCCACTACCAAATCATTGACTGTTCTGATGGACATACACCTTTCTAATAAAGGCTAATTCCAAATCCAGTTAATACTTACAGAGATCTATAGACCAAAAAATTGATATTATACTATTATTATTTGCCCAGTGCAGATGATTAACCACCAATATTTCTTTAAACCATGTTTTTGTCTTGCAGTATAACGAGGGTGCTGGAATAATGTCGAGTACTTAAATCCCATTTATTAATTTAATCCGTGTGTGTGTGAAATGCTACTTTTGCATTGCCACACAGTTATGTAGAGCAACCCAACAGAGAAATGAAAAAAGACTGAGCCTTAATGTATGCACAGAAAATTGTAAACATGTAAAGAACTGAGAGCTTCACGCTGAGGTTTGCCATGCTCCATTTCCTTACCATTTCCTGCTGTCGTTTTAAAGCGCTCTCACTCATCTAGAGATTCCGTTTGCAGGAACAGTATGCTCATAATTACTAACAAATCAAGCGGCTACTGTTGCTCTCTCGGTTTATTGATAAGCTGAAGAGAAATGGAAGGGAAAATGACAATGAGGCCGAAAGGACCAGGAGAATCAATTTTTTTTTTTCAAAGGTGGAGGGGAGGTTTTGAGGGACAATGGGAAAGGAGACACACACAAAAGAGTTTGGGAGAAAAAAAATTGTGAAAGTGACAACAAGATCAGCATAAATTGGACAAAGCAAAACATGCAAGAAGTAGGCAGAAACTTGTGTGTGCGTGTGCTGTGTCCTTCTATGGACAATTATTATGAGGCATAAAACCAGATTTGGAAAACACATAGATGTAGGTAAAAATACTCCAGGGAATACAGTGTATAAATGTTTAAATAAATGCATTTTACACACAGCCTCTAAAATCTCAAAATTATATTATCTCTGGTAATAGTTCTAATATCTTTGTAATGATAGAGATAGATAATTAATCCATTCCATGGTAAACTCACTTTTTTAGGAGTGGCAGGTAATTTACAAAAGATAGAGTATAGATTAGAATACATATCTCTGAAACTATGAAATCACAATAGATATGCTTGCATAGGCTTGTAAGATTCCTAAATGTGTTTAGAATTATTATACTCAAGTGATCTTGATGTATACCTAGTCCCTTTTGTATAGTTATTGTAAAGAACAATCGCAGAAGTTTGCAAAGCATAGCAGGGAAGAGGACTAACTTGCTTATCAAAATAAATTTGCATGAAAAAAAATATTGAACATAATAAATCCATTTTTCAAAGGTTAACTAATGTAACAAATGCTCCATAAAGGGCAAAGCAAATTGGGAGAGAGATGTTTAAACATATCATGTGTTCAGCTCTCTCTGTTGTGAGTTTAGACGAAGATCAAATTTTCTTAGGACTGTTGTCTCTTGTTTAATTTCTCAGTTCACTGGACAGTGACCTGATAAACTAGTCACTAAATATAGGTACTGGAAAGGTGTATCAAAACCTTTGTGTTTGTTTGTTGGCGTGGAGAAAATTGCAAAGTGAAATGATCTCAGTTGTTAGTGGTCCTTTAAAGGATTAGTGATTTCACAGCGTGTGTATGTTCATTTATTTTCAAAACAACTCGATTGTGTCTTGATGGGGGCACTTGAGTCACTCTGCAAAACATCTTACTGAAAAATGTAGCGCAGAGGGGAGAGGGTTTTTTTTTTTAACATATACCCTTAAAGCATCCTAAAACCAAAGGATCTGACTGATCAATGAAGATAATGACAACATTTCTATTAATAGCAATGGAAAAACCGCTTCGGGCCTCTGCCCCTCTTTTATAACTGTTTTGTGCCAATTTCAAGTTTTTTGACGGGCTAGAGTTCAGAAGCTGGAAACGTTCTTCCGAAGCTGTATACGTTGTCTTACTCAAAATAATACGAAATGGGAATCCGTTTCAGTTTCTGATTCCCCCCCCCGCCCCCCTCAGTAAAGCCACTCAAAATAAGTTGTTTACATTAGAGACTATATGCAGTCTATTTGAAGCAATCTGTCTATATGAAATCTACATGCGTTTTGGGTTTGCGCTGTTATAGAGGTTTTATTGTTGGAGTCTGGCCTGGCGGTAGGAAATAATTTATAATAAAAACAGCGAAACCCTGTTGTGTCTATTCCATACACTGAGGCTATAAAATTGGCAGTTGCCCAGTTGTTAGCACTTGTTAAGGTATTAGGATATCCGATCTTATTGTTCAGCAGCCCCAGACGACTTAAATATTCCCCCAACTCCAATGGGATGATTCTCCAGACATGTTGCAAATAAATAGGGTTTTATGATTTAACTGGCATGTATTATAAGTACCTAAATAGCTGGCATATTTGTGTAGTCGAACCTATTACTTGCAAAATTGGTTTTGCCATTGATTGACTGGCAATGCGATATTGCAAAGGAGAATCTGCTGTACAGGGGTGTGTAATCAATTAGTCTTCTCTGTAAAATATGCCCCCTAGACTACCACCAGCGAATCTAGAATTTAGGAATACACGTTCTATAAGGAAATGAGGCTGCGGTGATTCCAAAAGAGAGCGGCAGTAGCAGCTGTCAGCTCTTATTAACTCCTGCATAAAACATACCTTAAGTATGGTTTGTTATCAATTACTTGCAGAAATGAAACAACTGGGAAAATGCTGCGACGCTGTCTATAAATTAAAGTGATTGGTTGATTGATTAGAGCACCTGCTGTAAATCATAACAGTTACACACAATTATGACCAAGCTATTTAAGTTGATTTGTAAACAAAATTCATACCAGGAGGGAATTGCTTTCATTTTTAGTTTAGCAAAATAAGTGTTTGTTCCTAATTGTGTCTGTTTGGTGTTAAAAGAATTAGAATGTTATAAGTCCTTCGGTTTTTCCTAAAGCAATCTTATTTGTTACTCAGAGAAATTAACTACTTTGTCTGGTACTAGTTAAGGGGCAAACTTTTAAAAAGAAATCCCCTGGTGTATTTTTGTTGCTGTAATCAGACCAGTTTTATTTAGAAACTGAATACTCCCACTTTTTTTCTGTTTGTTATATAATATGCTAAACAATCTGATACCAGGCTATTATCTAATGCACCTTTTTAGGGGGGAAATAATTGTGCTAATTATGTTGCACAAAAGAGGGGGAGGGATAGCTCAGTGGTTTGAGCATTAGCCTGCCAATCCCAGGGTTGTGAGTTCAATCCTTGAGGGAGCCACTTAGGGATGGGGCAAAAACAGTACTTCCTCCTGCTAGTGAAGGCAGGGGGCTGGACTCAATGATCTTTCAAGGTCCCTTCCAGTTCTAGAAGATAGGATATCTCCATTTAAAAAAAAAAAAAAACTGTCTTATTAGAAGCCCAAAACAACACTAAAGTAATCCTTTCCTTGCTAAATTCTGTAGTCCCAATTCTCGCTTAAACCAGTAACTCCTTTGACTTCATTAGAATGTTTCCTAGTTGTTATCATTGTTAGTATTAGGAAGAGGAGTATTAATATTCTTGTAACCCAGCAATGTGCCCGGCGCTGTCCATTACACAAGAAGATATAGCTCCTGCATGGCAGGGCTTACAAACAAATAATTTAGGAAGAAATACACTTAAAATACATTTATAATATACATCGTTTTTTTAATTATCAAACCAATATACATCAGCTGTACTCCACTGCACCTCTACCTATCCATTATCACCCATCCAGGTAAATTTCCTGTAGACTCAAGGCAACGGTGACTCTTATTGGTGTAGCTACTAGGAAACTCTGGGCCTATGAATTCACTTTTCTTCAGATGTGCTATGGATGTCAGACTAGCCAGTTTGGACAGTTTGTACTCTTATGTGTCATCATGTTACATACTCCACACTCACCCCTTCTTTCTCTCTCCAGTGCCAGTTCCTCCAAAATCTGTTACTTCTCTGATGATGAATAAAGATGGCTTCCTGGGTGGAATGTCAGTCAATACCGGAGAGGTGTTTTGCTCAGTACCTGGCCGCTTGTCCTTGCTCAGTTCCACTTCAAAGTATAAAGTAACCGTGGGAGAAGTTCAAAGACGCCTCTCGCCTCCAGAGTGTCTGAATGCATCCCTCCTAGGAGGAGTACTTAGAAGGTAAGGGCTTGCAGCAAGTGTGGGCATTTACGTAGACATACACATAGACTAAGCATTTCGTCTAAAGTCTATACTATGGTAAAGACATTTGCAAATATGTGTTGTTTTTATGTTGTAGTTGTGTGTGTAGAACTCAAGGCAAGGCAAAAATAAGCAGCAACATGAAAACATGGAAGTGAATGCATAAAGTTACGTTAGCGTACAAGACTCTGAGAAGGCAGCTCACAGTAAGGTCAATAAGGGATCTCTCTCACACACGCACACACACACGCACTTACTTTACTTCCCAACTGTCTCTTACATACACATTAATCTACTCAAACATACATTTTAGAGGAAGGCTTCTATTTAAATAAAAGGTCTTCTCTATGAATACAGGAGTTATAGGTAAGACAGCTTAGCTACTATGATTTTTCCCTGTAAAAGAAACAGAGATTTAAAACAAAGAAACTTTATTTATTTACGTATTTACCTATTTATTTATTTATATTAGTTAGGAAGTTTGAAGAAGTTTACAAATCCTTGCCAATTAAATATCAGAAATAAAGCAATCATTACAACAGGTAGCTTTTGTTTAAAGAGGCATTATGCAAGAATATAGTCATCGGATATTTCTATTTTAAAGGGTGTTACTCTATTACAGAGTGAGCATCATTACACCTACAAAATGTCCTTTCTAGTGAGTTTATTGAATTTAGTGACATCTCTGTATACACATATTTAAGGACCAGGCATGTCTATTAAATGCTAATATTAAACAAAAATGGACATGGTGTGATGGGTTTTTTTCAGGTGAATTTACTTTATCTGATATTGACCAAAAAGTAACCAAATATCTAAGTATCTATTTGTCCTCTGTCTAATTTGCTGGGTACATAATTGGTGTGTTAATTTTTTCCATATCAACAGCCTCCCATAGTTTTTGAACCATTCCTCTAGGGTTGGACTAATTTTCCTTTTCTAACGAGAAGCTACCAATAGTCCAACATCTACTAGAAGTTGAGAGATTATTAATTCTTCATTCCCTCTTGCGTGTGACCATTTGAACTGGGAAGCCCTTGAAGGATTACCAAAGGACTATTTGGTGATAAATATCCAACAATTTGTGATATTTAGTTACAGGTTTTATCCCGATACTTTCTAATGACTGGACATGTCCACCATATATACATAAAATCTCCACTTTAACCCCAATTTCTCCAACATTTATCCCCATTTTACATACACATACCCACTAAATAGATAGATAGATAGATAGATAGATATGTTATTTAAGGTACTGTTTCAGTGCTACCTCACACCAGTCAGGTTAATGTGAATATATTAAAGAATATTTATTTTATTGTAATATAGACAGGTTGCTGGTCCTCCTTCCCATAGCAAATCCCAGTCCTCTGTGGTGATTTGTCTGCCCATGTCCTTCTCCCAGAGTGTCATATGTGGACATATTGTTAGGGAAGAAGAAACCAGATTTTTTACTTACAGATGCTAATCTGCCTGTGCATTGTAATAGAAAGTGGCGCAAAGAGAACATCTGCAAGAGAAATTTCAAATAGAAAATATAACTAGCAAGGTTAAACACATACACCATTATTGAGCCTCAGTGATTTCTGGAGAAGACCCAGGACCCAAACAGTGGACTATGCTGACTTTACTTTGTATCTCGAGTCTAAATTTTAGAGAAGCTTTTTGTTCAATATCTATATTTCAGAGCATGTGAAATATAGATGGCTGCTCTCTTGCAACTGTGCCATTGGTTCCTAGCTCCTTTGGCACAAAATACTGACAGACCAGAATCTAGGTAGGGAGACTTTCTCTACAGGATTTGACTTCCTTTCATATTCCTTATATGCAATTAAAGAAGTTGTTAGTGATAAAAGATCTGGGGTGAAATCCTGGAGTGCTGAAGTCAATGGGAAAACTCCCATTGACTTCAATGGAGCCAGTATTTCACCCCGGATTTTAAACCATCTGTATAAAACTAGACCTGGCCCTAACAATAACTCTGCGTTTCCCATGTATATCACAGTCTTCCTTTTAATGTCCCTATCAATAATTTCCTATATAGATTCCATTATGTGCTCTTATCACTAAGTATTCATGTCCCATATATAATGTAGCTGTTCCAATAGATAGTTCAACATTTCCTGTATAATATCTATTGAATTCTTCCTTAGGTGTTCTTATCAATTTCCCGTATATCTTCCATGCTTCCTCTAGATATACCCTATCAGTTCATCCCATACTTCTGTCTTTCCACCTAGATATACAATCGTATCCTAATACGCCTTAGTCTTACACTGTATGAACCAATTTGGTTTCTTCCATAACAGCAGCGTACACAGAAGTTATTTCATTCTGTGCATTTGTTTTCTGTAAGTTAAAGAGGGAGGGGGAACCTAGTCAGTTGTGTGTGGCAAAAATTAAGCAAACCTCAGCAAACTCTATCAGCAAGCGCGCGCACACACAATGTGCTAACCTCAAGTTAAAACCCCTTCAAGCTCCAGTGGTCTTTAGATTGCACAGTCTAAAAGTTTGTTTCAGGGACATTCCGAGGTTAATCAGAATGTTAATTTCTTTGCAATTCCAGAGCCAAATCGAAAAATGGGGGGAGATCGTTGAGAGAGAGGCTAGAAAAAATCGGTTTGAATTTACCAGCCGGCAGGCGTAAGGCCGCAAATGTCACTTTACTCACCTCCCTGGTGGAAGGTAAGCGGTGAATTGCAAGCTCGCTTCACATTATTGGCTGCTCCGAAGTCTCTTCGGTTTGGGAGTTTGACATTTTGCAAAGTTTCATGGATTAAGTGGAAATCGTTGCAGCGGTGGCATTAAGATCTGTTTAACATGCATAATACTGGGTGAAATTAAGACTTTAAGGATCCCATTTAAGTCACGCTGAAGTCACTGATCAAACTCCCATTAACTCCAATGGGTGTCTTGAATTCAGGTTTGCCTCAGTGAGATCTGCAGAATCGAACTTTCTCTGCAGTTATCCAAATATTCCCATTCCCTACTTTTGTGGATTTCCAGGTTGTTCCTTTTGAATAATGGTCTAGTCCAGTGGTTCTCAAACTTTAGTATTGGTGACCTCGTTCACACAGCAAGCCTCTGAGTGTGACCCCCCCCTTATAAATTAAAAACACTTTTTTATATTTAACACTATTCTAAATGCTGGAGGTGAAGCGGGGTTTGGGGTGGAGGCTGACAGCTCCCGACCCCCCACGTAATAATCTCACGACCCCCAGTTTGAGAACCCCTGGTCTAGTCTGTGCTGGGTCCAGAATTTTAGCTAATTCATTACTTCCAACCTTAATTATGACAGATGCACATTACAATACGGCCATTGAACGAAAATAATAAAGAACTATTTTTTTTTAAATTTCGGCAAGGGAAAGCGGTTACTACAAATTAACAGTTATAAGTACAGTTTACCTGAGGGTGAAAGTTTAACAAAGAAACAAGCGAGCCCTTTCTTTAAGAAGAAGGGGAGGGGCGGGGGGGATACAAGAAAAAAACAAAAGGAAAAAAACGGAATACTCGAGTTATACCTCCTCTTAAATGAACAAACGCTATCCCGTACTTGACGTGATGCTCTGATGTTGGTACTGTATTGAAATGTGGAATCCACAAGACTCTCACTTGTTTTTTAGGAAATACTATACTTATTCTGGGGTAAAGTGGCTCTTTAGAAATTATAACTAACAATTATGTGGATGTAATTATGAATTATATGTATTTATATTATACATACACAAAGAGGCGAGTAACATTCAATATGTACAATAACACACTATGTCGTATCTCATATGCATGTGCCTATAGTTTTGTACTATATATTAACTTTTACATTCTTCTGATTTAATTATAAATGCAATACATAGTTACACACTCATATGTGAAATCAAAATCAAGACTATATTCGTTCTAGTTATAAGTATTGTTTCTATTTTGACGATATAGTATATCTATATATTCATAAATCATAGTACATTACATGAAAATGCCGATCAAACTATGAATGCATAGTTAAAGACACTATATACAAACATTTACCATGTGAGAAAATACATTCATCGTCTGATATGCATATTCATATATATTAATTAATACATAGTTTCAAACACACCCCCCAAGCACACCCCATACCTATATCTATGCAGTGTGTGTGTGTAAAACTATGCATTCACATTAATAGCAAAATCAGAACATCTTAAAAGTTGACACATAGCACAAATGTATGTGCAGATCCGTGTGTGTGTGTGCAAATACATTATATATGGATATAAAACTATACAACGTTTACATCATTATACATTATGTTACTGTCCTCTGATTTACTTACAAATCAACAATTTACCTTAAAAGATTTCCCCTCTCCTATAGAAAGTTGCGCCTGCTCTAGATTTTTCTAGTTTTCTGACAATAGGATTTTTTTCTTGTTAAATTATGTTGCCTGTAGCATAAATGTTTCACTCATCTCTGGCCAGGATTAACAAAAAGCAATGAGGATGGTGTCTCTGCACATAATTGGGTGGGGGGTGGGAGGAGGGGAGATAACTGTCCATTGGAATTCTAGCATTTGGCGGACAGTGTGATTCATCTTTTTGGTGATTATTGAGAAAGCTTTTTTTTTTTAAATGACGTTTTAAAGTAAGTCCTGATCGTTAAAAATAATGTGGTACTAGAATTATTAGACATAGCTGGTTTGCGTGTTAGAAATCTTCCTCGTGGTCCTCCGGGCGGTGCTTTAAAGAGTTTAATGCTTTATTCTAGAGGGGTTGTGCTATAATCTGATGGAATCCCCCTAGAGTCTGTTTCCCCACACCCCCTTTCTTCAGCTACTGTGTCGTCGTCTTCTTCTTGTGGTAGAAAGTACATCAGTAGGAGTTTGATGACACGAACCTCTGGAGGGTAGAAACCTGAAGCCAGGCAGGCAGAGGAAATGCCAATTAGAATGATAGTTAGAATAATTATTATTTTTCATATGAAAGGTCCCCCTTCATTGGGATTTTTTTTTTTTTTTTTTTTTTTTTTTTTTTTGGTAGGGTGAGGGTGGAAGGGGTAGCTTTTGTTGCATTGTGATCAGACCTATGCAAAACTTCACTTTCCATTGGATACAATGCAGTTGGCTGCTTTGTTTTCCAGATGTGGCTATAATAGTGTGTGTGTGTGTGTGTGTGTGAGACGCACACGGGATATGATATTCCATGGTAGAGCTTTTGTGACACTTTTCTGAGCTATGAAAATACAAACCTATTCTGCACATTTAAAGTCCGGGTCCATTTACCTATCAGGACGTCTCTTTTGTTTTCACACACTTGAAAGTCTATATTACCTATGTATTAATAACACACTTTTTCTCTGCACGTGGGACTAGAACCACAACCAGTGTAAATCACCAAACTCAACTGAAGTCAATAGAACTAAGACAATACATGCCATGTGAAGACTCCTTTAGCCAAAAACTGGGGATGTGCTCTGCAGAAAGAGACTGATACAAGAATAATGGGCTCCTACACCCATGGAACCGTCTTTGTCATTGAATTCAGTTGGGGTTGTGCCTCTGCAGTGCCAAATTGAGCTGATCTTTTCAAAGCGTGACCAGTACCACCAGCAATAACGTGTTTCAGTATATTCCAGCCGGCTCGGTTGAACCATTTTCTGGTCAGCCTCCTCACTAAACAACTATGCTGGCCTGTGATGATCAAAGGCTGTTCATTTCTCCTCAGGTGAAGCTGTTCACTTAGCTCGGGATTTTGGATACATCTGTGAAACGGAGTTTCCAGCCAAAGCTGTTTCCGAGTACCTGAACAGACAGCACACGGACCCCAGCGATCTCCACTCCAGGAAGAACATGCTACTCGCTACAAAGTGAGTCCACAGCCCGCTTTGCTTTCAGGGCCGCCACTTGGAGAGTTTGACATTCGTTCTCCTCCACGCGGCCATTCTCGCTAGCGCTCTGCAAAGGAGCCCAGCAGCGCTTTCTCCAATAGGCTTTGTTCCGATCTCCCTCTCTTGTGCTCTTCTCTCTCGCTGTCGTCCGTCATTGTGCGGTGGATGTGTGGGGGAGAGGTTGTGCTCTGGGTGTGTTCCTGTCCGTGGGTCTGATTGTAGCGTATGGTGGACCTGTAACACTACGTGCCCGTGCGTATCGTTGGAGCTGTAACAGCGTCTTTGGAGCTGTGTGCGCATGAAACACACTGTGGTTTGACTCTTTCTCTCTGTGTGAGTGTGCACGTGTCCCCATGTTTGTGTCTATTTCTCTCCCCTCCCCCACCCCTTTCTCCTCCCCCGCCTATTTTGAGTCTCCGTGTTTCTTTCTTTCCTTGTGTATGAGTTTGCAGCTCTCTCTCTCTCTCTTCTCCTCTTGTTTGTTTTTGGGTGTGCATTCCTCTCTTTCTCTATTTGTGTATTTCACGCTTCTCTCTGTGTAGGAGTGGCTAGGCCTTGCCTCCACTCCCACTGAAGTCAAAGGAAAAACTCACCTTGATTTCAAGAGCGAGCGGCCTTGTCTATCAAAGACCCCGACTAAATAATTTACAGTCTCCCCTCCCCAAAATGTGTACCGTTAATCACCTTGAGAAATGCGCAGCTGCAGCTCCAGAGGGGGACCTTGTAAACCTGCCACTACATCTAGGTCTCTGAAACTTTTACAGGAGCTTTTTCTATTTTGTTTGATTTACTCCTGTCGTTGGCTCTCGCGCTATATGGTTTGATGTTTTAAGGGCAGATCAGGTTTTCGGTGGTGAGCTCTGGGTGTGTCCCATATATTAACTCTGTCGCGGGCAAGACCCAAGCTATTTAGTGGCTCTGGGACGTCGCTTGCTCCGCTGACAGCACAATTTAAAGAAATAGATGGAGGCGTGGAAAATCGTTTGCTCAAATGTGTCCAGATGTTTTTTTTAGACGTGATTGGAATTTGATTGCCCTTTTCCGCGGGGTCAAAAGATATTAATGTCCCAGAACTTTAATTGCTCGCAGACCTGCCTTGCTCTTTGAAGCTTTAAAGGGTTTGACTCATTACCGTTTGCTCTGCAAACTCAAAGTTTCCTCTTTTGCACTTTCCTAGTGGATAAGACTTTTATCTTTCCCCACCCTCTGAACTCTTTAACCCATCGGGAATTTCAGAGGATCACAGATGAACTCTTCTCTCCTACCTCAATGTTGCTATTATTTGTGGGGGAGGGAGGATTATCATTTCCCCTCTGGGTTTCTATTTCGCCCTGTGATGATGCACCTGTTTAACTGGGGGCCTTGTGAGTGGGGTGAAGGGAGGTTTAGCCATAGGAAGCCACTAAATGAAAAGGGAAGGATTCAATTTTCATCTTCCAAGGTGGCAAAGGAGCTGTTTTAAAGATAAACAAGCACCAAACGTCAAACCCCCTGCTTCGAAGCGGTGCTCCCCAAAAGGTGGCTTGTGTTCTTTTCATCCCGGCGAGAGTAGAGCAGCAACCCGTCCCTGGTGTCTATTTATCGCCCCGGGCAAAGGCTGTCGCTTTGACCTTACCTCCCGTTTGTTGCACCAGCAGAGCTGTACCTGGTGGCGAACGCTCCCTTTGTGCGCGTGGAGCGCGCGGTGGTGCTGGCCTGGCGCTCGCCGGTAGGGCCCCCGAGCTTTTACAAACAAACGCCACCGGGCGGACTGGGAAGAAGAGCGAGACAGGTTCCAGGAGTAGCCGATAGAGCGAGACCTGACTTTAAAAAGAACGAGCCTGAGTCAGATGATCATGGGGACTCCCCCCCTCCCCTTATTGTAGTATATAAAATACCCTACTGGGCACAGAATCTGTACAATGCTGCCCATGTGCAAGACGGCCTGGAAGCATCTACAGACTATGACCGAATGTGTGGACATGACAGGCCACGATTTTCAAAAGGGATATTGGGGTCTCACGTTGAGGATGTCTCAAAGGGGCCTGGTGTCCAGAAGGGGAGTGTTCGGGGCTCTCTGAAAACAGAGGCACCCAAACTCTCTAGTCACTGTTGCAACTCTTGGCTTACATCATCGAACAACCCCCTCCTCCCCTGCCCTCATGGGAAGAGTTCATTCAGGATTCATGGGAAGAGAAAGACCTGACTACATTTGGTATTCAGCAATCCTACTTAGCAGTCATCCCAATGAGTCATTTACAGGCTATTGGTGGTATTGCCTTCACATGAAGGCTAGGTAGTATTCATCTCTGAGAAAATAATAACAATAACAATAATCATAATAAATAATAATATAATTAATAATACCAGGATCAAGCTCCAGATAGCAGTTATCTATCTATCTATCTATCTATCTATCTATCTATCTATCTATCTATCTATCTATCTATCTATCTATCATTTAGGGCAATCTGGCTAATTCTAAAGGCAATAAATAGACTAAATAAAACATTAAAAAAAAAGATAGATGGCATTTCAGAAGCATCTTTCTGGCCCAAGAATAAAAAGTCTCTAAGGCTAGGTCTATACTACCCGCCTGAATCGGCGGGTAGAAATTGACCTCTCGGGGATCGATTTATCGCGTCCCGTCGGGATGCGACAATCGATCCCCGAATCGGCGCTCTTACTCCACCAGCGGAGGTGGTAGTAAGCGCCGCCGACAGAAAGCCACAGAAGTCGATTTTGCCGCCGTCCTCACAACGGGGTAAGTCGGCTGCGATACGTCGAATTCAGCTACGCTATTCACATAGCTGAATTTGTGTATCTTAAATCGACTCCCCCCTGTAGTGTAGATGTACCCTAAGTCAGAGAAGAAGAGGTGTAATTGAAAGAGTATGATTAACTCTACTAGGAATCCTTCTTCTCTTTACTGAGCAAACTCTGTAAGGAAATAGCCAGGCAAGGGCCTATTCTTGCAGTCCTCCTGCTCCCTTGGACAATGGGGAGTTGTGGAGGGGTAAGGAGTGCAGCATGAGGTCATGAAATCAGGATCCTTCTGTCTGTTGTTGGAGGGAAGGTGGGAGTAAGGAGCTTTGAGTTCTGTATCTAACTTCACTACTGATTGTCTGTGATGCCTTTGTTTGAGTCTTTCATTGACTTCAGTAGGCTTTGGGCAAGGCCCTCAGCCTCCTTGCACTCTAGTTTATTTATGTGTAAAATGACTATAGTACATTTTCCTAGTGTGTGTGTGGTTGGGGGAAGGTGGAATGAGAGGGGCAGCTGCCTGTCTTTGTAACTTAATGCATGTCCAACACCTTGGAAGTCTCAGGCTGTGTATAAAGTGTTAATCAAAGAGAAGTGAAGTGACTGACTACTCTGGGCGCTCTCGCTCTCTCTCCTTCTCTTTACTACCCTTGCAGGCAACTTTGTAAAGAATTCACGGATCTCTTGGCCCAGGACAGGACACCCATTGGCAACAGCAGACCCAGCCCTATTTTGGAACCAGGCATTCAGAGCTGCTTGACTCACTTCAGCCTCATCACCCATGGCTTTGGGGCCCCAGCCATCTGTGCTGCCCTCACAGCCCTCCAAAACTACCTGACTGAAGCTCTCAAAGGCATGGACAAGATGTTCTTGAACAACAACACTGCTAACAGGCACACATCTGGGGAAGGACCAGGTAGTAAAACTGGAGACAAGGAAGAGAAACACAGAAAATGAAAAAAAGGAGAAAAATAAATAAATAAAAGAGAGAGAGAGAATCTTTTAAAACAAACAAAACAGTTTTAATTTTAGCTTTAAAATATTGGATTGGGATTTGGAAGAATTATATTAGGTAGGACAAAAATAATAATAAAAAAGAAAGACAGTAACTTAAGATCAGAGGTGCACAATGGAGCAAGAACAGTGGCTCAATGTCTCTTACACGGAACATTTGAAGACAACCACCAGGATTTTTCCACTTCTGTTCTCACTTTTTTTAAATGATTTTTTGGGAGGGAGGGGGCGAAATAAAATAATAATAATAAAAGGAAGAAATGAATAACTTATTGGAAGAAATCAGAGAAACGCTTTGGTGTCGGTGCATTGGTTTCTTGTTTGGGCTCAGATGTATAGTCTATTTTTTTTTTTAATCAAACAGTGTCCTGTGTCTACACTAGGGAAAACAAAAAATCTTCCAGTAATATTATCTGGGACATTTCCATTCTTCGCATCAGCACCCCTCACTTCCAACCCTGCCCTCATCTTACCTTGCTCCTCTGGATCTATATAGACTAGAAAAGGGGCTGGTTTGGGTAGCAAAGGCTACACTATGACTTGCTAATAGAATTGTAAATGTATTAAACTGTTTCTACATTAATTACAGTGTCTACATTAATTACAGTACATTGGGTGTTTCAAGTCATATTAGCTCAATCCAGTTAACTAACTCGATTTTTAAAAGGCACCCTTTTTTCCTGGTCTAGACAGACCCTCTGTTTAGATTACCAGTGTTTACAACTATACAAGTATTATTTGGTATTTAGCATTGATGGCAAAACTGCATTGGCTCTTAGGGTGCAAAATTTGAAAATAAGGTCCAGTAAGATGTTAATGCTGTTTAAAACTCCTAATCTTATATTTAAGGTATCCTAATTTCCTCTAAAGGGTTTATATTCCCAACAATGCCAATGTCTCTCTATTTAATTTGTTCTAATAGTGTGGGTGTATTGAGAGAGATCTACTCATTTTTTTTTTAAAAAAGAAGTGCTAGTAACAAAAATTGAGTATGTAATTCCTTCTCTGGAGTATGCACTATTTTATTTTCTTCTGTTTCCCAAAGCTTTGCCCGCTTGGCTTATGAGCTTCTTCAAAGAGGACTAGAGCTCCCTACACAATATATCAGGTACAGAGAAAAATAATCCACGATTCTAATACTTTTTTTTTCTTAAATCAAAGCCAGTGGTTTCAGAATTCTGCAGGTGTACTTCTTTAAAGAAGCTCAAAGGGAATAATTGAAACCAGATTAAAAATAACTGAAATCGAGATGTAATATTAAGAAGAAGAACACCGTTTTGTCGAAGGGTTGTTGCAAACACTTGCTTGGGCATTAGTGTTTGATACACAAAGCGAAAGGAGTTGCTAAATGCAATTGTGTGGGTGCCTACTAGGGGCGGGGTGGGATTGCAGGAGAATGTCCTGAATGACTATCTCACTCTGAGGAAATCTATTTCTCTCTAGAAAGTTATTAAGATGTTTC
Organism: Trachemys scripta elegans; assembly: GCF_013100865.1. Lineage (NCBI taxonomy): Eukaryota > Metazoa > Chordata > Testudines > Emydidae > Trachemys > Trachemys scripta. The sequence goes on from NC_048300.1 coordinate 191,218,006, forward strand.
TGTGACTCTTGTTTTAGAACAAATGCAATAGGAGGAAAAAATAGCACCGATGTTGTGGGGTTTGTTTGTTTTTGTTTTGCAGTCATTGGGTGCATTACATGATGTTTTATGACTAATATACATTTTAAAGACATGCCTTTCTATGGCATATATGGGAAATAATACTTCTGCTTAAGGAGATGAATTTCAGCTTGGATTGTTCAGTCTTGAATAATTGTATTTATTCAGTGGGGTAGAGATTCATGCATTAAGGAATCCGTTCACATGTCAGAAAAGCTACTGTCGCTGGGTGAAATCTTGGCTCCATTTAAGATAATGGCAAAGCTCCCAGTGACTTCAATGGGGCCAGGATGTCACCTTCTGTTTCAACTTGAGATCAGATACTGAATTCATTGTGTCTCAGGCACGTCTGAAATCCCAAAGAGAAGAAAGTCAAACATTTGGACTTGGTCTTTATTTTCTAAATAACGGCAAGTGGGGGGAGGGGTGAATTTCGTGTAAAACTATTGCCCCTTTCTCCATTTCCCCAACAATTATTTCTTAAAACAAATAAACGAACATGTCTTTCGCTTTTCAGACCCATCCTCACGTGCTTAGCTACGAATACCACACTTCCTAAATACTTACATTTGATATCCTCTTTGGCTTTCCTACCCTTGCTACGGTTAATATAGAGGATTATCTTCAAGCAGTAAGAGGAGAAATTTACCTTGCGTTTCAAACCAGGGACTGGAGCATGCATAAAACCAACCCTACTGGCCTTAATTTACAGGATATCCCCATTCCAGCCAATGGGAATATTAACCCCGTACAATTTAGCCCTAATTCAAACCTACTTTAAATCTCAGGCGACAAACATTATTATCCCCATTCTGCAGAAAGGGTAAACTGAGGCTCAGAAAGGTTAAGTGTCTTGTCCAAAGGCTCACAGCAAAGCAGAGACAGGATTAGAATCTAGGAGCTCCCAGCTATGGCTGAGAGGCAGAGTCAGGTCACGGAGATCTTTGGTTCTAATTGTTCACACAGCATCTGAACAGCTGGGACCAAATCCTTCCCAGTAGTCCCCTTAATTTCACCGGGACACTCCTGTAAGAGAAGTCAGCGGACTTTAGCCTATGGACATCATCATTCAGTCTCCTTACAAGACAGCCTACCCACCGCCTCTGTGATGTGGGGGGAAACACTTGAGTGGAAATTAATCACAACATTCCTTGCAAGGCAAGACTCTCTTTTCTGTCCGTTAGAGACAGTTGTGTTTCTGGAAACCAATCACCAACTAGTGCGTGCAGCAGAAGCTAGTCTATGTCAAGAGCATTTACCACGTGCCAAACAGGCATAGCTAAAAACTCTCCAAGGCGCAGCAGCCGAAGTGGGCTTATTGAACACAAAAGGCGTTGTATTGAGCACAAATGGCTATCATTGCTTCATATTTATGAAATAGCTCCCAGAAGCCCCAAACACCACCAGGTCCCCATCTGTACAAATAGATATGAAGACACAGTTCCTGCCCCAAAGAGTTTACAGTTCAACTTCTCTATGTTGTAGCCTCTCTGAAAAGGGCATGCCATTTGCAAGAATTTCGGAGCAGATACACTAGAAACGCACTATAAGATCTCGCCCTTGCTGAAATCAATGGTAAAACTTCCTTTGAGTTTGGTGGGAGCAGGATCGGTCCCGTGAGATTTGATCCAAACCCAGTGAAGTCAACAGGAGTTTAATTCAACAGACTTTGGATTAGTCTCCAATTAAACATATCTAAGGGGTAGAAAGAGTCCGCCACAACCTGCTCTCTCTTTGCTCGGGCAAACAACCCCTTGACTTCAGTAGAACATTTCCCCACCCCCTCATGCCGGTAATGAGAGAAAGCTCGTGGACATTTCTAAATTGCAAAAACATGGCATGGGTTTAAAACCTAATTGATTCCCCCATAATCTAATATTTGGCAACTGGTAGCAGGCGTCCATTACTGATTATTATAACTTTGTTGAACAATTTATCCCTCTAAACGCATAATTCAGCCTCCTGCTCTCAAACTATCGCTAAAGTATAACTTAATTGCAAGGCATTACCCAGTCTTTTTGCACTTCCCCAGACTAGGCACCTTTGACGTTTATCTGATAATTGAGTTATTAAAAGATTTGGTTTCCTCGGGATCATAAATCAATAAACAGGAGGATTAACATGACAGCTTTGCTTTTAACTCAAGGGAAACGTTTAAGGAGAGACCTTGAAAAGTTTGTTTTAAAACCAAACAGGTGGGTTACTGTAAATTTAATTTCCCCCTTAAACAATTTGTTTAATATATACATGTAGATCCCATGTTCAACAACTCAACTCCTGTGCCACCTGCAGCTTTTCTGATAAGCCACATGGTTATTAACACGAGATATAAACGAATCCGGAGGCTAGTTTTATGTCACGTAGGATGGGGGAAAAATCTGGGTATTTAATTAATATTGGGCCATATCATGTCACCAGAAGTCTCTATTGAACCAAAATCTGATAGCGCAATAGGATCCCTGACCAGAGATTAGTCGGGCAATTAAATGTACCTGTGTGTCTATATATTTAAATAATTACCGTCTTGTATCTTGAACAAATTCTATAACAAAATACCTTGAGCTTGGTTTTTTTTTTTAGTTCTGCAGCCCTGAAATATACTCACGAATTTGAAAACGACAGAGCTGTTAAGACTAAAAGTTACCCTGCTCATGTTTTCTGAAAAGCTTTGCTTAGATTCTTATTTTGTACCATTTTAATCTTTTGTTAATTGCGGGGGGGGGGGGGGCGGGAAACACTAGCTTACTTCGATCCAGTAATGGTCCTAAAGATCGCCAGAGCTACTGAAAAAGTAGTTTTCTGTTACCCTGTTATCCAACAAAATACCCCTTCTGACTTAAAGGGACACTAATTTTTTTTTCTATTTTCTTATACCAATGTAAAAGAAAACATTATAAAAAACCCCACATTTTAGAAATATCTGACGGTACAAAAGAGCCTATCTATCGTAACCCCTTGTGTGCCAAAGTATATCTACATGTTATAAAAGTAAAAAACACGAACAAAAATAACTATCAACATTAACCTAAAAACTGAAAACGTGGGAACTGATACCACCCTCCTTTCTATGCCAAAATTGATTCCTTTTTGGATCACCTTGAATAGTGAGAAATATCAGCTGAGCGACTCTTCCTAAAAAAAAAAAAGAAATGCGGAGGGGCATTCAATGTTAAGTTTGTACATATTTATTTATGCTTAATTTAACGGGAATGTGTAAATATGGCGAGCAAGTAGTTTTGAGTTATTTATCTGTGAATCTATACCTCTGTGAATGGGTGGGGGGATTTAAAAACAAAAAAAAAGAAAAAAAGAAAAAAGAAAAAAAAAGAGAGAAAAAAACCGCTTGACACTAGATAGTATCCTATCTGAATTTTTTTTTCTGTTCTTTATAGACAAGCTGTTATGGTAATGGGTAGAAATTGGTTTCTTGTCCAGTGATGATCTGATTTACATAAATAATAAGAAGAATAAAAATTGTTGTGTTTTGTTGTATTTTCCTCTTCAGTTTTTTTGAATGTTGGTGCTGCTTCAGTTCTGCAGACGGATTTACTTATAACGCCAAGACGTCTTCATTTTCCCAATCTGGGCTTTGGGAAAATTAGGATATGTCTCTACATTAAAAAAAAATGACAATAAATATTGCTTCTCAGAAATGTTGGCATTTTATTTCTGTCTGATTCAGAGGTGTCTATAATTTTGCCATCTTTTCCTCCTCTTTCTAAACAGACATAATAAACCTCATGCCATGTTAAAGTGATCTTTTGTTTAATTTTGCCTGTATTAGCTAGATTAGTGGTAAATCTTCTCAAGCCCAAGTGTGAGCTAGTAAAACAAAGTTCTCTGTATTATTATAACACTGGAACAACAGGAAACATTTTGTCCGAGATCACCACTGCTGTAACACCGTACCCGTTCCAGTTGTATGTGTGTGGATGGATGGATCGATGGATAGATATTTCTGCTCTATTTATATGTTCAATGGATCAAGCTTGGTGTTGATATGTACAAGGCAGAATGAGCTATGCCCTCCTTTTGTATAACTGCAGCACCAGGAATGAGATCATAGCAAAAAGAATTCCCAAGCAAACCTTATTTTGTGTTGGAAGTGACACTTATAAGGAACATAGGGACAGATCCTGATTTCATTTGCACCAATATAAATCTGGAGTGACACTGGAATGACTCCGGATTCACACTGAGGGTTAATGTTGGAAATGAGATCAGAATACTGTTCAACGTAAATTAGAAATGGGAAAACTACCAGATTAGCCCCTGCCAATGCCATTAGCCTTTGTCCGGACCCTCCCCTCTTAGAACTAATATACGCATGTGTTTAGACAAATATGGAACATTGACGGTCCAAGAAATCTGGATAATTAGTGACCTATTTGTCCCAGTTTAGACTGACTGCACGTCCTAGCTGGTTTTATTTTCCTGTTAGTAAAAGGATGTCAGGGGATTGGTTGGAAGTTTTTTGCTTTACATTTCTATAGAGCAACACAAATTCCCACCGATTTGACTCCACGAATAGAAATAATTCATTACACATGATAAGAAAAAGAAATCAAGTCTGCGTTACAAAGAAGAATTCTAGGCGCCGTTTGCATCAGCCAAAGAAGGGCTGGAGTCAACTGTGACCTACTTTCATGTCTCTGGGAAATGCGCCCATCGAAGTATTTTAAGGATCCATGTACAGCGGGTGAAGCAATATAGTCCTGAACTAAAGCAGGAAAGAAAATACAAGGGGAATAAGTCTCAGATCCTGGCAGTTAACGGCACTGTAGGCGGGCCGGGACCCATCTACTGCTTGCAATGGTTAATAAAAAACAACCAAAAAATCTATTAAAAACCATCTAGAGGGTTTTAGCCAGCCCTGGACAGGAAAAGGATTAATGATTCTCCCTGGAATTGCTCAGATAACGTTAGATACTTGCATTTATTTCCAAAGCGTTTTCTATTGTCCATGTATTTTGCGTGCAATATTTAAACCAGCGCTAGAAGGCCCACGGACTCGCACTGAAAGATGGGGGGATGGGAAGGGACAGGACCAGGAAGTTCCTCTGTTACCCTGCAACAATGACGTAACAATTCTTTTGTAACGAACCAGGAAAACTCACCATCTCTTTGGAAATCCAGTGGCCTGATCCTACCTGCCGTTAAAACCCTAGCAGGGGGCTGGGAAGTTTCCCAGGATATCAATGACAGTGGGGCATTTGCACTAAAACGACAGGCTCGGGCTCTATAGCGTTGCTGTAATCTCAGTTTCATTAAAGAAATAGTAACTTCCGTCCATCATCTTTTAGAATCACATTTATCATTATTCATTAATGAATGAGTTAGTTAAATAAATTGGGATGTGCTCTGCAAATGCAATAGCGCGAAGCAAAGCAATCCTAGGGATCAGTCCTACTCTCACCGCACTTTTCCAGGGGCTTCAATCCATCCGGATCAGGCCCCGGATATCTATCTATCTCCATACACCCCTTCTATCTATCTATCTATCTATCTATCTATCTATCTATGATTCAAAATACACACCACCACCATTAAAGCGTAGTTGTAAAACTTCCTACCACACTGTTCTTTTATAATCTGCTCTCTCAGTCATGACCGGGGAGTCCCTTTTCGTTTTTCTGTCTTGCCTCAGTCTCTGTTCTAAACTCTTGCTAGTTCTATTTTCTATTACACAACTTCACATTGATTTATATAGTCGTAAACATCAGTTTTGTCTTCCATACCTTTGGGGTGAACTCCTTTTTGCCCCACCTACACAGAGTGTCCCACGTTTATACCAGATCTCATAAATAACATCTCCCCTGTCCCTGTGATGAAAGTAGTCAAATGTCTTTCCAGACTACAAATCTATTCATTGAATTCGTTCTCTCTCTCTCTTTCTCATTAATAGATAGATATAGATATAGATATAGATAAGTATAGAATTCAGGACATTTCAGACCAGATTGTTTCAAATAAATACAATGTCTTTGTTGTTCCTCCTCCAAATTCTGCATAATGCAAAATGACCTCATCAGAAACTAACAAGCGTTATGAAGAAGTAGAGAAGCAGTTTATTTTGCCCTTCCTTTTGAAACTCTTAGCTTCAGACTTCATTGTTAAAAGGGAAAGTGACTGCAAATATTGCTCTGCTATGTGAGGTAGAGTTTTCTTTATTTACATATGTACCCGAGGCAGAAGCTGCTAAATGTAATGCTGCACTAAGTAAATGATAACACTTCTGACGCCCTTTCATGTCTTCAAATTTCATATGAAACACACACACACACACACGATTATGGGCCTGTTCCAGCTACCATTTGAAGCAATGGCAAAGTTCCCTTTGATTTCGATGGGAGCAGGATTGTCCCTCTATTTGTAAATGTCTCTTGAGTGTCACATATGAAATCCTTCTGTTGATCATCAGTTAAGAGTGACCATTTCTTAATATGATACTGGCTAAAAGCACAATAGAAGGTACTCATTACGGAATCGACTTTGTAGTGGCCATTCAATCTCTCTATCAAATGGCATTGGATATAATTAGTTTTGCTCCCCAAAATTCTCAGATAGAAGTATTTCACACTTGCACTGATGGGTTTATATTCCCCACCAGGAGAGATCAAATAGACACAGTCAAATATATTCATTAATTTAAAGAAGGGAATTACATTCTTTACAAGACTTGAAAAAGCAACCACAAAACATAGATTAAGCAACGTCTTATCTGTGGTGTTGAGTGATGTATGCAGTTTTACCTTTGTTGCCTTTCAACGGTAGGAATATGTCGTTTGCAGGACTGGGAATCCGTTCTGAATTATATTATAATTTTATAATTTATTGCTATTGTTATTTATTACTGCTATCTTTTCAAATACAGGAGCAGACAAATGCCCAATATAAGGGGACATTTAAAATGTCTGAGTGTTTTGGTATTTCCATACGAGTGTACACTGGATAAGTCAGATATTCAGAGTGACAAAGAGCATCCTCTTTAAGGTGCCACCAGACTCCTTGTTGTTTTTGTAGATACAGACTAACACGGCTACCCTCTGATACTTAGCATCCTCTATAATTTCCGCTACTTTCTCAGTTTTATTTGGGAGTACTGCCTCGGTTAAAATTATAGCACGAGGGGTGTGTGTGTGTGTGTGTGTGTGTGTGTGTGTGTGTGTGTGTGTGTGTCGGGGGGAGGGAGAAATCTGAATATCTACAAAATACATTTTTAGAACATCAGTTACTCCATATTTGCTTAACGGAATCACCCATGTGTACAGCTCTCAGTTGTTCTAAAGAGACTTAAGCTGCTGTCCTCGTGCCAGCAGAACTTTCATTGACTTAAATGCATCCTCCTATTGACATCAGTGCGCGGTTTACAGGAGCAAGGACTGTCGTTCCGGGTTCAAAATAGCAGAGAGCAACAATTAGGATGAGGATAATTATTGATCTCGCCTTGACTCGGATGTTTCTGTTTGATTTCAGAGTTCGGTCTATTTAGGTGGTGGAAAAGGAGCATGCCCAACTGTGTATTAACCATGATAGAATAATGATACAATGGCTAATTATAATGGAAGGGGGAGGAGGGGAGGCAGATTGCTTGATAAAACAAAGCTAACTTTTAGGAAAGGGTGCCTGGCACATGTCCTTCATGTAAATAGGCTGGTTTAACATCAATTTACTATTTATAATTGGAACAATATAAGTAAGAGGAAAAAAGAGAAATGTTCTAAATGGTTATGTATTATAAACATTGGCTTTTGCTGGTACAATTTTTCAGATCATTTTTGGTGTATGATGTGCGCAGTTATAATAAACATAGATTTTAAGTTCCTTGTGACATTATCTAACTATCTAATGTGCATGTATATTTATATATGAACATATATACTCAAACATACAAGTACATATAAATTGAGAGAACCTCAAATTGGTCCAGTCAAATTAATTCACACCCCTTTGGTTATATAGAACCCAATTATTCAAGTAAAGTCTGCAGGTTCTACCCCTTCACTGATGTTTGTGGGGAGATGGAATGTGCCGCCTCCTTTTTGAAGTTTCTAATGTTTATTTAAACCTTAACTTTCCGTGACACCCTCCCAGTGACATCAGACACCGTAAGGGAACCAAGCACCGAACTCTAGGCTGTATTTTATAAGCACTGCTCGTTAACTTTCTCCCCCTAGCTTGTTGAAGTTAGGATTTGCTTCCGAAGTTTGGAGATTAAAAGAATAACAAAGGGTGGGGTTGGGTTGATCGACCTTCCCTTCTGTTTAAAATATGTTCTCATTAAAATTATGTTCTAATGATTTCGGGAAAGTATCAGTCCCTATCTCTGCTAGGGCGTAGTTCTAAGGCATTTATATGTGATAATTCGATGCTTTTTCTTGTAGCTAGAGATAAGTAATGGTTCTGTGTGTCTGTGTATGCACGTGTATTATTGACCCGTGGGGAGTATTTTACTGCTACTTGTCTTTTCCAGAGTAGAAAATGAAGCCTAAAGAGTTATTTTCTCACTTCCGGGTTAGTTTCTTGCCTTCTGTTTATACCAAATAGGTTGCCACGTTCCGTGCCTTTTGCTAAAGTCATTCTTAGTTTCTTTCATGTGCCCGCGGTCCTTGAACATCTATGGGATGCTATAATCTATAGTATAATCTTTGAACAAGGGGCTCTCCCACTCAGCTGAAAGCTGAATGGGGGCGGGGGGGGGGAAATAGGCTATAACAGTGCTATTCAATAAGAGAAGTCTTGTCTAATGTAAACTCACATCTATGTCATTGTACAGTACATCCCTTCAGTATTGCACTTAAGGGGGTTTATGTCCAGCAACTTCACTCAGGAGGGGAGGGACAAAGTATTCTGTGTCCTTGGGGTGGCCTATGTATTGCACGTGCTGTAGAAAATGTGTAGCCAATCAGTGAAACGTGTCCATTGGGCCCGATCCTACACCCAATGAAGTGAATGCCAAAGCTCCCACTGGCTGCAGCGATGGCCCTATTTGGATACAGGGAATCACCTTTTCGAGTGAAAGCCCCAAGGGATCTGCACACATTACCATTGCAGGGATAGTGCAGCTCTGCTTCTAGCAAAGTTGCCTTCTGAAACAAATGGGTTTGTTATAAGGAGGGCTCTAATTTCCACCCTCCCTCTGTATCTAGCTATATAGAATCATAGAATATCAGGGTTGGAAGGGACTCAGGAGGTCATCTAGTCCAACCCCCTGCTCAAAGCAGGACCAATCCCCAACTAAATCAACATCATCTAGCTCCGACACTTTGCTACCCATAGCTGTATTTTTAAACACTGTTTGACGTTCAGAATCATATTTGTAAATCTTTCCTTATATACATTATTTAGCAAGGTGATAACTAGGTTGTCCTGCCCGCTTCCCTCCCCCTTCCCTTTTTATACCCTCCAACCTCCCCTTCCCCCTCCACAGCATTCTGTCAAGCAATAGGCCGTAAAATAGTTACCCAGACCAGCAGACAGGCAAGTGCCGTTTGAGAGTAATTTCTGCCCCGAGCATTTCGCCAGGGGCCAAGCAAGCGTGCTCTCTAACTGATCAACCTGGATATTTCATTATTCATTAATTTACTGTTTAACCAAATCCCACTCATTATCAGAGGCAACGCTTGGCAGAGCCCAGCGAACAGTAGCAGTTGGTGTCAGGCGTGGAGAATTGGCCCATTTGATCCTGGGCTGTTTTATTATTCAACACCACTGACTGAGAAAAAGGTCCATGAATAATAAAGAGCCAAAGCGTGTTTGAACTGAGAAGCATGACACAGCCTTACAAAACAGCAGTTAGAAAATTAAAGGCGAGGTGGCCCAGGCTTTGCATTTTTTATTCTGGCTGTGGACACAGACATTTAGATCCTACATTGTTTTATAATAAAATGTAATAACAACAACAATAATAAATGATTAATACCAACAATAACATACATTATCATAATCTCACTAGTTCCTTCCCTTCTGATTCCAATTTTGCATCCCTGGCACACCTAGAACTCCAGTTTTTGGTCGTGATCCTGCAACCTCGTATACTCCAGCAGTTCAATAGGATTAGGCTAAGCCTATATTTTCAAAAGTTGCTAGTGAATTGGGGTGCTTCCTTTTTTGGACGGCCAACTCCTGATATCTGACAGGGGCCTGACTTTGAATGGTTGGGCACTTTGCACTTTTGAAAACAAAATCAGGCTCTTTTCAGATGTTCAATATGTGGGATTCCCCAACATGGAGGCACTAAAAATCACTAGTCAGGTTTGAAAATTTAGATGGAAAGGGTTTTTTTTTTGCATAAGAAAGGGTTACAAGGTCAAAGAGAGTTTTGGCTGAAGCCAGAATGCTGGAGTGGGTCATTTAATACTTGCAACTGAAATATTCACAAGAGCAAGCCTGGAATAACCACAACAAAAACAAGTCACCCACACAAAGCACCCCAAAGCCCTTTAAAATAGAAGAATATCAATGTTTGTGATGAGGATACTAAAATATTCCCCTTGGTCATTCTACAATGAAGACTCTCTTTGGTCTTTCTACACTGGTGTAATTCCACTGAAATCAACAAAGTAACAGCAGGGTGAATCTGGCTCTCTTTCTGCTGATCCCTGCTGTTGACTTTGCTAGGCACATTACTCTTTGCCTGCCCCCTTGTGATATCACTTTTGGCTCAGGCACTGGTTGAGGGTCCTGGCTGGGATGTAGAAGGAGAGGAGCCCCTCCTCCATGCATAGAGTGGAGATTCAGGAGGTAGGATGGTTGAATGTGGAGTGGTAATTGCAGGAACCAGTGTAATTTATCATCACATATTAATCCTGGTCAGGATCAACAAAGATGTTCCAACTGATCTAGGTTTGGTTGATTTGGCTCAATTGTGGCTAATTTTACCCTGTACCACATGTCTCTCTTTATTTGTGGCCTGGCATTCAGTAAAGGCATCTCTGAATAGGCTATGTGTCTTCTATTGTGGCAGCAGGCCTATAGTCATAGACCTGGCCAAATCCTGCAGTCTATTCTCAAGCAGAACTACTATGAATTTCAATGGGATTTCTATTTGAATAAGGACTGGTGGATCCAGCCCACTGCAAGGAACAAGTTGTAGACATATTCTAAATTTAGAAATATAAAATAATGAATATCACTGCAGCAAAAACTGTTTGAGTCAAAGTAGCATTTTATTTTTTCCCCAATGCTACTTGACAAGGATCAGAGGGTCCATTTGAACAAGCAATTGGAAATTTGGCTATTTATCCAGAGCTTTGCTTATCTCTCTGAATCAAAATTTGTGTAGAAATCTCTCAAGAGCAGGACGTCTTGCCAGATTTCAGAGGCTTCTACTTCCAGTCTGGAAGCTGGAAGAGCAATGGAACAGGAAAACTGTGGGTGGAAGGAGCTTAAAGAACTGCAAAAGTAAATAAATAAATGGTTCAGATCAAACGTATTTCTAAGCACGGGTGAAAATTCAATGGTGTGTTTGTGCATAATTCCTATTCTTCTGATTTGGTTCACTCCTAGGGTGACCAGACAGCAAGTGTGAAAAATCAGGACAAGGGGTGGGGGGTAATAGGAGCCTATATAAGAAAAAGACCCAAAAATCGGGACTGTCCCTATAAAATCGGGACATCTGGTCACCCTATTCACTCCATCCATAATATTCTACATCACTGTGCAAGTTCATGGATTTACATGTCATAAGTGCAGATAACCCTTCCTCTGACTTTTGGCCTAGACTGTAATCAGGTCTAATAGCCCAGAGGTCAGCCTGCTGGTGTTGCATTTTGCCAGAATAAGTTTTGTAGGACCAGGGCAAATTGCCATTGGAATTAACAGAAGCTGTCTGGGCCCAAGGCCTTTCAATAGCAAAACTGTGGGCTCAAGAAAGGGAATAGATAGTCTCTTGGGTAGTCTTATGGTTATGGTCAAGGTGCTGGACTGGGACTAAGAAGACCAGGATCTAATTCTCCACTCCACCACAAACCTCCTGTGTGATCTTGGGCAAATCACGCTCTCTCTGTGGCCAGGTTCCTCATCTATGAAATGGGAATAACAATACTGCTTTTCCCCAAAGGCATATTGTGCTGAAGAACTCATTAATGGTTGTGAGAGGCCCATGCGCTATGGTGATAAGGGGCCCTTTTCCCTAAGCTTTGTCTGTCTTGTCTATTTAGTTTATTAGTTCTTCAGGGAAGGGACTGCCTTACAGTGTTTGTACATTACCTAGCATAATGGAACCCTGATCTTGGTTAGTTGACATCAGACTGAAATTATTCGTTTATTATAATTAATATTACTAGCAGTAGCAGTATCTAAGTACTGATAGTAGTATCTAGCAGTATAGGAAGGTAATAAACCCCAGGGGGTATTTTGCTGTGAGGGAGGCATTGCCTGGGGACAGTCGCCCTCCATGATTACTGGTAGCCAACCGTGTTTGCTTTATTTTCTATGTGGTCAAAATTGTAGAGGAAGGTCTGGCTTTTCCTCTGTGTTCCTGAATATGACAAGCAGGCATGTGCGTCCAATGAGGGCTATTGACTGTAAGTGGATGTGAATGTGAGGGAAGGATTACATTGTAGGTGCAGAATTGCTGGTTTAATTGAATGTGATTGTAATTAAGTGTGGGTGTACTATTGGTAGTATAACTGAATGGGAGTGTGAGGGTGTGATTTTAATTAGGTGTGGGTGTAACTTTGTGAGTATAACTGAATGTGAGTGTTGGGGAGTGGGTATGTAACTGAATGTGAAAGTGTCTGAGTGAGTATATGTTAATGGTGGTAAGAGGGGATGATTGTAATTGAAGGTGAGAGTAGTATTAAGAGGGAGGCTGAATGTATATGTGACTGAATAGACGTGTGGTGGAATGATTGTTATGAATGTGGGTACAGCGATATGACCGTGACAGAGTGACTGCCAATTGATGTCTCTGTAGCTGAAGCGTGTGTGATATGTGTGTGTATAAACACAGCCAAAGTTCAACTGTGGTTTTCTGCAATGAAGTGTTCGATTGTACAACCCTGATGTTGGTGAGCATAGTAAGAAATAGTCTCATTGACTTTAATGGGGGTAGATATATTGATAAGTGCTTAGCACCTTGAGAAAAAGTTGACAAAATCAGGCTCAAATTGAACATATATTAGTGAAACCAGTTGTGATTAGGGTTGGGCTACTCCCCAAATATTGCCTGTTTGCACAAATAAAACACGTAACGTACTTTTGCTGTGTTCATACTCCCATTGTGTTAGTTTCCCATCAGCATAGACAGCACATTTTCTACAGGAATGTGGAAACAGAATTTCAAATGACTGCAACAGGACATTTGTGGCAAGTGCATTTTCAACTCTTAAAAATGAGTACTTGCATCTGAAACTTGTTAATAAGGGTACATCTACACTGCAAGTGAACGTGTGGTTGTAGCATGTGGTAGCTTCAATCTAGCTAGCACACATAACAATGTAGACATGGGGGTGTGGTCTTCACCATGGGTTAGCATCCAGAGTACAAGCCTACTGGGATCTTGGGTACACACTTTGGTTGCTAGCCTGTGCAGAAGCCCATGGTACCATGTCTATACTAATATAGTTACCCCTGTTAGCTAGATTAAAGCTAGCACCTGCCTGTACTACAACCACACTTTCACTTGCATTGTAGACATACCCTAAAAGTTACAATCATCCAATCAGGGAACAGAAATAACAACAAATACACTGTGTCTCCAATCAAAACTAACCAGCACAGCTCGAATTTCAAATATGAAATACAATGAACTGCTCCTGGATTATCTCCAGACTAAGGTTTATTCATTGAAATTATTTGTCAAATGATTTCAAATAATGAATAATTTGTAACCTTGGAGACCATTCATGAACATAAAAAGAAGGTGAATTAACCAAATAATTCTTCTTTGCTACAAATTATTTGCTCAGCCCTAGTGGTTTGTGTGCCTGCATATTGAGCTCATTGTTATTGCCAATACACTGAAATTACTTATTTTTTTGGAGTTCTTAGTACTGCCTCACACAGAGATGTACACACATTTCTTTTCTTATATCTTAAGGCTTATCTACACTTGGAAATATACCGAAATAGCTATTCCAGAATAGTTATTTTGGTATCACCACCCATGTAGACACTCTTATTCTGGAATTAGAGTGCCTGAATCAGAAATCAGAAAAAAGGCCTTCCTATTCCAAAATAAGAGTATCTTAATGGGGCTTTATGTATTCCAAATCGGGAATAATGATTCTGGAATAGCTCTTTTGGTAAATTTCCAAGGGTAGACAAGCCCTTAGAAAGGTAGTGTAGGGGCCCAGGGCAGGAGTCAGGAGTTATGGAATCTATTTCCACACCTACTACTAGCCCGTGGAAGCCCTTCATCCCTCAGTTCTTCCATAAATGGGGATAATACTACATACCATCCCTTGTGAATCACTTTGAGGTCTACAGACAAAAAAAACCCCCAAACACTATACAAAAGCTAAATATTATTATAGTTTTACAAGCAGATTTATAAGTATTCAAGACTTTTATACCATCTCTGCAGAATCCTATTCTATTTGAAGTAAGACACGGCTGAGAATTTCATTTATGACACCTAATTCAATACTAAGTAGAGGCCCAAGTTGAACAATACCGAACTGGATCCAGAATTCGGCATCACCCCCATGTCACGGTGCACACATCTGAGGATGTCCAAATGTCATAAGATTTATCTGTGTAACCCTGAGTTCAGAGGTTTCTGTACCAAAGTATTAGGTGCATACTCTGGGCCTGACGCCGAGAGGAGCTCATTTCTCTGACCCCCAAAGTAGGATAGTAGTTATCCTAATAGATAAGGATGTGTGTGTGCTCTCCTATTGTACTTGTGTTGCACTCTGCTATTTATAGCTCACTAGATGCCTTTTTGGCTTTGAATCATCTGCAGAGCTGAGCACAGGCATAAGGAAATGTGAAGTAATCAGAAAAAAGGCACTGTGACAGGTGCTATGGTTTAAAGAGGGGTCATTTCCTAAAATAGGGATGTTTGCTATCAGTTTGGAAACACAATGCTATGAAGAGTAGCAGCAAGAAGCAGCAGCGAAAATCCTCAGTGGCCTATTGTACCTCTGAACCATCAGAAAAAGCTGTAGAACATTTTACATATGTTGGACACATAAAGTCTCTGCTTCAGTAGACCCAGTTATTAGTGTCTGGGCTTGAGTGCCTACAACTTCCATGGATTTTAACTAGAGCTGTGGATATAAAACCACTGATTCTGCACCAATTCAAGCTAGTGGCACAGTTCCTACTGACATCAGAGGTGTATGATTGGGTCCTTCAGACATCAGTCTTGAAGAATGAATCACTGCAGATTTCTATAAAGGTTTCAAAGGGAAATTAACTGATTATAAATAACATGCTTGGGGAAAGTAGTTTCAGTTCCAGACCAACCTCATGAACAGAATCACTGATGTTCTCCCTGGCAAGCCTGCAGTTAAGTCTGCTGCAGATTTGTTCATGAGGTTGACTGAGGTTTGCACCACACATAAGAAATACAGTTGGAAAAGCATCATCCTGGGGGGCTATAATCCTAGTTGTGGTAAAGGTGTTGAGAGCTTTATATTTCCTGACAGCAAGATCTTTCCATAAAGTGAACAGGAGGAGGGATATTACTGGGGTTAGCCAGCGAGTTATTTAAAATTTCTGGAAGCTATGGTGAGACTAGTCAGATTACTATACTCAAGAGGTCAAAACTAAGCTTTCTTCTGATCTTTCTTAAGATGGGATGAAAGGAAGGATTGACAATGTCCTTCTCAGGTCATGCATTCTTTGTACCAACAGCAATAATATCAGACAAGACTCTCAGCATCTGAACAAGGGTGGCAGCAGCAGCAGAAGCAGTCGCAGACTCCAGAAAAAGTTCTCAGCTCTCCTGAAGACCAAAATGTGAGCATGTTTTGTGCAGAATAGGGCACAACACCTGATTCATATCTGTACATTGAAATTATAGGACCCAGTTTTGCAAAGCACTTGCACAAATGCACAACATTCAGCACATTTGACTTCAGTTGGACTACTCCGGCGCTCAAAGTTATGCATGTACGTAATCCAAGCCATAACATGCTTCCCATTTAATTTAGAAGATCCATGGAGCAACAGCTTTCACATGATAATAACAATAATACTTAGCCTTTATATGTAACTTGGCATACTCAAAGAACTTCACAAACCTATTAACTAACTAATGGCTAATACCTAGTATTTTTGAAGAGCAATATGGTATTCTGCATACCACACAAATATTGTCTAAAAATAAACATTTGGGTACAGGCTCAATCTAGGGAAAAGTAGAGATAACCAGGTCTGTAATTGACTGAAAAAAATGTCTTGCCCTTTCCAGACCTAATCACAGTTAGATCCTCCCACTTCTTCCATCAGTAATTTGGAATTAAATGTAGAAAAGTGAATGCATTAAATGCATGCATAGTAATGTTTTGATCTTCTCTTCCTTTCTTTTCTTTGTCCATTTTCCCCTTCACTCTTCCCCTTCTTTCTTTCTTTCCCCCATCTACTTAAGTGTAACCCTTCAGTTACATTTTTACTCCACCTTCATAGTCTACCTTAAAAATTATGAGAAGGCAGCAGTTAAAGATGAAGTCCTGTCCTCAGTGATGACAATGGAAGTTTTACTATTGTCTTCTGTGGGGCCAGGATGTCACCCTAAGTTTCCATGTTTGGCAGGTAAAAACTTATTAAAAAAGGGGGCTTGCTGCTATCCTGCCACTGATGTGAATTTCAGTCCATTTAAGTTCTGAGCTTAACAGAGGTTGTGAGGCTGATTTCTACATGATGGCATTGACATCAGCTTTGCCATTCAAGCCCCTGAAAATTTAGCTAGCTGTCAACCTGTTTGGAGAAAAGACAATGTGAAAGCTTCACAAGTAAGAAAATATTCAAGGGTATATCCAATCTGATGACAATTTTTGGACATGGAGAAACACTAGGAAACTCAGAAGTCCAGTTACATTGTATTATTTCAGGCATAAGGGTGTCTATTATGGGGATCTTCAAGTTATTATCCCACCACATTTAAAACAACAGATGATGGAACAACCTCATGCTGGACACTGCAGTGAGGTGCCTCTATGGGTGACGTTTCCCAAATATAGTGAAGAGAAGACAAAAGTGTGTTACTCTATCTCAGTGTAAGGAATATTATTTAATGGGCACGACCGCATCTGTGGTCAGAGCCTGAGAATCCCAAGCAGTGCCTTCAAAATGGATTTTGCTAGCCTTTTCAAAGGATCTTGATGGTCATTGACATGTACTCAGAAGAGTCAACAGATCTGTGTGATGTGTTATCCAGAAACTGCAGGAGAAGTTTAGCCATTATGACTTATCAGAACTGACAACCAAAGACAATAAACCTAAGCTTCTTTCTGATGAGTCTATCAGAACTTTTATGAAGATGAATGGTGGTATCATATCAGTGCAGTGTGGTACCAGTCAGCTACTAACCGTCTAGCACAAAGATTTATTTAAACAGTAAAACAAGGCTTGCATAATTAATAAGATACATAGCTTAATCACAGACACCTGGATCATTTCTTATCATTTTACTGAAACATAGCCAGTAATTGTGACAGTACAAAGAAGTCTCCAGCATCTGTAATAGTCAGAGAGCAGTTGATTACCTGTTTTGACTTGCTGAAATCTTTGAGGACGACACAAGTTCAAGAACAATGGACACAGGTAGGCCAAGTGTAGATATGAGTAGCATTTATGAATCAGGACCAGGACTAACTTATAATCATGTTACAAGGGGTTCCCACTGTGAACATTGCTGAGACAAGTTCAGTATTAAATGCACAGGACATGCAGATCAATTTTTAGCAGGAGCTACAGCACCTTCATGGGATGAATCAGCTTGAAAGGTCAAGATGAAGCATCTTTTGCATCCTCTTCATTAATGGAATCAACTGAAGACGTTGTACCATTGTGACACTCTGTACCTCAAAGTAGCCCCCTGGAGCCCCCATATTCACCGTCATATCATTATGATATGTTTTGTACAACGTATACCTTGTGAGGTATAATTTTAAAAGTATCAATCTGTTGAACATTAATATCCTGTTCATTGTATGTGCTATCATTATATGTGGAGTTATGAAGTATTGCTGTATGTGTCACTGAAATATGTTGTGAGGTTGGGAACACCCACAAGCTTTTCAGGTAAAACAAAGGAACAGCCATCAATAGGCAGACAGTCATTAATGACTCATTAACACACAATCCACTATCCCAGAGATTTCCCGGAGAAGGCATGTACACCATGGGAGTGGATTTAGGCTAGATCTACACTAGATACCTTACAGAGGCACAGCTATACCAGTGCAGCTGCTCATCTGTAAGATCCCCCGTGTAGCTGATGGTAGAGAACTCTCATATTAACATAGTTAATATAGCTGTCCCTCAGGGGAGGGATAGCTCAGTGGTTTGAGCATTGGCCTACTAAACCCAGGGTTATTAGTTCAATACTTGAGGGGGCCACTTAGGGATTGGGGGCAAAATTGGAACTTGGTCCTGCTAGTGAAGATAGGGGACTGGATGTGATGATCTTCTGGGGTCCCTTCCAGTTCTAGGAAATAGGATATCTCCATATATTATTAGTATAAACCACCCTCAACGAACAGCGGTAGCTATGTCGATGGGAGAGCATTTCCCGCTGACATAGCGCTGTCCACACCTATGCTTCTGTCGGTGTCAACTATGTCATTTAGGGGGAGTTTTTCACACTCCTGAGTGACATAAGTTATACCAACAAAAGTGCTAGGGTACATGTAGCCTAGCACATGTCACAGTGAGGATCTTTCTAGCAGCTGGAAGAAAGTATACAAGAGGGAGAGAGACATCCTCACTTGGCCTCTCTTCCCCCCATCTCAACACCTGGAAGAAGGTCTGGAAGAAAAAGACTTTGAACTGCGGGAGTTTGGTTCCAGGCTGGAAAAGGGTCCAGTCTGTGTACTGAAGAACTGTAAGCTGCTTGTACCATCTGTTAGGGGTGAGAAAAGCTGTTTGGTTCAGCTCTTGCTTAGTGTAAAAGTTTAGGACTTAGAATGCGTGTTTACATTTCATTTTCTTAAGGTAACTGTCTCTGACCTTTATGCCTACCACTTATAATCACTTAAAATCTATCTTTCTGTAGTTCATAAACATATGTTAATGTTTCAGCCTTACCAGTGAGTTTGTCTAAAGAACTTAAGAAATCTCAGGTTACAAAGCCTGGTGCATGTCCACTTTCCTTTGATGAAGTGGCGAACTAGATAATAGACTTACACTGGCCAGGGTTCTGATTAGTGGAAAACGGGTGCAAGACTGGGGAGCTGTGGGGAATTGGCTGGCGCCTCCCTGTTGATGGTTCATTAGTGCCTGGGAGATCATTCATATAACTCTGCTGGTTGTGTTCCTGCCTGAGGATGTCTGTGTGAGCGCAGTGCCTGTCAGAGGATGGTTGCTTGACAACAGCAGCACAATGTGAGAGGCAGCCCAGGTTGGATGGTTTGGAGGGATCAGCAGTCCCACAGTCCACGTTGCACCCTGGGGACCCCGTTACAACCATGTTCTCTTTACAAATCAGTAACTGATTCCACCACTGTGACACTTATTTTGCTGCAATATACATTGATGTAATATCCAGCACACATTGGACAAGAGTCAGAAGGCCTCCCCAGCATTTGCAGTTGTAGTTATCAGTCTCCAAGAGACACTTTAAGGAAGCCTACCTGATTTTTTTAGTTCTAAGCATTCCCATGCTTTGGTGATGGTGCAAGGTAAATATCTACACAGACACTAATTCAGCAAGGTACGTACCTAACTTTAAGCAAATGAAAAATCCCATGGAGTTTAATAGTGTTTTATTGAATGAATGCAATAGATAGAAAAAATGATAGAAAAAACTATTCCTTTTAGTAGCAAGGAAGATATCACCTATTGATATTCTCTGTGGTTTTCCATTGAATGACTTGTCTGCCATGACAATCAATCCTAAATATTTAAGGGATTGTAGCAGGTATCTTATGGCTTTATGAGTTGAAGAAAAAATAATAATTAAAAAGAAATGTATTACTGGCCTGTGTCTGTTGTGACTTTTATTTATTTGAGAAACTAAGTTGGAAACTCAAGAGGACATAGTAGGAGAGTAACAGCAGCTCCGGGAATTGCAGGAAGGTCAGTACCTGCCTATGTGTGACGGTGGGAAATGATCTTGGTATGCAATGCTACCCTTGTTGTAATTATATAATAAAATGTGAGCCCTGTTCTATGAAGGGATCAAACTGTATTGTTTATATCCTATGTTAAATTTCACTTAGACAAATTATCATATGTAGATATTATATCATATGCCATAGATACAACGGTCTGTTACAACATTGCCTTCTCCCACTTGTGCACCCTCCACCAAAGCTGGTTACGACTACAGCCCCTGCTCATGGGATCTGCAGAGCTTTCTTCATCAGTGCATCCCTGGGGTCCCACATATTTCAAGAGGGGCGGAGAGGAGGACGTGGAGGTACACTCTGAAGAAGCAGTTTGCAAAGGTGGGTGCAATCTGCACACCAAATATCTCAGGAGGCATCAGGACTCCCTGACTCATGGCTATGCTTAAATGTCACAATCCAGGCCTATATATGTGGGGCCTGAGTCTGCGAGGTGCTGTGAATGCCTCCTGCAAGGTGCTGAACACCCTCCGCTTGTACTGACTTTGATGAGAATTGAAAAAAAGTCAGCATCTTCCAGGATCAGCCAACAGTCAGCAATGCCCGGTCTGCATACCTCTGTCTATCCCCAAAGCCATTCCCTCAAATGGTCATCTTATTAGCTTGAACTGAATGGGAGGAGATCCTGTGCACCCGTCACTAGTTACATCCTAAAGCACTACAGGTGTCAGGAGCCAGGCAAATATTTTTAAAGTGCTGCTTAACAGTTCTTGAAATTGAAAGCAGGCGTGGTCTGTTTTATGGCCAGCACAATAAGAATTATGGTACCCAATTTATCCTTAACTAATATGATGCCAGAGACGTATCCTAATTTTCGTTATACTGAAATAAACTATTAACATCCGTTATTTTTCCCCCTGTAAGCATCAGCGCAGCAATTCTTTTGTATCTGGAATGTAAATGAAAGAGAAAGGATGTTGTTAAATGAATAATCCATTTAGAAACACACTCTTGGTTGCTAAAATAATCAAAGTTGTTACAGGGTCTGATCCAGCGCTCACTGCAATCAATAGCAAAACTCTAATTGAGTGTAGTGGGAGCAGTATCTGGCCTTAATTCCTTTGGTGCTATCATTGCAATATACTTGATTCACATTATTGTTATAGAGCAGGTTCCTATTATTTTTCATGTAGACGCATGCATTGCAACAGATTAGAATGGCTCAGATTCAGTAAAAAGCAACAGAGAGTCCTGTGGGACCTTTAAGACTAACAGATGTATTGGAGCATAAGCTTTCGTGGGTGAATGCCCGCTTCGTCGGATGCATGTGACGAAGTGGGCATTCACCCATGAAAGCTTATGCTCCAATACACGTTAGTCTTAAAGGTGCCACAGGACTCTCTGTTGCTTTTTACAGGTCCAGACTAACACGGCTACCCCTCAGCTTCAGTGCAGCTCTTTCATAGCTTGTCATAGGAATGTGGCTTTAGTGCCATGACTGGAGTATCGTTTTCCTTGTGATATGTGCACAAATGAATAGGAGTTGCTTGGAAATAACTGGACCAAATCTTCATTCTCCCCACACAAGGCCTGTGTATAACAAGGGCTTTGCAAGTACAAATTACATCACTGTTGAGAGGGATTGAATCTCTCTCCGTGTGCAAGAAAAGGACACAGCTAGGCTAAAGTTACGGCTTCTGAGTACAAGAGGATTAGTAAGCACAGTCCGCTGCACTTCCTGCTATGCAAGGTTTGGGACTAGTGCCATATTCCTCCACTCTGCTGTCCCATCAACAAAGATTCTTGTCACTGTCCCACGCAGAGGTCTGCACTGTAGCACTCAGAGAACGATGGCGTATCCAGATCTATGGAGTCTCGCTTCTTTTTGGGGCCTGACCATTTAACTTCAAAGGGACTTGGACTGGGCTCTAGGTGGCCCGGCTTCCAATAAATGATCATGTATATTTAATGCAATTGGGGTCTTGAGAACCCTTAGAGGGTTTAGGTCTTTGCAATTTGCTCTTCTTATTCCTGGTACAAAAGAAGGGATGGTGAGTGTAGCTCTTACATAAGGTGAAATACGTGTTTCAGCTTCCAACTACATAGGAGGCCAAGAATCTCTTATTCAGTTGGAGCCTCACCCACATTCCTAGGGATGGGATTGACATTAAAAATGAGCAAGACTCATCAACAATTTCACCCTGAAGAAATTCTTCACCTAGAGGGTCATAGAACAGCTGATCCACGGGACAGTTGAGAGTGCAAGCAAATTTATATCTAGAATGGATGAGTGCTGTAGATTTTCCCTGAGCCCCACATGTCTATTTTCTCCCCCTGAGTTGTTTCCCTCCCTGGAAGTCTCATGTTATCTAGGGCTGTGATCTTACCATCTCTATGAACCTGAGTACTGTTGGACTAGGTCAATAAGTGGATGGAACTTTCGGAAACCCAGGTAACAGTCAGCAGTAAAGATGAGCTTAAACCGCAAAGTTCTGCTCTGGATGTGGACTTCCCTGAAGAGTGGAGGTGTCTGACAGTGGTTTATTGGGAAGTGTTGCTGGTGACTCAGTCGATGATGCTCTCTCCCCTCTACTGGACCAACATACTGACATGGTGTTAGGGGTCACTGTTGCTGGAGGGGCTGACTGTCAGATGAGGTGTAAAAGAGAGACTATTGCTCTTCGTAGCCATCAGAATTCCATGACCTTTTGCATACAAATATAGATGTTAACCCCTGTGTCCTGGCCAAATTCTAACTAGGGTTGTTCCATATTACCTACATTCTCTATGCAGTTTCAATTGGCTAACAAATTTATTCAGCACTTTGTCTCCTAAAATGTAATATATTGTTGTGTCCCATTGAACAGCTGTGATTTTCCACCCCAGAGGTGGCAGCACTTCCATGATGGAAAGGGTTTTAGATCTGTGTGCCTCCAGAATCCTAATAAATCATTGGTCTCTCTGCTGTGACTGCCAGTAAAGATGCTATATATAGTACTTTTGCTTTTAAAAAAAAATCTGAAGCCACCACCACCTCTCCCTCCACGTCTTTTAATACCAAATTATTCTACAAGTCTCTCAGTGTGCTATTTGCCAGCAGCTCTGTAATTAAGAGGCAAACATTCCAAACAAGATATTTGGAACTGAGTTTGAAATTTTTGTTTTCTCCTTCCTGCCCAGGGGATTTATCTAAATAAATAAGTAAGTGAATAAATAAATAAATAAAATGTTCCCTAAGTCAGAAGATTCTCTGGTCTTATCCACCTCTTCCAGGTCTTTATGAGCAGGAAGGAAGGTTTGGCAGTTTTTCATTTCCTATGAGAATATCAGAACTTGGAACAATAATGGAGTCTGGAATTGCTCTTCATGAAAAATGTGTTGAAATTATCAGCAGAATAGGAGGGAAAATGCACCAGGTGAGATCAGAGATATAAAAATAATTTTCATATTACAAAATAGTTTTCTTTCTTTAAATGACATGAAAGGCTAATCCGTTTGGTATCCAAGCTGTGTATTTATCTGGTAATACATTTCACTGCAAATAACTCTATCCTATATTATTATGGCAATACATTTTTGTTTGTTTGGAGTTTTGTCATTGGTATCAAATGCTGAACAAAGCTGTTTATTCCAACCATGCAGATGGCAGTCCACTGGCAATAGGTAATGAACAGTGACTGAAGATCGGGACATTTATAAAATAAAATAGCAAAGAGTTTAATTTGAATTATCTATCTAACTATCTAATGAACAATAAGCTGAATGAATTGAACAACCAAACTCAAAGTGAGCAATCATTGATCATATTGCTATTATATTCATCTTCCTCATTTCACTGAGCTATCCCTCCTCCCATTGGTCTGCTAAACCCAGAGTTGGAGTTCAATCCTTGAGGGGGTTATTTAAGCTTTCTTGTTTGTTATGCTTATTAAATTGTGTAACATACATCTATATTGTGTAACATACATCTAAGATTTTTTTGCATCAGGGACAATGTTTTTCAATGTGTCCTGTACTGCACCTATCACGCTTTTGGGTGCTACAAAATAATGAATTAATAATAATAACAACAACAATCATTTTTAAATACGATGATGATGAGGATGAGGATGATGATTGATATTTGTGATGAAATACAGTTCACAGTTAAAAGCCCAGAGATCTCAGCAGAATACATCTTTCCAGCACATTGGTGTAAGCCCTGGAGTTGGGAGATAACTATTGCCATGTGTTGGTGAAATGGGAGAGGAGTGGCCCAGAGTCACTTGAGAACTCCATAAGGGAGGGAGCTCTCTGCCAGCATCTGTTGGTGAGCCACAGAAAGTCACTGAATGGGCCAGGCCTCATTTTCATTTCAGTTATGTGATTGGTTAAGGGTGTCTGATTAAAATACAGTTAAGTTTTGCATTTGGGGGCAATATAATGCTAGTGACCCTGCTAGTCAATAAAGGAACATGAGATCTACATCAAATATGCCTGGGGTCCCGGACAGAAACCATATTCAGGCACAGCGGGGTAAGGTATCCTGGACAGGGATAAAAGGAGAGAGACAGGGGAAAGAAACTCCTACCTTCTGCTGGAAGTACTTCTCTGGTGCTAAAGGGTCTGTTTGCTCTTTAGAGAGCAGAGCTGAGGCAGCTTCAAAGGAGCAGACAGCACAGAGCGGAGGCAGCTCTGAGATGATAGATGGTGCAGAGCTTAGGTGGTTTCAAGGTGATGGATGCTGCAGTGCTGGGGCAGCTTCAAGGCAGCAGACAGTGCAGAGCTGAGGTGGCTTTGAATCTATGGATGGCCCAGACTTAAGGTGATTTCAAGATGACGGACGGCACAGAGCTGAGGAGGTTTCGAGATGACGGGGCCCAGAACAGAGGCGGCTTGGAGGCGACGGATGGCAGAGAGCTGAGGAGGCTTCAAGGTGACAGATGGTGCAAAGCTGAGGAGGCTTCGAGGCAATGGACGGCATAGAGCTGAGGAGGCTTTGAGGTGATGGACAGCGCAGAGCTGAGGAGGCTTTGCTGCGATGGATTGCTCAGCACAGAGCTGTGGAGGCTTTGAGGCAATGGATGGCACAGAGCTGAGGCAGCTTCAAGGCAATGGACTGTGCAGAGCTGAGGAGTCTTGGGCTGAAACCACTAACAAAGCGCCAGTTTTCCTAAAGTACTCTGGTGTGGGCCTCCCTACCAGCAATTAAAGCTGAATTCACTTCAGCTAAGTCAGGTGGAGGGGCCTCTAGAGAGGCCCAGGCAGCACTGACCTGCTAGATTCTTTGGACTCCACCAACCCAAGATGACAAACTGAGAGTAGGGAGCTGGGGAGGAAGGAGGGAGCTAGAATGCCTTAGCCCAGGGGTAGGCAACCTATGCACGTGTGCCGAAGGTGGCATGCGAGCTGATTTTCAGTGGCACTCACACTGCCTGGGTCCTGGCCACCAGTCCGGGGGGCTCTGCATTTTAATTTAACTTTAAATGAAGCCTCTTAAACATTTTAAAAACCTTATTTACTTTACATACAACAATAGTTTAGTTATATATTATAGACTTATAGAAAGAGACCTTCTAAAAACGTTAAAATGTATTACTGGCATGCGAAACCTTAAATTAGAGTGAATAAACGAAGACTTGGCACACCACTTCTGAAAGGTTGCTGACCCCTGCCTTAGACACTCACAACTGCCAGAGCAGGATGAGGTTGGGACGATTGTTAAGACACCCGCAGGAGTGGGATTATTGCTTAATATTGTTAAAACAAATAAAAGGAAGTTCTTCTTCACACAGCGCACAGTCAACCTGTGGAACTTCTTGCCAGAGGAGGTTGTGAAGGCTAGGACTATAACAGGGTTTAAAAGAGAACTAGATAAATTCATGGAGGTTAAGTCCATTAATGGCTATTAGCCAGGATGGGTAAGGAATGGTGTCCCTAGCTTCTGTTTGTCAGAGGGTGGAAATGGATGGCAGGAGAGAGATCACTCGATCATTACCTGTTAGGTTCACTCCTTCTGGGGCACCTGGCATTGGCCACTGTTGGCAGACAGGATACTGGGCTGGATGGACCTTTGGTCTGACCCACTATGGCCGTTCTTATGTTCTGGCAGTGCACACATATCCATTGATAAGAAAAGCAAATGACTACAGGGGTCATTGAGACTCAAATTTATTAACTAGAGAAGAGTGAGTTTACACCCATGTAAATGACTGCACTAGCCATATGGCAATGGTAAATAGATCTATGGAGTTCCTTTACTTCAGGGCCACAAAGACCGGGGTATATTGCCTGATCTTTATGTAGCGACATAAATAGAAAGGTTGTCTCCTTTTGCCTACTCTCAGCTCATGCTCCCATGCAGGGAAGGGCACATTTTGTCCCTTGTTGTCTTGCAACTCACAGATGTTTTGCATTTATTCATTCATTCTCTCCCCTCTCTCCAGACATGCCCTACCCCTCTCTCCCTTCTCTCCTTCTCCCGTTCACTCACTGTGCCGTCTCTCATTCTCTGTACTTGCACCTGCAAAACAGGCATCCATTCTAAAATGTCCAGGATACTGAGATAAGGGGAATTTCCAAAGCAACCAAGTCTGGAAAGTACCATACTGGGAATAAATATCAAAAAGACTAGTCATTTCAGAGCAAATGCCACTCGGTAGGAAACGGTAAAACTAAAATACTAAGCATGCCAATAATTCTAATCAATATGCCTCCTTTGCATGTCAGGCTACAAATGCAGAACAAAGTTGGTTAAAATGCATGTCCTGGGACATTTTAACATCTGGGACTTTTTATTCATTCATGAAGATTGGGACTCAGATTTGAAAAGCTGTTTGAACAAGTGTGTTGATGCAGATAAGGTTTACTGTGTGTGTATATTTACTGTGTGTGTATATATATATATTATACACAGACAGACATATATATATATACACCACACACACACACACACACACATTATATATATACACAAAAATGTATCTTAATAAGGATGCTTTATATATATATGTGTGTGTGTGTGTGTGTGTATAATATATATATGTATATATGTATCCACACATATGTCTTTGTATGTATATATATATGTATATATATATATATATATATATATATATATATATATAATATAGCATCCTTATTAACATACGTTTTTGAATCACTGCCAACATCTTTCCAGCTGGGGACAAAGTGTAGGTTGCTGGCATGTATTACTAAAGCTCTCTTTGGAATGGAAATTTCCCAATGCTAGTTCACAGGTTAGTTTGGTGTTTGATTTAATCCAAATGGCATTAAAAAGCTGGGATTTATTGGAGTCCAAAATAAGAATTTATGTTAGTATTTCTCACATTAATATTTTTCTGTTGTTAATCAAGATGATTATTTATGTTTGAGAAGCATATGACATGGTAGAACCGACAATAAAGGGACTGATCCAATCTGTCTAATGTGCTTTCATGGTTCCCATCACTAGTATCTAAGCACCTCACAATCTTGAATGTATTTAGTCTCTCAATACCCCTGTGAGGTAGAGAAGTGCTGTCATCTCCATTTCCACAGAGAAATAAGTGACTTGCCCAATGTAACACAAGAAATATGTGGCAGAGTAGGGAATTGAACCCAAGTTCTAAACTAGTTTCTAACCATTAGACAATTCTTCTTCTCCTACACTTATTGAAGGAACAAGATAATCCGATTAACTTCAACAGCCATTGGACCAGGCTGTAAAGTATTGATTCAGCAGAGTACTTATCATATGAGTAAATTTAAGCACATGAGCAGCCCCATTGACATCAGTGGGATTACTCATATGCTTAAAGTTCTGTACATGCTTAAGTCCTTGCTGAATTGGGGCTTAAGAGTCTGCCTCTCCTGTTGGCTTTAATGGAGTTTGTGAGTACCAAGTACGTCACAGCATCAAACCATTACAGTGATCTGAATCCATAAACCCATATTGTGTAGATGATCAGTTTCAGTATCATAAACTCCACAGAGCTGAAGGAGAACCCAATAGTACTGTAGTTCAGTTCTTGGTAGAGTCTATGCCGTGTTGTGCCATCCTAAGTTCTCTTCTATTACACAAAGTAATGTCCATTAGGGGAACGAGGGAAGATTGTTTCATTTATGACTGCAAATGGGATTGGAAAGAACAATTCCTACACATGCTTTATTTATTTTGGCAGGTTATTATAAGTGTGTTCTTGTGTGTAAAGCAGGGAACTGTGAGCTCCCAGCTTTTCCACCAGCTCATTCTGTAGCCATGGGAAAGTCCCAGCCTCTCCTTGACTCAGTTTACCCATTTGTAAAATGAGAGGAACTTGCCCAAAGTCACAACAGAGCAGGCAACTGAATGCTGGTCTTCCGCCTCCCTGGGTAGCACTCTAATCACTGGACCACCCTCCCTTGAATAATGGCTTGATTTTCAAAGCTACTGAGCATCACTAAATTCACATTGATATCAATAGGAGCAGCTGGGTGCCCAGCACTTTTGAAAATCAGGCCACTTATTTAGGGCAGAGATTTTCAAATGGGCTTATAGGCCCATAAACTTTCTAAGAGAGTTGAGCACCTCACTCCTTTAGGTCTCTTTGAAAATTCCAACGTAGGTACTTAAATATGGATTTAGGCCTACATTTTCAACAATGACTTAGTAATTCTGGGTAACTCAAGTTATTGGTGCCCACCTTCAAGGGGCCTGATTTTCAGAAAGTGCTGAGCATTTGCCTTCTGAAAATCAGACCCATTTAAGGCGTCAGACAAAACTGAGCGATGCAAAATCACTAGCCCCTTTTGAAAATGCAAGGCTTTAAGAACTTAATTTTAGCCTTATATAATTTGGAAATCTCATCCCTGGAGTCTACAAAAATGGGCTGGAATTCTTGAGAGAAGAGACTCTTTCCTGAGATTTCTGGCACATCTGGTTCTCATCCTGCCAGGAGAGCTGCCTGCCTTGTGAAACTTTGTTTGCAATGTTGTTGTAGCCATGTTGGTATCAGGAAATGAGAAAGATAAGGTGGGGGAGGTAATATCTTTTATTGGACAAACTTCTGTTGGTGAAAGACACAAGCTTCATCCTATTTGTGATACTTTAGCATTTTCAGTTCCTGTCCCAGCTTAAAACCAGAAGTAAAAGACCATTAAAAAATCTTGATAAAGCTCTGGTTTGAGTTTAGGTGTAAAAACAGACAAAGGTTCATCTGCTTTCTGTTGGACATGCATTGTTGGCCAGCCCTTTTCAATAAAGATATTTAAGAGTAGATTAGGTAATACTTTTATGGGGTTCATGTAGAGGACTAGATGACCTCTTGAGGTCCCTTCCAACCCTGATATTCTATGACTAGGGTAAGAGGACAGGCTAGAAAAATTAGGAGGTTCTGCTCCCAAGGGTCTCATCTATGAGTCTATGATTAATGAGGGAATGGTTCATTCCTGCTTCATGATTCTTGTGCATCACAACATTCCATGACATGGTTTTCGTATGTAAGGTTTACAGCTGGAAAAATGAGGCTGAAGTGCTAAGTTATTTCCCAAAGCCACCAAGGAAGTCAGTATCAAGACTGGAATTCAGAAGTGCATGGTTCGTGGTCCCATGCTTCTTTGACTAGATCATACCTCTCTAGCAAACCCCTAGATGAGTATGCAGCATTGTCAACGGATCTCTTCATTTAGCTCTAGCTACACACAGTGTTTGGACTCAGGACCATGGCATACTGTGTTTCTTGCTTTAATGCTGAAACATTTTGTATGTGCTCTTTTTAAGAGATAGCGACCAGGATGTGGTCATGTGGAAGTACAAATATATGCCCCTGTGAGGTTTTGGAAGTAGAAACAGTGAGTTACGCATAAATATTTCCACCCTCTGGTATTCATGGCTATTAAATTGGCTTCTTAAGCTATGTTCTTCAAAGAATAATAATTTTCTTCCTATGTCAGTGAGCAGGATTGGCTTAAATTTATATTGGGGAATGAGAATTGTGTTTCAATTTGCAACTCATCCATCCTGTTCTACCTGTGACGGGTTGGACCCCTTGGGAAGCCACCTGATGTGCTGAAATACCACTGAGTCCATCTGTTCTGCCAGTATGGGCCCACTTTAACTTGTTCTTACTGAGGTCTTGGCTACATTCGGGACTTCACAGCGCTGCCGCCAGTGAGTGTAGTCAGAGAGCTCTCGCAGCGCTGTAAGTACTCCACCTCTCCGAGGGGAGTAGCGTGCAACGCTGCGAGGGAGCGTGCCGCGCTGCAGGCTCTGATTACACTGGCGCTTTACAGCGCTGCACTCGCTGTGCTCGGGGGGGGGGGTGCTTTTTCACACCCCTGAGCGCAGCAAGTTGCAGCGCTGTACACCGCCAGTGTAGCCAAGGCCTCAGTCAGGCTCTTAAAACCTCCTCTAACACACACACAGGCAGGGCCACATCCAGCTGCAGATCAGCTCTGGGAAGACTCATCTTAAGGGACTTGCTCCAACACTCAGATGTCCACCTCCCTTCGAGTACAGACCCAAAGATATATTATGAAATTTGCCTCTTCCCTCAATGTGGAGGAGGGTGTGGGGTCCAACCCATCACACTACTTTACTGCAAAGAGAGGAGGATGAGTATAATGTCTGCTCAGCACAAGCTTCCAGTGTTACAGCCTATCTGGATTCAGCTTCCAAAGGGTGTAAACATAGATCAGGTGAAAAGATTGAAAATGAATCCCAGATGAGGGAATTGAAATTCGGTAGTGACTGGAGTCAGTTTCCTAATGTGTCTGTCTTTTGCTGGAAAGGAACCACAAGGCAATATGATATGCACGGCTAATCCAAACAGTTTGCAGGGAGCAAATCACACTTCCAAATCTGCTCTGATACGTTTAACCAAAAGTTAAAAATGAGTATGTCCTCTTGATGATTTCATGTTGCATAGCAGATCTGATATCAAATATTAAAATCAGGGGCATTTTTAGTAAAAACATTGTCTGAAAAAAAACCCAGTAAGCACATGTCCCTTGCATAAAAATAGAAATAATTACACTAACTATAAAAGACCTATATGTTGTAACATTAGAATATTGCAATTTTTTATTTTGTTTCCCAAGTGGTTTCCAACTTCCCAGCAGATATCACAATCACCAGTGCACAATCTATAATTATGTTTAGTTCAGATTAAGTGACAAGGATGTTAGACAATAAAAAAATTGAATATTCTGGAGTTAACAAAGAACAAGATGGTTCATTCTTAACATATGTTACCACAACTCTGCAGTGAATAGAGCATTGGCCTGGAACTCAATAAACCTGGGTTCTGTTGCTTTCTCTGCCATTGGTTTAGTGGTGGACTTCAGAAAAATTATTTCACTTTCCGGTGGCTCGATTTCCCCATTTGTAAAATAAGGAGAATGATATTTACCTCCTTTGTAAAGCATTTTGAGATATTTGGATAAAACCGCTATACAAGAGCTAGGTATTATTAACAACAACAAAAGCTAATTAATTTATTAATTTAAAAAGTCAAAATCAAAAATATTGCACCAAGCCAACCTTTTACCCTGAAAAAAGACAAGTTCCAGAGACTCCACAAAGTTCACTAGGAACTTATCTATTGCTCTCAATTTTACATAGAAGTTGCTCAGATACAATGATGATGGATGGCCATATAAAATCCTAAAATAGATAATAGTTGAAATCAGGGGTGCTGGAACAATTTTTATAGTGGGGGGTGCTGAGAGCCATTGAACCAAACTGTAAACCCTGTATGTAATGGAAACCACTTCAAGCCAGGAGGTGCTGCAGCCCCCCATATGCCTAATTACAGCACCTATGGTTAAAATTAATATATATTTGCCTGGGAGGTTGGATGCTTTAGGCATTTTTAGTGCAAGGTCTATCACTTCTAGGTCATTTGTGTCCATTTGTTCACAAAGCTGATATCAACTATAGGCTAAACCGGTTAAATATATAAGAAGAGATAAGTAATTAATAAATTCAATTGTAGCAATGTAATCAATACATTGATGCTTTCTGATTTGACCAGGGTGATTACTGGATCACCACTAATGCCTTGGTTTTCCTGATATTCATTTCACTTAACAAAAGGTCTCCTTTGAAGCAATTTATTTGTGCTTCTAATCAGAATGCCCCTTTCCATTTCACTGTTTTTGCTTGCTTGAATTATTAGCTCTGATTCTGTATAGTCAAAATGTTACAGACTTGGCTGCTAGGACTGCAAGATTCATGGGTTTTGGGTATTGTGCCACAATGAAAAGAACTGGAGGGAAGAGTGAACCGGTGTGATGAATAATGGCAAATGCTTCAGCCCTATTGGCAAAACAGGGAGTTACTGAGCTATCAGTGATCAGGATGAAGATTTTGAATGATAGCTAAATGTGCGGTTCCCTTAGAGGAGTGATCCAGCTTTGTGCTGGTTATATGTGTGGCTATCAATGATCACAATGAACAGCGGTGCTCTATGGTAGCTGCTTGTAATGTCTTTGTGGACTCAGGGCACGTATCCACTCATAAGTCTTAATGGACACATATTGAAAATACCAGCACAAAAAAAGTAACCATGCACAATTACTGTCCTACCCAGGTTTGGCATCTTTGCAGAAGATGCTGATTTTGAGACTGACGTAGTAGCCTGGCAAATCTGTTGTGTAAGGTCACCATTTATTCTTTCCATGGCATAGCATGGCATTTCCTGGGGCAAAATAGAGGCCATGGGCCAAATCATAATGATGTAAATCAATGTACCTCCATTGACTGAGGATCTGGCCCAAAGTCTGTACCTTTCCTTAGGAAAGTAGTGGTATATGTACTAAAACACATGGGATGAAATCCTGGCACTTATTGAAGTCAATGGCAAAAACCCCATTGACTTCAATAGGGCCAGGAGCTCATGCTTGAACAATATTTTAGTTACAATGACATCCCCTCCAAGTGTGGTGTGACACAGTGTGGTTCATGATATTTTGTCTATCGGTGCATAGGCTTGCATGTCCTGAAGAATAAAAGTTTGGGGTTTGAATGAACTTGTTTTCCCCATAGCTGAATTTGGTTTTTAAATCTGTGAGCAAGGTGTGGACCACAGCTGTTCATATGGGTGCACCAGTACATTGGTTTAACAGAGCTAGATATGGGACAAGACACAGCATTGTTGTCTTAGATGCAGGAATCGGTGGATGGAATTCTGTGGCCTGTATTAGGTAGCCTGTCAGACTATATTAGCATAACAGTCCGATCAGACCCTAAATTCTATGAATCTAGGGGGGAAAAAGTCTCTTAAACCAGGGAAACAAATTTTCCATTGTGAAACAAGGATATGAAGTAAATATGGGAGCAAAATGAAACTAGCAAGGAGAGAATTCCCAATAACTGGGAAGAATTGTAGGACTGTTCTCCACCCCTAACAAGGATACATGGAGTCTAGATTTCATTTCTGAATTAACAAAATAATTCTGATATTAGGGGACTATCTAAAACATAAAATCTAAAATTAACATGTTTATGTTAGGCAAAATACAAATTAGCAAGGAGCCAATTACCAATAATTTGGGGAATCACATAGGGGCTAGAAGCAAATGTGGTTTGTTCAGTTTTTGTAGATTGACTTTTCATTGCACCAAGGAGCTCCACTGAAATGCATTCACTTCTGGCTTCTGTTGAACAAGGTTGATCCTTCTGATCGCATAGCATAGATTGAGCCAATCATTTGACCTATCCCAGCGTATCAGGCTCAAACTCAAAATACCTTGACAACAAAAGTTTGATACAGTTTCTGGTTTGCCACATGTTAAGAAGCTTCTGTTGACTCTTTGCAGGTGGGAGGAAAAACTGAGCAACCTCTACTAGCTGATGGATGGATGGATGCATTTTGGATGGATGCATTTTGATCATGAACCAAAGCTGATTTCAAGTACTATTTTGGTTTCACACAGCTTTAGTTATGACCCGCCTTTCCATGTTTGGCCTTATCTGAATCTTGTATAATACCGTCATTAGCCATTAAGGCCACAACAAGCAAAAGTGGAATGTGAATATGTGTGTCGTGTGAGTCTCTCTCCAGGTATGTGAAAGGTGGTGAGCAAGCATGTAAAAGTGAGAATAGACATCATTTTATGTCTAGAGCCCTTGTCCTCTGGCTTGTGGTATTGTAGTTAAGGCATTGGTCTGAGACTCAAGAGTTCCGGTTTCCATTCTCTGGTCTGCCACAAACTTCCTGTGTGACCTTGGGCAAGTCAATTAATTTCTCTCTGTCTCAATTACCTATCTGTAAAATGGGGATAGGTATTTTTCTTGTCTATTTAGACTGAAAACTCTTTGGGGAAGGGACTGTCCGTTACTATGTGTTTGAAGAGTGCCCAATACAATGGGACCCCAATCTCAGTTGCAGCCTCTAAGCCTAGTGGTAATAATAATAAGTTTCTCCAATTCCTATGTTATTATTGACAAGAGGAAAGAAAGAAAGAAAAAAGAGAAGTAAAATATAAAACAATCCCTTTAAAGCTATCCAGTATTTTTAATGCAACAATAAGAACAATAATAGAAATATAATCTGATTTCTGAGTTCTGCTGATAAGACTAGATTGTTGTAGCAATTATTTTGTAGCATTTTTTTTACCATCTGCCCATTATCTTTTAAAAGTGAAATAACATCAGCAATAACCAGGAAAAAAAATTATATTGCCTAAGTATGGTCAGTGCACTAAAAATGAGCCCAAACGATCATTCCAGATTTAAACATTTCTGACCTGGGAATGCGATTATGTTTCAGATTCCAAACCTGTATCTGAATTTTACAACTAGCCTGTATATGAGCCAACTCTCACTTCAGCTGTTCTCGGATCAGGTTCTGTAGAGGGATCATTGAAAACCTCAGATATGAAATTCCCAAAATATGGGGCATTTGACGTCTTGGATTCAAGATCCTAAATTTTCAGCTTAGCCCATTTCTAATAAAGGCTTCTAGTCTCCCCCTCAATGCACTGATTTAAAGTCAGTGGAGTATCTCTCGATTTACACCTTTTAAGTGCGATCAGATTCTAGCCCATTGATTTCAATGGAGTTCCTTCTGACCTACGGGGAGAGTATGTTTTTCTACATCACAAATTGATGGGCTTCTATTTAAGGTAAGTTTTATTTCACTAGTGATAGAAATAAATTGTGGGACGGATGCTGTATTAAAAAAAAATAGTCCTAGCACTTCCCCCCCCCTTTGTAATGCTGCAGTTAATGAGGCAAAAAGCATCGCTACAGATCTAAACATGACAATTCGGCAACTTTTATTTCCTTAGTTCAGCTGAATTTGTTATTCTCATACATTTTTATAATTGCCTTTTTTTCCCAGCTATCAAGTTCACACAGGTAGAAGAAAGGCTGTTTTGGATCTGAACTTGATGCTGGAGGTTGTTAGAGAGATTATGTAATAGAATTCAAAAAGCTTTCCAAACTGTTCAAATAGCAGAACATTTCTAGTACAGTGCA
The DNA here is from genome assembly GCF_013100865.1 of Trachemys scripta elegans. Classification (NCBI taxonomy): domain Eukaryota; kingdom Metazoa; phylum Chordata; order Testudines; family Emydidae; genus Trachemys; species Trachemys scripta. Next base: position 191,253,691 of record NC_048300.1, read on the forward strand.
GGGACATAAAAGTGAAACCACAAACCCAAATCGTTTTGCAATTACTGACAAAATTGTGCACTGGCAGAAAATATGAAGGAATAACTGGAGCAGAGTAGGGGTTTTGCTTTGGTGGCAATAAAGTGGATGCATCTTGATTCTTGAAACAACTGAATACATGTATCCCCTTTCTCTGCATTAATGGTTTCCCTTGTATTTATGGAGCAGGTATAAGATAAAGGCAACATTAGCACCAAGTATAAATTAAATGATGGATGTTACAGTTCCCTTTTCTGAAACTAACTCTTATAACCTTAGTTTAGAAGCTTAAATGTAGAATGAGGGACTATGCCCTGTTTCTTCCTGCTGGGTTCATTTAGGATAAAACCCAGGCTGTCCTGCATTTTAGTTGGAGACTCACACAGTGGGGGTGATTGGACTTTCTCTGCCCTAGGCACAACATATGCTACTTCCCATCACTTTAATAGGCATTAGTTCCGCAGACAGCACTGGTCAAATGTACATTATTCACAATCACTTTAATGCAAATATGCAAGGCTGAGAGAGAAAATATGTCACAAAGAGAGAATCAGCCATTTCTGTTCTATTTTGGATTTTCTTCCTTCATCATCTCTATCTATCTGATTTTCTTCCTTCATCATCTCTAGCTATCAGTTCCCCCCCTCACTGTTGTATCTGGGTTTCTTTCTTTCTTTCTTTTATGGGGGGGAATCAATGTTAATTGTCTGAAGTGCTTGAAGCTGTAAAACAGAATAATATACATTTCTTTTGTAAAGATTTTTTTGTTAGCAAATAATCGATCTTTAGAACAATGAAATTTTGTTTTGTTTTTTACTGTTAACCTCATATTATTTTTTTTGGTGTGATGTGCATTTTTTTTTATCTTTAGCTGCAGTAGATGTCTGTGTGCGGCTTCACATCAATGTGCGTCTGCCATAAAAGGGATGTCAGAGACTGAAGATACAGGGTTATATTTAAAGGGGAACATGAAAAACAATACCTTAGTTTAACAGCTTCATACTTTCAAAATTGGAGTCTGACTCTCCTTTCACTTATACTTATGTAATGTGTAAGTCAGGTCTAATTGCATTGCCAGATTCTTTTCATTTACGGTAAGGCCCCTTTCACCTCTCTGGCAGTGCAAATTACATTTATACGCACTTTAAGGCCCCTTTACATTGCCAAAATGATGTAAAGGCAGGTCCATTGACTAAGTTACTATGGGGTAAAATCAATGAAAGTTAGGTCAGAATCAGGTCGTTAGCCTATCTATCTATCTATCTAATAACAATTACTACTATTACAGTGGCACCCAATTAGAATAAGTGCTCCACTGTGCTGGCAATCCCTGTCCTGAAGAGCTCACAGTCAAAAAGACAAGGCAGAGGAGCCTTAAAAATGAACAACAAATATGCAGTATTGGTGTACAGAGCTCAAAAGCAGAGTGGTGTGAATAACTGATTTTTTGGTTTGCTGGATGAACTGAAAAGTTGGGTGTGGGGGGGGGAATTGTTTCATGTTGACCCAAAATGGAAATTTTTTGATTTTTTTTTTTTTTGTGAACAGAAAAGATTTTAAAAAATTGTTTCTGGATGAAAGAAACATTTGCTTTCATTTTTGAGGGTTTTTTTTTTCAAATAAAAAATTGAAGTGTTTCATTTTGAAAATGTCAAAACAAAATGTTTCCATTTTTGAGAGGAATATTTTTCGAGGGGGTTTCAATCAAAACAAGTTGGTGAATGTATTATGTTAGCAACTTTATATCCATACTAGATAAGGAGCTGGCTACCCAGGGAGAAGAAATCTGATACTGGAAGGCTCTTTAATATTATCCAGAAAGATATAGCAAGATCTAGTGGCTGGAAGTTGAAGCCGAAAAACAAACAAACCAAAAAAAAAAAATCACACAGGGAAAAAATTGCACATTTTTAACAGAGGATTAATAACCCCGGAACATCTTACTAAGGGTGGTGGATTCTCCATCACTTTAAAATCAAGACTGAATGTTGTTCTAAAGGAGGTTATTGGGATCAATGCAGGAATTACTAGGTGGATATAGAGGAATTTATGGTCTGCATTATTCAGGAGCTCAGACTAGATGTTCAAAATGGTCCCTTCTCGCCTTACAATATATGAAAAGAGTTGGTAAGAAAATAGAATTTCCTTCCCATGGGATATTCCAATTTGAAATTGGTTTCCATTCTGAATCGGAACAAAAAGTCAAAATTTTGAGTTTTCTCCTGAAATGGAAATTAAAAATAAAATCAATTTAAAAACATCAAAATGTTTCAAATATTGTCGAAACATGACAATATAATATATTTGATAATATAATATGGAATATTATACTTACAAAATTAAATATAATCAATATAAATATGCTACAAGGTTTACATTAATTATAATATAATATAATATAATATAATATAATATAATGTCAAAGCAAAATAAATGAAACAAGAAAGTGAAAATGATTCTTTTTGATACTTTCCTGTTGAATTTTTTGTTAAATGGACTTGTTCTCATGAAATGTTTTAAGTTTTGGAAAATCTCCATTTTCCATTGGAAAACTGTTCTGTGTAGAATTTTTGACCAGCTCTTTATGACTGTATTAGTTATTATTATCCAAATGATCAGTTATTAATTGTAAAATGTATGTTTGCTGCACCACATAACATTATAGATGAGATTATTATAAGGTGGGTGCAAGACTGGTCAAAAGACCATAGTCAAAGAATAGTTATCAATGGTTCGCTGTCAAATTGGGAGGACATATCTAGTGGGGTCCTTCAGGGTTGTGTCCTGGGTCTGGTACTAGTCAACATTTTCATTAATGACTTGGATAATGGAGTGGAGAGTATGCTTATAAACTTTGCCAATGACACCAATCTGTTAGCACTTTGGAGGACAGGATTAGAATTCAAAATGACCATGACAAATTGGAGAATTGGTCTGAAATCAAGAAGATGAAATTCCATAAAGACAAGTGCAAAGTACTACACTTAGGAAGACCAAATCAAATACACATCAGAAAAAGGGGAATAACTGTGTTGACCAATGGTCCCCAAACTGCGGGGCATGCCCCCCTACGGGGGCATGGAGGAATGTTCAGGGGGGCGCAGCAGGGCCCAGACCAGCTCCCTTGGGGGCGGGGAGGGAGTGCCACCCGCCCCACCCTGCCCCCAGTCCTGCCTCCTGCCTCAGCCCCTGGCCCCGGCCCCAGACCTGCTCCCAGCTGAGACCCCAGACTCATTCCCCCCTTACTCCTGTCTGCCGCCCTCACAGGCCTGGACTCGCTCCTGGCCCTGGGTTTTTTTTGGGGGGGGGGGGGGCGGATAGGGGTAAGGGAGGGGCGTGATGTGAAAAGTCTGGGGACCACAGGTATAGACAGTAATACTGCTGAAAAGGATCTGGGGGTTATAGGTTGAATGTAAATCAATACTGTGATGTAGGTACACATACGGATACTATCTTTTTGGGGTCCCTTAACAGGAGTGTGATATACATGAGACATAGGATGTAACTGTCTCACTCTACTTGGCTCTAATGAGACCGCAGCTGGAGAATATGCCCAATTCTGGATGCCACACTTTAAGAAAGATGTGTACAAATTGGAGAGAGCAACAAAAATGATCAAAGGTTTAGAAAACCTGACCTATGAGGAAAGGTAAAAAAAAAAAAAAAAAAAAACCACTGGGTATGTTTGGTCTTGAGAAAAGAAGACCTAGGAGTAACAGTCTTCAAATATGTTAAGGGATGTTATTAAGGAGAAATCAGCTTGATCTTAAGCCCGGGAGATTTAAGCTAGATATTAGGAAGACCTTTATATCAGGATTGTTTAGTACTGAAATAGGCTTCCAGGGGAGTTTATGGAATCACTGTCACTGGAGGTTTTTTAAGAACAGGTTAGACAAACAGCTGGCAGGTATAGTCTAGTTATTCTTGGTCCCACCTCAGCACAAGATGCTGAACTAGATGACCTCTTGAGGTCCATTCCAGCCCTATATTTTTAAGACTTTATGATTATAACAAGTTCACCCTAATAGGTGATTATTTTAATGGCACATCACCTAGCATAGTGAGCTCTAACTAATGCTTTTCATTAGGTAATTTATGTACTTTTTAGGTAGCTGTGGAAGTGCAGTTTTGTTCTGAGTAACTAAAGTGTAACTATCTGCCTGTGATATGTATAGGTTCATATAACTGTATTAAAGACCCTCATATGCCTATTATGTGTGTGTGTGTGTGGTAACAGGATGCAAGAATTTGATGACATTTGGATACCATTGTATAGAACCCCTATAAAAAGGCAAGAAAAATATTCAGCTATATACAAGTGGATCAAATATTTATCATATGAATGAAGCATTGTGGATCAAATTTTGTTATTTTACACTGGAATAAATCCAGTGTAACTCCATTTGTAACTTCTCTGGAGTACTCCAGATTTACACCTGAATAAATGAAAGGAGAATTTGGCCTCTGCTTTTCGTATTGTAATACCATACTTGATTCTGTAACCATACTTAACATTATTGTATGCTGTTTTAAAGTTTTTTTCCTTCATATTTCATTTATTTATCCATCTTAATGCTTTACTGATGTGTTTATTATAAAAGTAATATTACTGAAAAAAATAAATTTTGTAAAAAAAAAAATGTTTACCACACATTCAAGCAGTCATGGTACAGACTGTGTTATTACATACCACAGAGTTATAACACAGATTGAATCACATTCATTCCCTTTTTTTTTTGGTCCAAACATTGATTTTTCAAACCTGTTCATTCTCTAAACATAGAGGGGCTTTATCTTCCCTTACTGGTGCTGAGTGATTTATATGGACCACTCCTATTAATGCTAATGGATGGTAAGTGCATAAATCTCTCCACACTGGATGGATAACAGCCTCCTAAAAGTGGCCTAGGCAAAGGCTGTCTTTGTAAGGGGCCTAACTAGTAATTAACTTAAAAGATTGACATCAACTGTAATTGAGTATGTTCAGGGATTGATACACATGCTGTACATAAAAATATAGGGCCAAATTAATCCCCGGTGTAACTCCATTGGCTTTAGTGGGGTTACAGCACCCAAGAATGTGGCCCACTATGTATTCAAATATATATACTAACTAAATATGAATAGACATGTTTGTATACCCTTGTTGAAGTCAGGAAGCACTTTGCTGATCAAAACAGTCTTGCTTAGGTCATGGAACAGCTTGTAAAGTCTTATTTGATATAAGTAAGGTTACAAAAATTTGGCACTATGTATTTATGTGCTTTTTAAAGTGGGGATTTTCAAATGAACCTAAGGGAGTTAGATGCCTATGGGAGTTAGGTGCTGCAAATCCCAACATAAACAGTTATTGCAAGACACAGAGATCTTTTTGCATGGTTCTGAAAATGTGGGCATATAGGCCTTTTGAAAGAAGACCATGTTGAGGAGGGATTTGAGAGAAGGGAGGGTAGAAGACTGGGCCAGTGAGGGGGAAATGGAAGAAGGATACAGGTTCTGTATATGTAAATAGTCAAAATTGTTCAGTTATTCTGAAAACTTCCTACTCTCCTTGAAAAAAGAAATAAGGTGAAGAAAATCATCATCATCATCAATCATCACCATCTAAATTGGAGCCACACTTGTTTTGGAACCCAGCAGCTAGTCAACAGCACGAAGCCATGCTACACAATAGCTTGAGGGCCCATCCCAGAAAACACACTGAACACCTCCCACTCCCATTGACTTTAAAATCATTGGGAAACAAAGAGGCTTAGCACCTCACAGACAGAAAGTTAAGGAAAATATTATTTCTAATCACAATGTCATGGGTCTTTAGAGGGTCAGAACATAATTATCCAGACTAGAAACTGGCCAGGAAAACAGAGTTAACACTTCTACTGTTACCAAAGCAATTGCCAGGTCTTTAATGGCCTCAAATAATCAGGATCGCAGTTTTATATCACATAAAAAATAAAAAGGGGCCCGTGGCAGCGTTATTACTGTCAAGATTGATACAGTACTAACACATTATCTCCTATCACGAGTTATCAACATTTAACATCTGTTTAGTGGCCTATGTTAAATGAATTGGACCTCCCAGTCTTATAAGGTATGTCTACCCAGCAAAGAAAAACTTCAGGCTAATGGAACTCAGGCTGTGGGGCTGTTTCATTGCTGTGTAGACTTCCATGCTTGAATGGAGGACCTGCAGGGTCCTAGAGCCGGGGCTCAAACCCAAGTCTGGAAGTCTACAGAGTAATGAAAGAGCCCTGCAGCCCGAGCCCCGCAAGCCAGGCTCTAGGTAACCCATTCCAGTGCTTCACCACCCTCCTAGTGAAATAGTTTTTCCTAATATCCAACCTAAACCTCCCCCACTGCAACTTGAGACCATTGCTCCTTGTTCTGTCATCTGCCACCACTGAGAACAGCCTAACTCCATCCTCTTTGGAACCCTCCTTCAGGTAGTTGAATGCTGCTATAAAATTCCCCCTCATTCTTCTCTTCTGCAGACTAAATAAGCCCAGTTCCCTCAGCCTTTCCTCGTAAGTCATGTGCCTCAGCCCCCTAATTATTTTTATTGCCCTCTGCTGGACTCTTTTCAATTTGTCCACATCCTTTCATAGAATCATAGAATATCAGGGTTGGAAGGGACCTCAGAAGGTCATCTAGTCCAACCCCCTGCTCAAAGCAGGACCAATCCCCAACTAAATCATCCCAGCCAGGGCTTCGCCAAGCCTGACCTTAAAAACCTCTAAGGATGGAAATTCCACCACCTCCCTAGGTAAACCATTCCAGTGCTTCACCACCCTCCTAGTGAAATAGTTTTTCCTAATATCCAACCTAAACCTCCCCCACTGCAACTTGAGACCATTACTCCTTGTTCTGTCATCTGGTACCACTGAGAACAGTCTAGAGCCATTCTCTTTGGAACTCCTTTCAGGTAGTTGAAAGCAGCTATCAAATCCCCACTCATTTTTCTCTTCTGCAGACTAAACAATCCCAGTTTCCTCAACCTCTCCTCATAAGTCATGTGCTCCAGCCCCCTAATCATTTTTGTTGCCCTTCGCTGGACTCTTTCCAATTTTTCCACATCCTTCTTGTAGTGTGGGGCCCAAAACTGGACACAGTACTCCAGATGAGGCCTCACCGATGTCGAATAGAGGGGAATGATTATGTCCCTCGATCTGCTGGCAATCCCCCTACTTATATAGCCCAAAATGCCATTAGCCTTCTTGGCAACAAGGGCACACTGTTGACTCATATCCACCTTCTCATCCACTGTAATCCCCAGTGCCTTTTCTGTAGATCTGCTGCTTAGCCAGTTGGTCCCTGGCCTGTAGCTGTGCATGGGATTCTTCCGTCCTAAGTCAGGACTCTGCACTTGTCCTTGTTGAACCTCATCAAATTTATTTTGGCCCAATCCTCTAATTTGTCTAGGTAACTCTGGACCCTATCCCTACCCTCCAGCATATCTACCTCTCCACCCAGTTTAGTGTCATCTGCGAACTTGCTGAGGGTGCAATTCATCCCATCCTCCAGATCATTAATGAAGATGTTGAACAAAACCAGCCCCAGGACCAACCCCTGGGGCACTCCGCTTGATACTGGCTGCCAAATAGACATCGAGCCATTGATCCATATCCATTGAGCCCGCCAGTCTAGCAAGCTTTCTATCCACCTTATAGTCCATTCATCCAATCCATACTTCTTTAACTTACTGGCAAGAATACTGTGGGAGACCATATCAAAAGCTATATCACATCAAGGTATATCACATCCACCGCTTTCCCCATATGCATAGAGACAGTTATCTCATCATAGAAGTCCTTGGTGAATCCATGTTGACTGTTCCTGATCACCTTCCTCTCCTCCAAGTGCTTCAAAATGGATTCCTTGAGGACCTGCTCCATGATTTTCCCAGGGACTGAGGTGAGGCTGACCGGTCTGTAGTTCCCCGGATTCTCCTTCTTTCCTTTTTTAAAGATGGGCACTATACTTGCCTTTTTCCAATTGTCCGGGTCCAATGACTATGAACTTGTGCTAATGGGAGCATTCTAATGAAGGGACTGAGGCCCTTCCAATGATTGGGAAGCAAACAGAGACTTATTAAGCCAGCAGTTTATTTCATCACTGCTACAAGCCTGAACCAATAACTTTGCAATTACTGTATGTATTTGATTCCTTTAACCAATTTTAACTTTCTTTCTTTCTTTCTTTCTTTCTTTCTTTCTTTCTTTCTTTCTTTCTTTCTTTCTATATGCTTAGGTTATTAAAAAAAATTGAGCACAGGAAGACTTCTGCATAGAAATCTTTATCCCTTTAGAGTCTTCAGAGTATGAAGATTGTATGCTGAAATTTCTATGGGAAATAAAGACTTTAGTGCCTATACATTTATTCAGAGAAATCTCCAGTGGCACTGGCCAGTTCATCTCTCCAAAATGAGGTGCTAGGGAACCAACTGCTATTCTGGTTAGTATCTTGGAAGGCCAAATCATTTTAAATCAGATGTAGCCTACTCCCTCCGACTATGTCACTGGCCTATAGTAGGGCAATAGTTCAACAATGACTCTGGGATGGGACATCTGCAGGGACTTACGCCCTGGTTTCTGGATCAAAAGCCACACACCTCAGTTGCTTGAATTAAAGGACCAACTTCAGTAGCTATAAGCAATAGCTGCTCATAAACCTCTTTATATGGTTCTGCCACCACAGAAGGACAAAGAGATTCTTATGTAGCATGTTACATACTCCCCCCTAGCCATGGAAGCTCATCCTGATCTTTAGAGGTCTACAGCAGTTCAGTTCTTCATAAAGGCTCCTATGACTAATAATAGCACAACCGTGGTTGAATGACTATTTTTTGACTTGGCCATTAAACTCTTGCTGGAACACTCCCACACTAACATCAACTTTCTGGACACCACAATCAGCTTCAGCAATGGAACCCTACAAACAACCATATACAAGAAACCCACACCGACTTTCATAGGTACAGTAGCCACCCCAAACACACCAAGTGATCTGTTATCTACAGCCAGGTACTCAGATACCACAGCATATGCTCCAAGGAGAAACTCCAGAACATATACCTTAATACCTAACACTTAAAACCACCTTCACCAATCAAAGGAAGTAGATCGCATCATGGAATGGGTCACCCAAATACCTGGAGTGAACCTGCTTCAATACAGAAATAAACGCCCCCTCCAACCACACACTCCTAGTTGTGACCTACAACCCCACACTGGAACCCATATGGGGCATCATCAAAAAACTGTAACCCATATTTGATGAAGACCCCATCCTGAAAGAAATTTTTCCTGAATCCCCATTTCTGGCTTTCATATAGCCCCCCAACCTCATCATCCAAAGCAAGCTCCCCGCAGAGCAGGACACATCAACTCAAAGCTGCATCAGGTACTGCCAGAACAACAGATACAAAACCTGTGGACACCTATCCTGCTACAATGATTAACACCTCCCACAACACACCTTTCAAGATCCATTGATCCTACACATGCCTATCACAACCTGTGATATACCTCATACAGTGCAATAAATGCCACAACAACAATTATGTGAGTGAAACCAGATAATCACTACCCTCTTGAATGAATTTATACAGGAAATGATAAAAGACAAGGTGTTAACAGGCTACCTTGAATGGTCCCTTACAATATGTGCTAACTACTTGTGCTAAACAATCTGTTTCACCTTGCATTTAGCTGTGACGCTGGGATTTCCTTTCACAGACTTGAAGAAGAGCTCTGTGTGTCTCGAAAGCTTGACTTTCTCACCAACAGAGGTTGATCCAATAAAAGATATTACTTCACCCAGCTTGTCTCTCTATTTTTTGACAGAGCAGAGATCCATCTTCAAGTCATAATAAGAGTCTTTATTTACTTTGAGAAGGCCCAGGACTCTGTTGAAACAATACTGAACAAGCACATCACCATTACATTTAACAAGAGGGGACTGATCATTTCTAGACTTTGCAAAGTTTGGATCCGGAACCACAACAATGCACATGCAGTGTTTGTTTTATTTCCATCTGATGTGCCTACTTAAAAAAATCTCAATAAAAAAAAAAGATTTGGACTGACACTGAATCTGTTATCCCCAAATCACCTAGGCAGCTTTGAACTCTCCTGGCGGGAATGTGCTCATGTCCCTTTTCACTACAACCCCTAACCACGCTGAGGCAACTTACGCTTTAAAAAGAAAAATCCAAATTAATTTACATAAAACCTAAAAAGTCAAGGGTATTAAATTTTTTAACAGGAGCCTGTGTTTATTTTATTAAAAAAATATTCTTCTAGGATGTCTTTAATCAGCAGAGTCACACAAAAGCAAAATAGTGGCATTGTAACATTAGGATCCCTGACTTGGAGCAGCCTTTTATAAGCGTGAAAAGGAGAAAAAAAATCAAAAGTAGTAAAAACTTATATTATTTCTGTCAGTCACCCCTTTTCAGAACAATGTTGAAAAAACAATCTCTACACAGAGGAAGCAACATACTGAGCAACAAGCCTCAATCACAGGAAGTTCATTTTTTTTCCTTGGCGCGTAGCCCAGTGCCATCAGAACTAATTAAAAACAGAACCACGCTGGTACGAAGCTCAGCGTTTGGGTTTAACAATAACAGAGCAGCAAACCAGGGAGACGTCTAATGAGAATAGTTTCCGAGTTTGTTTTCGAGCATTGGGCAACTATGTCAATTACTGGAACTGCAGCTCAGGGCCAGCACCCATGCTGAGACGTGAAAGAATGTTATTGCAGTACAGATTAAGCTGCTACTTTGATGCATGGGATATGCATGTCACTTGTATACTGGTGTAGTTCCTCGGCTCATGACTAAATAAAACCTTGCTGTTCCTATCTGAGGGTGGGTCAAATGTTACCAGACAGGGCTTTCCCTCGGATCATTAGATATGCTCCAGTTAAAAAATGAAACATGTCTTCTTGTAAGGATGCTATTCGTAGTGAAGGATCTGACTTAGACAACAAAATTATCTGTGAGGGAATTAACCCCTTTGTGGGTAGAGAAAGAGGCAGGCTGAGCTGGTTAAAAAAAAAAAAAAACCTCAACAAAAAAGAACAGGAGTACTTGTGGCACCTTAGAGACTAACAAATTTATTAGAGCATAAGATTTCGTGGACTACAGCCCACTTCTTCGGATGCATACAGAGTGAAGAAGTGGGCTGTAGTCCACAAAAGCTTATGCTGTAATAAATTTGTTAGTCTCTAAGGTGCCACAAGTACTCCTGTTCTTTTTAAGTGAACACAAAGTTCCACAATTATAGTCTGCAGTTAGCTATTCAAGGATGGATGTATTTTAATTTCTAGGACTTTCTAGCTCCTTGCACCTTTCTCTAAAGCACCTGATGACTGTCATCTTTCAGACACGGTATTGGACAAGATGGAACTTTCATCTGATCTGTTATAGCAAGTCCAACTATGTTCTTGTCAGGTCTTTTAAAAATGGCTTTAATTACCATCTGTGGATATTACATGCAAAACATGTTTAACGAAGTGCAGAAAGCCAAAGTACTAAGGCTCAGACCTCNAAGAAGTGGGCTGTAGTCCACGAAAGCTTATGCTCTAATAAATTTGTTAGTCTCTAAGGTGCCACAAGTACTCCTGTTCTTTTTGCGGATACAAACTAACACGGCTGCTGCTCTGAAACCTATCAACAAAAAAGAAATCCTCAAACACAAACAAGTTCTCACCTGTTAAGGAAACACAAGAGAGTGGACAGCAACCTCACATGTATAATCCTTACCCACTTGAATAGTTCTATTGACTAGAGCTAGGCAAAAATGTCATCCAAAAATATTTTGCTAAAAACTGCAGATTTGGATCAATTTCACTGAATTGTTTTAACAGGGAGGGGGAAAAAAAACTAAAACAAAATTTCAAAAAAATAATTGGAGACAAAACATTTTGATTTTTCAATTCAAACGTGATATTTTCTATTCTGAAATTTACTTCAGTTTTATTAAAAAAGGGTTTTATAAAGCTTAAAAATGAAATGAATTATTTTGTTCAGGACAAACAAAACATTTTAATTGACCTGATATAATTTTTTATCAATTTTTTGATTCACCAAAAAAAAAAAATGTTTTGGATCAACCTGAAACAATTCCCACCCCCACCCCCCGCGCCCCAGGACAGCCAGTAAATTGAAAAATCAGTTATTTACCCAGCTCTTCTATTGACTAAATATTTGCAGCATTGAGCACTGTGTTACACATTTAATGCACTTTTCTAATGATGATGATGATTTTTGAAATGTCATAGCACTTGGGTGTCTTCAAAAGGAATTTAAAAATAGAATGACATCTTACATCTGTCTAAAAACCTTAATTCTGAGGGATGGTATCTATGGATCACTTCATCCTCTATTGAAATTTGTTCCTCTTTGGGATAAACATATTCAACAGTGCAAAAAAATGGTGATAATGATACTGACTTTTGTACGGCACGTTGAGGTCTACTGGTGAAAAATGCACATGCAGCATGTGTGTGTTTAGAGGTGTGTATTATTACTTGTGTGGGAAAGAGGTGACCATGGGGTACTGGAAATTTATTTGGGGAAGTCTCCCTAGTTTGCTAAATGCCCCCCCCTTGTGTCTAGAATCCCTCCACTCTGTGCCCCCGTTAGCTTTATCCACACTGCTCCCCATTAGTGGCCCTCTTGCCTCAGACAGGGCCCTTCCATATCTTCTCCATGTGTTCTCCTGCCTGTCTTTCCCCATACCATGGCCGTCTCCAACTGGGCTAAATGGGGCTTACAAACCCTCCTGTCAGGGGAAATCGCTATGTAGGTGGGAATCGCCTTTAATGATTAAATAATTCTTCCAGCACATCCCCCCAAACTAGTGAAAGGCATTGGGACTCAACAAGACCAAAAGATTAAAACACACTTTCTAGGTCAAGCTACCTTTTAAAAAAATTCAACCGCCCTATGGCGCAGGGATTGTGTTTCTATTCTATGTTTGCACAGTGCCTAGCCAAAGCACCACTGAGTGACTTAAGGTGGAATGGAAATCCTAACTCGCTTGGCTTCTATGGGCCAGTTTAGACCCTCATTTAAACCCGGGAAGCCTGAAGACTTCACTGGGAGTTGGGCATATTTATGCATCTTCACCTTACTGTATTTACTCCCCTTATGCATTCACGGCTCATTTACCCGGTTTTGTATTTTCTCATGCTGTCTATGTTAAAAATCTCGGGTTAAACTATACGCGCCCAGTGACATATGAATAAAACTTAGTCTTTTGTCTGTAGGACAACCAGGGGTGAAAGTAGGCCGGTATGGCGTACCGGTAAAAAATGGCTGCCAGTATGGGCCCGAACACAGCTGACTTTAAAGCGCTGCCACGGCAAAGGACCCTGCTTAAAGCACTACTGCGGCAGCGCTTTAATGTCATTGCCCCTTTTGCCCCCCCCCGGCCACCGACGGGGTGGGGCAAAAGGAGCAGCTGCCCCGGGGCCGGTGATTTAAAAGGGCCCGGGGCTCCGGCCGCTGCTGCTGCTACTGCAACGGCGTCTGGAGCCCCGGGCCCTTTAAATCGCCACTGTACCCCCGGGTGGCGTGGGCCAGGCAGCGCTGACCCCCGTACCCCCGCTCCTTCTGTCTGAAGCCCCGACCCTTCGGTGGCTGGAGCCAGCCCCCAAGCCGGCTGAGGACCCCGAGGACAATTAGCCTTTTATTCCTTTAAAAAGTCTTAGGGCCAAATTCCCCATGAAAGGAAATGGATACAATTCTGTCAACTTCAGTGGCACTGCCCCGGTTGAAGCCAGTGTTGAATTTGGATCTCAGTAACTACATTTCCTTTTATAAGGCTGGTGGATGAGTGCTTAGGGAACAGTAATGTTGTCAAATAAAGGCAACAGCGATATCTTTCTGCACGGTATTACAGCACAGTTTTTTTTACTAGGCAATGTCTTACTGAAGTCAAGGAGTGTGTTCCTGTCAGCTCACCAGTTGTGAAACTGATGTCCTAACTGGTCATAGAATGGTGATCTTAATAACAAAGAAGTCAGAAGGCACCTTCCACTTTCTGTGCACTATTTTCTCCTGTAATGCCATGCAGTGCATTTGTGCTTTACCACTGACTTCAACTGAATCAGGATCAGGCCATTAAATACTTAGTCACAATTCAAATCACTTACACTATATGCCCTTCCCTCCAAAAAAAAAAAAAAAAAAAAAAAAGGTACATAGAAGTTAGTTTAAATACAATCTTGTTGCAGGATTTAATTTTTAACAAAATACTTTTTTGTAATCCAGATGTGATCTCTAGGGGTGATCTCCCCAGTACAGGTTGTTAGTTTCGCTTGTTAAGTCAAGATCAGTTTTCTCAATAAAAATCCTGCTAATTTATTTTGCCAGACACATTTTCAATTCTGGAGATTAGGTTTTGTTACTTGGATACCAAATCAACCTTTCAGTAAATAGTACCGTATATATTCGTTCATAAGCCGAATTTTTTTAGTAAAAAAGGGAAGCATCAGAGAAGGGAGTCAGCTTATGAACGATTATAGAGAGAGGGAGAGGTGGGACACAGCCCCGCCTCCCAACAGAGGGAGCAAGGAGAGGCAGCGAGCCAGAAGGGAAGAGGTGGGGCCAGAGTCTCTCCGCTTCTGGCCACGCTGCTCTCCCCCCAGCCTCCGAAGCAGCTGCAGCTCCAGGGCTGGCAGGCTGCAGCCGTGCTGCTCAGCCTTGCCCCCCAGAGCAGGCCATTGCCACGCTGACCGGCCCCCCCAGAGCATGCTGTGGCCATGCCGCCCGGCCCAGCCCACTGGAACATCCTGCATCCGCGCCGCCTGGTCTGGCCTGCCGGAGCAGGCTGCGGCCGTGCTGTCCAGCCTGCCGGAGCAGCTCCAGCCAGGCCAGAGACATCCTCACCTGGTCTGCCCAGCTAAAGTGGGAAGCGATGGGATGGGGAGAGTGTGGGAGTCCCGGGCTAGGGGTGGGGTCATGTGGGGGGTGGTCACAGGGGTTACTCCCCTGACCCCCAGCTTCTCCCCCCCCACCAAATTTCCCCACCAGTTGCTGTCCCGGCCCATCAGGGTAAGCAGCTGGCGCACCGGGACACTTTGTTTACTTAGGTTTACCGTGTCTGCGGACACTCGAGGTAAACAAACTGTCTCAGCCCACCAGCAGCTTATCCTGATGGCCCGGGAGCCAAAGTTTGCCGACCCCTGAATTATAGGGTCAGTTTATGAATAGGTCATACAAATTTTCCATTTTTACTTATCCATGTTGGGGGGGAGGGTCAGCTTATAAACAAACCGGCTTATGATCGAGTATATACGGTAATCATCACAATGATGTGCTCTGAACTGTACAAGACACAAGTATCAAGACAATCTCACGCTACTTGTTCTGTTTAAGAACACAAGAATATAAGAGTGGCCATACTGGCAGGGCTGGCTCCAGGGTTTTGGCCACCCCAAGCAGCCAAAACACACACACACACACAAAAAAAAAGCCGCGATCGCGATCTGCGGCGGCAATTTGGCAGGAGGTCCTTTGCTCCCAGCGGGAGTGAGGGACCGTCCGCCGAATTGCCGCCAAATACCTGGACGTGCCGCCCCTCTCAGGAACGGCCGCCCCAAGCATCTGCTTGAGAAGATGGTGCCTGGAGCTGGCCCTGAATACTAGGTCAGACCAAAGGTCCATCTAGCTAGGGGCATCCCTAGCTATTTTGGTGCCCTACACAGCCCTCCTGTGGGGGGGCTGTGTGGGGCCCCAGGCCTCTGCAGGAGGGAGTGGGGGGATGGGCTGGCCCCAGGCCTCCATGGGGGGACAGGGGTGAGGGCAGCTGGCCACTTTCTGCGGGAAGTGGAGTGACCCGGCCCCAGCCTGCTCTGCTCCCCTGGCTCCCAGGCTTGGGGAGAGGGGGAGCCAGGGGAGTGGAGCAGGCTGGGGCCGGGTTGCTCTACTTACCGGTGAATGCAGGCCAGACTGCTTCTGGAGTCCTCAGGGGAGTGAGGGTGGGCCTGGGGCGGTGCCGGGGCAGGAAGAGGTGAGGCTGGGGCGGGGAAGAGGCAGTGTGGGGCGGAGCAGGGGTAGGGGCCCTGGGAAAGAGCTGGAGCAGGGGCTGGAGCAGCACGGAGCTGCACAGGGCACTAGGAAATTTGGTGCCCCAAATTTCCTGCTGCCCTATGCAGCTGCGTACTTTGCATATGGGTAAGGATGGCCCCGCATCTAGCCCACTATTCTGTCTTCCAACAGTGACCAATGCCAGGTGCCACAGAGGGAATGAATAGAACAGGTAATCATCAAGTGATCCATTCCCTGTCTCCCATTCCCAGCTTTTGGCAAACAGAGGCTAAGGACACCATCCCTGCCCATCCTGGCTAATAGCTGTTGAAGGACCTATCCTCCATGAACTTACCTAGTTCCTTTTTGAGCCTCATAGAAGAAGTGGATCTCCTGGAGGGATTTGAATGTGAGAATATTGGTGGGTGTGGTGGGTTGGGGAAGTCATTCCTTGCCCAGTAGATAGCACAGAAGATGGTGCAAAGAGGAGAGGAGAAGAAGGAAACAAAGTGCTGTGAAGGACAGAAGAGGGATGCAAGAAGACAGGAGATCTGAGATGTGGCCCGGGATGGAGCTATGTAGTGAGAATGAGAATTTTAAACTCAGTACAGTAGATAGGGGCAGCGGAATCTTTCCAATAGAAGAGTGATATGGCCTGAGCAGTAGACAAAGAAGATAATTTTGGCTGCTGCATTTTGGCTAGGCTGGAGAGGAGTACTATAGATGATACAAAGAATCAAAGGTAAAAATGTCATTATTGCTCGGATTGAGTCTAAGGAACATTGGCAAGGCAGCTTGGCGTGACCATGCCATTCTCGTTCTGCAGAGGCACTAAGGGCTCCAGCCTCTGCATTTATTAATTTAGACCTTTCACCGGAACTAAATTAATTAAAAGAAGCAAGCAAGCCTCACTTTCTTTGTTGAATCGAGACTCACTTGTTTAATAACAGAACATGGATTTCAGGGAAGCATGGCAGCTTTTTTTGTTTTCCACTGTAATTTTAAGCAATGTTTCTTGTGTGCAAACTATGTCTTGGAGGTGGTGGCTAAAATTCAAAACTACACTCAGAACAAAAAATTCCCTACGCGCCATAGCTGAAATTTAGCGAAGAGATGGGAGTCAAAACATGTCTGGAAGGCTGTGTTTGCTGGGACTGTGAGTCGGGGTCTGACCCTGGAGTGTTTCCTACATTGCAGCCTTGAGAATGATATGGAAAACGGAGCTTCTCCAGTTGCAGTTTGTAGAAGATGTAGGTCATTCACCAAACCTCTCTATGCACTGCTGCCGTTTTGACCCACAATCAAAGCAGACAAATGTTGTGGAAGGGATCAAACCATATTACAATCAGGCTGAACCCCCCCCCGCAGACTTTAGCCCAGGTCTAGCCTAATAAGATCACAATGAAGCTTGACCACTGTTTGCTTCTGTTGTGGCACAAGGGGCCTTGAAAATACAGAGTCAAAATCTCCCTTGACTTGAAGCCAATGGGGTTGCCAAGGATATAAGTCAATGGAGGACACAGTGTTAGCTACTTAGGATGTTCTAACTGATCAATGCCTGATTTGTCTGTCTTAGGCTGGGTCTACACTACCCGCCTGAATCGGCGGCTAGAAATTGATCTCTCGGGGATCGATTTATCGATCCCCGAATCGACGCTCTTACTCCACCAGTGGAGGTGGGAGTAAGCGCCGTCAACGGGAAGCCTCAGAGGTAAGTAGCTGAATTTGCGTATCTTAAATCGACCCCCCCCTGTAGTGTAGATGTAGCCTTAGTCATTGTCATTTCTGAACATGTAAACATCAGGGAGTCAGGTCTTGGGAGGAAAAAGAAAGCCAAGGGGGATTTCCCACCCCCATCCCCCGCAGGTAAGGTTGTGGAGGAATGTTTGAAGCTGGGAGACATCAGAGAGAAAGGTAGGAGAGGATGAGCAAAGATGCTGGTGGGGAACTTGTCTGCAAAGGGATATGCAAGAGGTCTAGAGACTGAGCAAAGAAACCAATGTGGGCCTGTGTCCCTGCAAAAGGAAACTGTAAAAGAAGCAAGTTATGGGTGTGGCAATCTAGGTGGAGTTTGTTTTTCTTTAAGAGACAGTGATTATCAGGTGGAAAGTTCACCCCAGCAGTAGTGTCAGGTGGGGACTGGAAAGCTAGTAGAGAATTTTTTTTTCTAGGAAAGAGAATCTGTAAAGAAATTGGGAGATGGAGCTAGGGAATCTTAAGAACAGGGTAAAGAAAGATGGAGAAAAACTGTCTGAGACCTGAAGATTGTTCAAAACATCTCTGTTGGGAGAAGACAAGTTTCTATATGGCTAAGCCATGCAAAACCTCAGTTTGGGTTTGGAAACCAGTTTTGGTTTGGATTGTCAGGAGAAACTTCATGTGCTTCCTAAGTGAAGCCTGAAGGTAGTTACAATGTATCCATATTAAATATGATAGTATCTGCCTCCAGATCCTCATTTGGCAAAGGTTACAGTTCAAGCCCCGATCAAAGCTTAATTTCTGGTTCAGGTGCCTAAATGCTGCATGGTGTTCTCACAAGCTTTCAGCCCAAAAGGTGGAAATCTTGGGAGTTCAGCTGTTTTGTGAGATTTATAGCGTCTTGGCCTCATGAATAACACCAGCATAAGTGAGATGAGAATTGGGCTCATTGTCCTCAGTTTCCAGTCAGGAGATGTACCAGTGTTGTGAGTTTAGGGTTATTAGGCAGCTAAGAGCCTGCTTTGCCATTGTTCAGAGGTACATATCTGATTTTTACTGGACCAGTTCATCCTCTGCCTCCTACAGCAGCATGCATGCTTACTTGTGCCTGTGATGTTATTCATTTGCCTCAGGTATAAATACTCTGTGCTGTTGCCTGCACAGTGTACACAACTTTACAGAGGTAATCCACATAATCATTCAAATACTTACAGATTAGTGCGACAGGCACTTTCTGACTTTTCAGCATTGGTAATCCTACCTTTTCACTTCTCAAACCAATATGATCGCCACCAGATAAGGAGTAGCAGGAAAAGATATGTACTCTTTTAAGAGCTATTTCCAAGTGAATCTTATTGCAAAGCTCTCCATAAAACAGTCACTGAATCATATAATCATAGACATGTAGGGCTGAAAGGGACCTAGAGAAGTGGGCCAGGAGCGCAAACACTCTCTCTCTCTCGCCTTTGGAGAGGGAGGGACCAGGCTGCCAGGGGAGCTGAGGAAGGTACCGAGGGTGGAGCAGTGCTGGGGAAGGGCCAGCGAGCTTGGGAGCGCCAGCCTAGCAGAGCCCCAGGCTGCAGGCTGAAGGAAGGGCCTACTAGAGGGTACGAGGGCTGCAGAGGGGCAGCTCTGTTATAGGTAGAGGCAGCAGGTCCAAACGCAGCCTTGCCTGTGATGTGTGGCTTATACTGCAGTCTGCCCCAGGGAGCGGGGGCTAGTTGGTGACTGGCAGTAGCCTACGACTCATACGAGGCGGGGATAGTGGGTGAGGGTTCCCGGCGTGCAAGGGGCACCAGATCTGAGAGGGAAATGGGGGGGCCAGGAAAAGTGGTACACCAGTCTGCAGAGGGCGCTCCAATGGCTGGAGAGCTAATTCCCAGAAGGTACCAGCAGGAGACGCCGCAGGGGTGAGTCACGCGCAGTTACAGGCCACTACTGAGTATTTTTTGAAATCCCACCCACAGTCTCCAACTTGTCCCTATCTTTCATGTCACCTCCGAAGACAGGTCTGAATCTTGTGAAATTTATCCAACCTTGCAATTTAAAAAGGTATTTTCAAACTGCTCAGGAGGAGTTTGATTATTTTTAATGTATCAGATCTGCTATTATATGTACTATCTGCTATTCTTGTCAAATTTCTCATGTTAAAAACCCAAGTTGTTACATAATTGAGATAGATGCTCAATAGTTTTCTATTCTTATGACAAAGATCAATTAAAAAGAGAGAGAGAGAGAGAGAGAGAGAGAGAGAGAATTCTCAAGGATACACACTTCACATTCTTTTGGAGAGTCTAATGAGAACAGAAAATGACAAGAAAAGAGCCCATAGTCACTAGACAATATTAAAGTTGTGGCAACAGATCTACATGGCAGCCCCATTGAGTGTACATGTATCTTTCAGAGCAGAACTCGATCCATAATCACTCCGGATTCTCCTGTAATATTGCTTCCGTCGAAGATACAATAAAATAATATAGAGGAGGTATTTTCTGAAGACTGAAGTATGAATACCTGCACCTTTCAGGTGCTAATATGACCTAGGAATGCAGAAGTGTTTTAGCATTGAAGTGACTGGGAGATGTGATAGTCCCCTGTCTGCAGAACCATGCAATCATATAACAGATGTCAGCACTGAAAAAAATCCTTTAAGATCCCTTATTCCACCTCTCTCACTATGCAGGGTTTTCCTGCAATATATTATCTTCAGTACTTTGACAAATTTAGTTTTAAATGTCTTAAAAGTGATGAGGCTTTAGGAGTCTAATGGATTTCAACATTAGGATATTTTTCCTGGTGTTCAAGCTACATTTTCCCTTTTTTCATTTCTGTCCCATTACTGCTAGCTATTGGTAGTAGTACAGTATCAAGAAACCTCAACCCAAATCAAGGCCCCATTGTGCTAGGCACTGTACATAGTGAGAGACAGACCCAGAAGAACTTATTATATAAATAGACAAGACGAATAAAGGGTGGGACTAAGAAAGTTTTATTTAGATCAAGGAAATAAATCAAGGAAATAGAACCTGATTTGTATGGAGAGGAGGCTTCTTTATATCATTTGAAGCATCAGGATAAAGAAGGGAGCAAACAGTGCCTGGATCTTGGACTTTCAAATGAACTGCATTGTGTCCCATTCAATGACGGATGGTTATGAAATGTGTCATTTGAGCCCAACGAGAGACCGGGCTCACTCTTCTAGCTGCCATGAGAACAAGTGATGGGAGCTGCATCTTGGGAGACACAATTGGGATGCTTTGTGTGCAGAGATTAAGTGAAGTAGACACACCATCACAACCATTCAGAACAAATAAAGGGGAGTGAAGACAAGAAATAACCTCAGCTCAGTGTCCTACAAAGTCCGACATGAGACATCTGTTCTTTTTTTCCACACGGGGTAGTTTCTTACAAATGAATGACCACACAGAATTAGATCAAGGCCTGCTACCCTGCCTGTTCCAACCCCACTGCTCCCTACCAATCTGATTACATCTCAGAGCCACCGATTTGCTACTACAGACCACTTGATAAGAACGATGTGTGTTTGGAACAAAACCAGAATGGTTCTTTCCTGGCAGAGCTTCCAATGACGAGTTAAGAAATCCTGTCATCTACTACTCTTCAACCCCCTGTTCATCTTCCTCATCCTCCTCTTTTCATTGCGTTATCGGTCCAAAACCACCCCAAAGTAAAGTAGATCAAAAAGTAGTGACTAGAGATGGGTGCAAACCAACAATTCCCTTCCTCTAATACAGGGGTCAGCACCCTTTCAGAAGTGGTGTGCCGAGTCTTCACTTATTCACTCTAATTTAAGGTTTTGTGTGCCAGTCATACATTTTAACGTTTTTAGAAGGTCTCTTTCTATAAGTCTATAATATATAACTAAACTTGTTGTATGTAAAGTAAAATAAGGTTTTAAAAATGTTTAAGAAGCTTCATTTAAAATTAAATTAAAATGCAGAGCCTCCTGGACCGGTGGCCAGGACCCGGGCAGTATGAGTGCCGCTGAAAATCAGCTCGCATGCCGCCTTCGGCACGTGTGCTGTAGGTTGCCTACCCCTGCTCTAATACCTCCAACTATGTTGAGGTGGGGTCAGGATGGGGAGCAGGGTTGTTTGGAATCTGAATCCAAATTTTGGGGAGACTCATGCTGAGCTCAAATCTTACCAGCTTCTACCCATGGTATGAAACTCACCTTTGTAAGGCCCTGATCCTGCACTGAGCTGCACGCAGGAAGACCTCTGAACCCATGTGGCAGAGCCCCAATGACATCGATGCAAGAGTCTGCCTGCATGTATGCTCAGCGCAGAATCATGAGCTCAGTGCATAATCTTCCTATGCAGGAACTTTCCAAATGGATGAGGGGTCCCCCCCCAGTCCACTTGTCTCAGAGGCTACGCAGGAACAGGAAGCAGGGAGAACACTGGGGACAGTCCAGGTACTAGCCAGTGATGTAGTAGTGCCTAGGAACTGTAATGCTGGGTGTATTAGGAATGAATCTAGTAACACTATAGGACTAGACTGTGCCTTTTTTGCTCAACCCTTCACTGGGTGCAATGAGGAGCTACATCACCTCAAGGGCCCGCAAGAGGCTTCCTGCCTCTTCCAATGTCTGCAAAGCACACAACCTGCGACACCCCTAAAAGAGGTGCAGCAAATTAACCCTTGCATAACCAGCAAATTCTACTGACGGGTGCAGGCAGGGGAGGTGAGAGGAAGGAACAACAACTCCATCTATTTCCTGCGCCCCTCGCCCCCATAGGAGTAATTAGGGTGCAATCCTTATGCTCCTATGAATTCAGGGAATGCCATTCCCTTATTCAGGAATGCAGCTGTTATTCAGGTCATGCAATTTGTCAGAAGCCCCCTATCACCTGTACTGCTCCCTTGCAGAAGGGCTAAGCAGAATCCAGCCCATGATATCCCTCTGTCACCATGTTTTAAATGTGTATTTAGGGGAGGGGATGTTTGATTTTGAGAGAGAGAGCGAGAGAGAGAGAGCGCCTACAGCATAATTTAAAAAGTTGTTGCTCTAATTTTTCTCTTCACTTTCAAATCCTCTGTTGGCTTTAATTAAGTGCTTGAACTCAGATTGTAAAGCAAACACAATTTGAAGATTTTTTTTTTTTTAAATGAAAGCAAGCTCACTCACCAGGTGGATTTTCTCCTCAGGTGCTCAGTGCTCCAATACTGACAAGCCACATGGGCATCTCTGCAGGCGGCACCACGTCTTCTTAAATGCTCCGGGGTGGGTGGGGGTGGGAGGGGCGGGAAGGAGGTGCTCCTTCCCCCTGCTGCCCCCAGCTGTGTTGTGCAAAGTTGTTCACAGTTCTACTGGTATTTGAAAGATGTGAACAGCAAGGAGGGAGAGGAATTGTTTCTGGTGGTTCAAGGAACCATCACTAGGAGCAATGAGATGAAACTGAGCAAAGGGAAATTGAGGTTGGAGATCAGGACAAACTTCTTAAGTGGCTGTTAGACAATTTGTGAAACAGTTTCCCAACGGAAGCAGTGGAAGCTCCGTTGGTTGAGTCATTTATTAGTGCCTGTCTAAGTAATCATATGTCCCCCATCAACTCAGCATCTGGGCCCCGAGCAAACAATAATGGATCTAACCACACAATACCTCTGTGAGGAAAGGAACTATTATTACCCCATCATATATATAAAGGAACTAATCACAGACAAATTTAATGGCTTGCCTAAGCCTTACAGGAAGTTTATAGCAAAGATGAGAATTGAAGCCAGCTCTCTAGAGCAGGGGTGGGCAAACGTTTGGCCCGAGGGCCACATTGGGGTTGCAAAACTGTATGGAGAGCCGGGTAGAGAAGGCTGTGCCTCCCCAAACAGCCTGGCCTCCGCCCCCTATCCACCCCCTCCCACTTCGCGCCCCCTGACTGCCCCCCTCAGAAATCCCGACCCATCCAACACCCCCTGCTCCTTGTCCCCTGACCGCCCCCTCCTGGGACCCCCACCCCAACTACCCCCCCAGGATCCCACCCCCTATTCAACTCCCCCCCGCTCCCAGTCCCCTGACTGCCATCCTGACCCCTATCCACACCCCTGCCCCCTGACAGGCCCCCCAGGACTCCCACACTTATCCAACCCCTCCCTCCACCCGAACCTCCACCCCTTATCCAACCCCCCAGCCCCGGCCCCCTTACCATGCTGCTCAGAGCAGCATGTCTGGCAGCCGCACTGCCCAGCCAGAGCCAGACCCAGACATGCTGCCCTGCAGGAGCTCGCTGCCCAGAGCGCGGCCCGCGTGGCTGCGGGGGAGGGGAGACAGCAGGGGAGGGGCTGGGAGTTAGCCTCCCTGGCAGGGAGCTCAGGGGCCGAGCAGGATGGTCCCATGGGCCGGATGTGGCCCATGGGCCGTAGTTTGCCCATGTCTACTCTAGAGACTATGTTCAATGCCTTCACTACAAGACCATCCTTTTTATCTGATGAGTTAAGATAAAGCACCGGTGAATATACTGCAGAGGACAATCTACCACTGGGCAGGAGGGACTGACAACATGACCTAGCATTAAGCGTGTCTTTTCCAGCTCTAGTCTCTATGGTTGTCTGGTCTGGAATAGAACTTGGGAGGAGAGTTGTGAGAAATGATATGAACAAACACTTGACAAAACCTACATGGATTTTCACTACAATCCTTCAAGGTTTTTCTGGAATAGTTGTGCAGGTGAAATTTTGCTCGCACAAATGTTTGTTGAAAATGATTTTCTGGCCTGTTGCTGTTGCCCATAGTTGATGGTCAGTTCATTAAAAGAAAAAGGGCTAAATAAATTATTCTCTGGGACTTGTTTGCCCAGCTGCAGTATGGGCTCTAAAAGTCAATCATCTGACTATTCTAATTTACAAATTCAATTCAAATGGTTCTTTTTGAGATGATGAGAATTTTCCTCTCAACTCTTACATGCAAAAAGATGCTTGACTATTTTCTATAGCATATCTATAAGACTTGACAATATGCTTCATTCAAGTTACTCCTGATTCATGTCAGTGTAAGTGAGAAGAGAATCAGTTCCTTTATCATCTTCCTGTAGCAAGCTAGTGCACGCTGCTTTTCAGGGATATATTCAAAAATAGTGTTTTGGGTCATCTCAATTTTTGGATGTTCAACTTGATATACCTCAAAAGGGCCTGAATTTCAACGGGTGTGAGTGGATGTTCAGCATTTTATGAACATCAGGCCCCTTTACAGTGTCTCAAGTTGGACACCCTAGAACTGAGGCACCCAGAATCACTGGTCACTTTTGAAAAACTTGGCCAAAGTCCCCAGTTCACAATCTGAGGGCTAGATGTTGCAATCTGATCCATGTGGGTTAGCCATGGGCCCATATGGAGCATCACTGAGGAAACAACACAAGGGGGTGTCAAGAAGGAAGAAGACAAGGGCGAAGAAGATAGTATAAACTTGCGGTTGATTGGGGGTCTGATCCAAACCTCACTGAAGTCAATGGAAGCCTTTCCATTGACTTCAGGAGCTTTGGATCAAGTCCTAGGGAGTAATGTATGTGCATTGAGGGTTACATGCTTCTTTTTACTTAGTTAATAGACTACAGTTCTAAAAACATGGTAGGATATTATTTCTCAGCAAATAAGTTGATTGGCTCTAAAATAACAGAAGGGGAATGACTAGAACTTAATGTAACCCATGCCATCTTCAAAAGGCGCTCAGAAAATCCATGCATGTCTGGCCCTGACTTGTTAACAACCACAAAAGACAGCAGTGGGAAGCATTTAATATGCCATACAAACCATGAACCCAGACAGCTTCATCTGGTGTTCAGTAGCAAATAAAAAAAAAAACCTACTATAATTAGGGCATAATTCTGTTAAATTTCCCCAATAAAGGCTTTAATAAAAGAAAGAAAAGATTGGCCTTACAGACTGCACTGCAGAGGAATCATGCATAGCGTGTTGGAGTTATTATTTTTATTTATATTACTTGGCTATTGTGTGGCTCTTGAAACACTGTGAGTATGTTTTAAAGCCCTAGAGTCTTAGTCTTAGAAAAAAGAACAGGAGTACTTGTGGCACCTTAGAGACTAACAAATTTATTTGAGCATAAGCTTTCGTGGGCTACAGCCCACTTCTTCGGATGCATAGAATCGAAGAAGTGGGCTGTAGCCCATGAAAGCTTATGCTCTAATAAATTTGTTAGTCTCTAAGGTGCCACAAGTACTCCTGTTCTTTTTGCAGATACAGACTAACATGGCTGCTACTCTGAAACCTGAAATTAGTCTTAGAGTATGTCTACACTGCAATAAAAAAATCCACAACACAGCCATGGCTGGCCTTGGTCAGCTACTCAGACTCGTGGGGCTCGGACTGTGTGGGCTGAAAAACTGCAGTGTAGATGTTTGGGCTCAGGCTGGAGCCTGGACTCTGTAACCAACTGCTCTTGCTGGGTCTCAGAGCCCGGGCTTCAGCCCGAGCCCATGTCTACACTGCAATTTTTAGCCCTGCAAGCCTGAGTCAATTGACCCGGCTCTGAGACTCGCTGCCCTGGGTTTTTATTGCAGTGTAGACACACCCTTAAAGTGACTCCTTTATTCAGTAGCAAAAGCTTTTAAGTTCCAGCCTGGAGTAGGGGCGGAGCTCTAGGTGGCATTGTTGTTGCTCTGCAAAGGACAGTGCTTCCCTAGTGCACAGAGGGCGTGAGCCTCCTGGCACTCTCTAAAAAGGGGGGCAGCAAGATGATGTGCTCCCCTGGCTATTGTTCCTGTCTCCACCCCACACCCAGCAAAACTTTTCACCCTGAGAATGACCCTCACAAAACTAACCAATTTATTAGAGCATAAGCTTTTGTGGGCTACAACCCACTTCTTCGGATGCATCGGATATAGCCCACGAAAGCTTATGCTCTAATAAATTGGTTAGTCTCTAAGGTGCCACAAGTACTCCTGTTCTTTTTGCGGATACAGACTAACACGGCTGCTACCCTGAAACTTCACAAAACTGACAGCTCCTTCTCCCCTTAACCACCTACCAACTAAAACAGAGAGAGGAAATGAATAAAATCTTTAAAAAGATTAAATAACCCCCCCCCCCCAAGCAGGGCTTTGACTCCTCAGAGGAGAAGTGCCAGAGACTTTGAAGTACAGGAAGGACTTCACTATTGCTACTGATTTTACAGGGAAGGTGCTCAGATATTAACATAAGGAGAACGACAGGATAAATCCCTAAGATAGACAGACCAACAGATAGATGGTTGCTGCAGAAAGCAGTTCTTGCATTCAGAAGATTGCAAGGGGAAAGCAATGCTATTGTTAACGTTATAAACTAGTAAATATAAAATTTTACGCAAGTGTATGCTGTTTGATTTACATATTTATGGACAAAAATCTCCATTTAAATGACAGCACTTGGGAGTAATATTGACCGGCACTCCAAATGCAAATCCAAATGTGCTCCAATGCAGTGTTCCCAGTTGCTTTGCTACAGTGCATGAAGCCCTTCATTCCTATTGATTTTGCTTGTACTTTGCAGCTCGCTGGTGAATCTCTGCAGAGTACATTATAGAGTGGCACTCTCCAGTAGGTCACACATTAAATGCATTAAACAGTGAATGCACATGGTGTTCATATCCATATCTCCATTGTAACACTGCACCACTGTCCTAGGCGCTGTTGGAACTCTGGCCTTCGGATATCGTTAAGTAATAGAGCTGCGTGGGAACCGGAATGTCCATTCCGCAGGAAATTCCCACATTTCTAAATTTGTTATTGTTCCGAACTGAAATTTCCCACCAAGGAAAATTCAATCAAATTTCAATTTGAAACCATTGAAACGTTTCATTTCAGTGTTAGTGATTTGATTCATTGTTGTGGCAGGGCACTGCCGGGGAAGCCCTAATGAGCTCTTGTCACCCCAGCCCCAATCAGGGCCACTAGCTAGGCCTGGCCTGGAAACTGGCCGCACCTGCCAGCCTCGTTAACCAGGGGCTAAAAGCTTGGGAGGAAGTGACCCCTGAGAGGAGGGCGGAGAAGGAGCCTGCTGACACTGAGGCCTGTGCTAGGCCAAACCTGTAAATAGTTGGAGCTTGGTGGTGGGGACCAGACACAGGAATAAAGAGCACGGATGTTACACCAGCTTGCAGTGGTCCTGACTCACTGGGGAGCGGGGCCAGGTGGCTGAACCCAGTGGGGCAAAGTGAAAACCCTGTTACATGTGGGGGTTTGTCCAGGATGTCGAAAGCCACCGCCAAGGAGTGCTAATCCGAGAAAATGGAGGGCACGGTGCAGTGGCTGGCTAAGCAGCAGGAGGCGCTGCAGAACACCCTGCAGGCGTTCCGACAGTCCCACCAGGCCGAGAGGCAGGCCTTACTCACGTGGCAGGCTGAATAACAAAGAACCCTCTGGGACTTCATCCGGGAGCAGGCCAATCTACAGGAGCAACTCCTGCACCGGTGGTGAGTCCCCTGAGCAGTGATGGAAACCGCGTGACAGGGCTGGGACTCTGTAAAATGGGCCCTGTCGATGACTCCGACTCCTTCCTATGTACTTTTGAATGGGTAGCCCTGGGTGCAGGCTGGGATAGGGCGACGTGGGCCCTAAGACCAGCTCCTTATCTGCCCAGCGAGGTGCAGGCAGCCTAAATGGCCTTAAGCAATGACCAGGCCAAAGATTATGAGGCAGTGAAGATGCAGTCCTGGACCAGATGGGGCTGTTGGCCGAGAAGTACAGGCAAAAGTTCCGGGTGGACCGGGGAGTTGTGGCCCCAATCTTTAGCCCAAAAATTGACCGACGGGGCTACACGGTGGCTATGGCCCGACACTCAGATGGTGGGAGAAATAATAGACCGGGTGATTCTCGAGAAATTTGTGCAGGGCCTCCCAGAGAACATGTGGGTCTGAGTCCGGAGGCACCAGCTGATGACCGTGGAGACTGCTGTCAAAATGACAGAGGAGTATGCCGAGGCGGACTTTCCATGAAGGAGGTGCAGACAGGCCGTGACCTGGACTGGGGGAAGAAGCCCCGAGAACCTCCCCCTGGGAGAGGCCCGGAGAAAAAGAGAGAGGAGGCTAAGGGGCCCCCAGTCACCTGGGTCAACTGATCTGCTGTCACTGCAGGCAGCAGGGACCCAAATCCCAGGACTGCCCAGTGATGGAGTGCGGGCTTGCTGAATTTTGTGGTTGGATGAGTAGGAGAGAGAAGAAGCAGGGGCGAGGGTTGGCCACTATCCCTGTATGGGTGGGGAGGAAGCCCCAGAGGGGTTTCATCAATATGGCCCCGGGCCACTCCCTCATTCAGTGTAGGCTGGTGAAACCGCACTGGTTTACCCCGGGGAGACAAATGATGCTAGAATGCATCTACAAAGATTGGAGGCCCTGTCCTGTGGTGGAGGCGCCCCTAAAGGTTTGGGGCAGATTTGCCTGGCAATGTGTGGGGGTAGTAGACGGGCTGCCGTACCCCGTCGTGCTGGGGACAGATTGGGGCCCCTTCCCAAGGAGGAAAAATGGCCTTGGGAGGAGACCCTCAGGTGGGAGGAGGGGGGCGCCCACAGGAAAGGGGTGGGGGGAACCCCTATGCTCCTCAGTCCTGGTGAGGGGGAGGATCCAGGTTCCCAGAAGACAGAAGCAGGTACTAGACAACAAATCCAGAGGGAAGAAGGGGAGAGTGAGTGACCTAAGGGGTGCCCCGCTCAGGTAACCCCTGGAGAGGCAGTTCAAGGTTTAAAGGGGGAAGGCCCTGGGGAATGCCTACAGGGGGATACTACAGGCAGTGAGGGCCAGGCCCTCTTGGGCTCGGTTCTTGCACCAGAAGCCCAGGACAGCCGGTGTGGGGGCCAGGCCCACCTGGCTCCCCTGCCAGGCAAGAAGGGGGAGCAGCTGGGAGGGCAACCACCCGATTGTGATTAGTGTGCAGATCTCTGGGTGGGAAGAGAGCTATGGGGCGGTCTGCCCCTCACATACTATGGCCTGGAAACTAGCCCCACCTGCCAGCCTCATTAACTGGGGCTAAAAGCTTAGGAGGAAGTGAGCCCAACAGGGGGCGGAGACCAGGAGGGGAGAGTCAGCTCAGAAGGAGCATGGAGCCTGCTACCCTGTTGCCACTGAGGCCTGTGCTAGGCCAGCCCTGTAAATAAGCTGTAAATAATTGGCGCTTGATGGTGGGGACCAGACAGAGGAATAAAGAGCACAGCTGTTGCACCAGCTTGCAGTGGTCCTGTCTCATTGGGGAGCGGGGCCAGGAGGCTGAAACTAGTGGGGTTCAGGGAGCACCCCATTACAACTGTGTTTAGACTCTTATACAATATTAAAGTACATAAATACAATATATTTCATTAAAATATTCATTTCATTAATATAAAAGTCCAAATGAAGTGAACTGAAATGTTTTGATGTTTTGATGTTTTCCATCCAAACTGGCACTTCCACCCATCTGGTCCCTCTCATATTCCCATGAGACATTTGAATTTCAATGAAATTGCGTTAGCTGATGGACTAATTGTTCTGTCCAAAATTTTTCAACCAGCTCTCTTCAGTAAGTGGGGTGATTCTTCATTGCCTTGCATCTTGATATAATGATTTATGCCAGTGCAAATCAGGATGTTAGCACCTTCCACCCACTGGTGTGAAGCAGTTCACAAGGTTCAAGACAATGGAAAATAAGGCCTAACATTTCTTCTGCCCACCTAACTGGAAATTAAAGAACCCATTTCAGAAGTGAAGGAGTCTATGTACAGCACACCTTACAACCTTCCCCACCTCCTCACACTCGGAGATCTCCATATTGCTGAATCCACTAGCCCTTCTCCCTCCCAGCCCACATCCATACCTACCCCACACAGCATGACAGGGAAGCTAACCCTACAGGGCTGGGCTCTATGCATGCTGGGGGGTGGGATGTATGCCTCACAAGATCTCATAAGACCAGGCATAGGGGGTCTGACCAAAGGTCCATCTAGCCCAGTATCCAGTCTTCCAACAGCGGCCATGTCAGGTGCTTCAGAGGGAATTAACAGAACAGATAATCATCAAGTGATCCATCCCCTGTTGCCCATTCCCAGCTTCTGGCAAACAGAGGCTAGGGACACCATCCCTGCCCATCCTGGCTAATAGTCATTGATGGACCTATCCTCCATGAATTTATCTAGTTATTTTTTGAACCCTGCTATACTCTTGGCCTTCACAACATCCTCTGGCAATGAGTTCCACAGGTTGACTGTGCAATGTGTGAAGAAATACTTTGTTTTGTTTGTTTTAAACCTGCTGCCTATTAATTTCATTTGGTGACCCCTAGTTCTTGTGTTCTGAAAAGGAGTTAATAACACTTCCTTATTTACTTTGTCACCAGCCATGATTTTTATAGAATCACAGAATATCAGGTTGGAAGGGACCTCAGGAGATCATCTAGTACAATCCCCTGCTCAAAGCAGGACCAGTCCCCAACTAAATCATCCCAGCCAGGACTTTGTCAAGCCTGACCTTAAAAACCTCTAAGGAAGGAGATTCCACCCCTCCCTAGGTAACCCATTCCAGTGCTTCACCATCCTCCTAGTGAAAAAGTTTTTTTCTAATATCCAACCTAAATCTCCCCCACTGCAACTTGATACCATTACTCCTTGTTCTTTCATCTGCTACTATTGAGAACAGTCTAGATACATTCTCTTTGGAACCCCTTTTCAGGTAGTTGAAAGTAGCTATCAAATCCTCCCTCTTTCTTCTCTTCTGCAGACTAAATAATCCCAGTTCCCTCAGCCTCTTCTCATAAGTCATGTGCTCCAGCCCCCTAATCATTTTTGTTGCCCTTCGCTGGACTCTTTCCAATTTTTCCACATCCTTCTTGTAGTGTGGGGCCCAAAACTGGACACAGTACTCCAGATGAGGCTCACCAATGCCGAATAGAGGGGAATGATTACGTCCCTCGATCTGCTGGCAATGCTCCTACTTATACAGCCCAAAATGCCGTTAGCCTTCTTGGCAACAAGGGCACACTGTTGACTCATATCCAGCTTGTCATCCACTGTAACCCCTAGGTCCTTTTCTGCAGAACTGCTGCCTAGCCACTTGATCCCTAGTCTGTAGCAGTGCATGGGATTCTTCTGTCCTAAGTGCAGGACTCTGCACTTGTCTTTGTTGAACCTCATCAGATTTCTTTTGGCCCAATCCTCTAATTTGTCTAGTCACTCTGTATCTTATCCCTCCCTGCCAGCATATCTACCACACCTCCCAGTTTAGTGTCATCTGCAAACTTGCTGAGGGTGCAGTCCACACCATCCTCCAGATCATTAATGAAGATATTGAACAAAACCAGCCCCAGGACCGACCTTTGGGGCACTCCGTTTGATACCAGCTGCCAACTAGACATGGAGCCATTGATCACTACCCGTTGAGCCCGACGATCTAGCCAGCTTTCTATCCACCTTCTAGTCCATTCATCCAGCCCATACTTCTTTAACTTGCTGGCAAGAATACTGTGGGAGACCGTATCAAAAGCTTTGCTAAAGTCAAGGAATAACACGTCCACTGCTTTCCCCCCATCCACAGGGCCAGTTATCTCATCATAGAAGGCAATTAGGCAATTTTATAGATCTTTATCATATCGCCACTTAATCGTCTCTTTTCCAAGCTGAAAAGTCCCAGTCTCCCAAAATTCTGCCTCCTACACAGTGATTCCACTGCAGGAGGGGCCCTCCACACCCATGGAGGAAATGAGGGCATGCTGAACCTGGTGTAATTCTTGCTGTGTATTAGAAGCAAGAGCCTCAGCTGCTGTAAATTAGCACATCTCCATTGTAGCAAACGGAGCAATTCCTGTTTACACTAGCTGAGGATTTAGCCCTGTGTCAGCACTCTTGGATTGCAAAGCAAATAAACTAAACTGGACAGTCTGGTGCACAGCCTCAAAATGCTATTTATTGTCTCTTTGCATCTACCAGCTAACATGGTGCAGGCTTTTGCTTGGAAATGTCCAGAACCATCAGTTTTCACCAAATTGCTGAAGGGTGAAATTTCACCGTTTCTGCCAGTGAAAAACAGCTTTTTCTCTACCAGGCAAACAGCATAATGTTCCTAGAGGATCACACCCTGCATAGGGAGAGCAGGACTTTTCAAGGCTTTGCCTCAGATGGAATTGTTTCCCCCTACACCATCCTGTAGAGTAGCAGGTATTTGCTGTAGCCAGAAGCAGGGTATACCAGAGTAAATGGACCACTTGGAGAGGCAGTGTTACCTAGAGGTTAAAGCACAGGACGGAGAATCAGGACCCTTGGGGTCCTGGCTCTGTCCCGGAATTCCTACAGATTATTTATCCTCTCTGAGCCTCTATTGCGGCTCTGTGTGTGGGTTTAATTAGTCCACAAGCTCGGATTCTTTAATTAATGTTTGTACGGTGATTTGAGGGCCTTGTACAAAATGGGATATTTACCGCATATCTGAAACTTACTTATTATTATTATTTATTTATTCATTTATGACTCCAGTAAGGTGAATTCTTTTTTTGTAGGACAACTGCTGATTTGCCACTTAACCTTCTCCCCTTTATTAATTCCTTAGTATTTGGGGGTGGTTTTCTTTATGGATCCAAAGCCATTATCCTGCACAAAAGAGGAACATTTCTTTTTAAATTCTCCTCCCATTGCATTCCATTTCCAACTGTGTTACACAGGTCACATTATGGGCTGCTGTCAGATGCAGGACACAATGTAATTCAACATGACACATGGCAAGTAGAGATGTGTTGAAATACCTGAGACTATTAGATTCAAACAGCTTTCTGTTAAAGTTTTTTTTACTACCACATAAATATTCTTCTAGCTGGCCATAGTCTAGGAGGAATAAATACCCCATTCGAGAAAATACCAGCACAAAGGTGGAAGTGTGCAATTGGGTGCAGAGTACTGACCGATGCTGAGCCTCCCAGAGCTGCCTGCTTCCCTTCCCCTCTCAACGTTACTAAAGCCAAAGGGGAAACATTTTCTTCACTTTGCTAATCCTCCTGAAGATAATAAAAATAGGGCCCATTCACCATGTGCAATGAGGATAGGACCCAAGCAGGATACTGTCCTCTGCTCTGGCTGGTTTGCAGCTGGAAAAGAACCAGTTTAAGAGGCCCCTTGTGGATTTCTTCTGCATGGATAATTCAGGTGACAAAGATCTGGTGCAATGGTCCTACCCTTTGAGTCCTAGTATGGGGAGCGTGACTAGGAGAATCCTAGCCAGGGTACGCCTTCTCCCACCTGTTTCTCACCAGAACACTTGGGGCCACGTGCACAATGGCATAAATTAGAGCAGCCCTGGGGCTACTCTAATTAATGCTGGGAACAGGTTTGATCCCTGGCGGACCTCAGGATTGCGGGAGGGTAAACATGGCTTAAAGCCATCTCTGCTATACCCCTCTGGTCGCTCAGCCAGACTGGAAGATCTAGCCCTCTGCATTCCGAAGGCACCCTACATGTTTTAAAAACGTTCAACGTCCACCTGAGGGTGTAATTTTCTAAGAGTCGCAGTACTTTGTATTCTCCTCTAGGAAGGTGCAAGAATGAGTGAAACCATGTGACCTGTATTATGTAGATCAGATGTGAAGATCATAGTGGTCTCTTCTGGCTTTAAAACCTATGTATCTATTAAACACTGTGTATTTCAACTGCATCCAGCAATGACTTCTTTCCAAACACAACTGAAGAACCATGGTGTGTAGATGGAATGTCCAACAGGCAGGGCCGGTGCAACCCATTAGGCAACCTAGGCGGTCACCTAGGGCGCTAGCATTTGGGGGGCGGCATTTCAGGTCCTTCGGCGGCGACTGGATCTTTGGCCTCCCTGGTCGTCGTCGGCATTTAGGAGGAGGGAGCTGGGGCAGGGGGGCGCGGGGAGGGCTGCCTGCAGCAAGTAAGGGGGGGAGGTGGCATGCAAGAGAACTCCCAGCCCCAGCTCACCTCTGCTCCGCCTCCTCACCTGAGCACGCCGCCCCGCTCTGCTTCTCTCCCTCCCAGGCCTGCGGCGCCAAACAGCTGATTGGTACCGCAAGCCTGGGAGGTGGGAGAAGTGGAGTGGCGACAGCATGCTCAGGGAGGAGGCGGAGCAGAGGTGAGCTGGGGCAGGGAGCTGCCGCACGGCTCCCTGGGCCAGGGGGAGCGCCTCAGGGCAGAGGGAGGGGAGCTGCTGCGTGGGGGAGGGGGGTGCCTCAGGGCGGAGGGGGGGTGGGGAGCTACCGGGGGGGGAGGGGCAGAGAGCTACCACAGGGCTCGGGAAGGGGGTGGTGGTGCAAGGTGGAAGTTTCGCCTAGGGCGCGAAACATCCTTGCACCCGCCCTGCCATCAGGAATGGCTAAATCAGTTCAGATTAAATAAAGTTGAACAAAGCTGGAATGAGTATAACTAAATTATCAAGGAAAACTTGCTCCCCTATTAATTGCTGACTAAAAGAGAAAGTACGGGAGATCTCCCACTAGGGATCTGATCCAAAGTCTGTTCAAGCCAATAGAAATCTTTCCATTGACTTCAATGGACTTTAGAAGAGGCCCTATATTCCCAGCCCAAGTTGGAAGTGTCCAGACTTCTCCAAGTGAACCTGGATCCAATTTCCCTGTGAATCATGTGGAGGGGATGGGGGGGATTTTGAGTGAGCCTGATACTATTTATGGTTTTGAATAGAAACCAGGTGACATTCAGTGATTTTGACTCCTATCCAGATAAAACTCAATGACTTTGGGTGAGTTTTGTGTTTTGGGGATTGTTTTAAGCCAAAATTTGAAGCAAAATATAAGCGGTGTAAAGGCATTAAAAAAATACCAAGAAATGGTTCAGCTATCTAATTCATCTTATGACCAACTCCTGTGCACCATCATATTTTGCAGAACTCTGCAAGAACAGTAACTTGGATAAAACTCAGATTGGAACCTTCTGCTTCTCCACAGATCTTTAGACAAACACTTTTTCAAACCATTGTGTCCTTTGGTTCCCTTTAAGAAAAAACTTCTTTTGGAGGTTTCAGCAATTGTTTACACAAGTTTTCTCTTTCTAACTCATCTCATCAGTAAGTTAAGTTCACTGGAGATGGCCTGAGCAACGCATTAACCTGTAAATCATATAGATACCTCCTACGGAGACCTGGTCATATGTTCTTGAGAGCTGGTGCTTTGCACAGACATGAGGAGTCTCTTCTTTCCACTTATTTCTTCCCCTTTCCCCCCGCCCCCACTCTTTTACAATCAGCAAATCATGGTTGTTGAAAATATGGCCAACCAGCGCAACTTGCATTATTGTGGACCTGGTCCTAAATATTCCTTAAAGAATATTCAAGAAATCATATATAATGATTTATATACTTATATATCAGTGGTATGCAGTCATACCACTATGGCATTTGATCTTATCACATCTCACAAGCTAAGCAGGGATAGAGTCATAAAAGCATGGAAAAGGGGATCTCAAGAGGTTATCTAGTTCATTCCCCATGCTGAGGAAGGATTAAGTATTCCTAGACATCCCTGAGAGTTGTTTATCTAACCTGCTTCCTAGTGATGGGGTTTCCACAGTCTCTCTAGGTAACCTGTTCTAGTCCTTAACTAACCTTATAGTTAGGAAGTTTTTCCTAATGTCCAACCTAAATCTCCCTTGCTGCAAACCAAGCCAATTACTTCTTGCCCTACTCCTAGTGGACTTGGAGAACAAATAATCATTCTCTTTAGAACAACTTCTTACCTACTTGAAGACAGTTTTTGTGTATTCCGTCAGTCTTCTCTTCTCTGGATGAAAAACATAACAAATTCTTTCAACCTTTCCTCATGGGTCATGTTTTCTAAACCTCTTATCATTTTTGTTGCTTTCCTCTGGACTCTCTCCAATTGGTCCATACCTCTCTTAAAGTATGGTCTCCAAAAGCAGACACAGTACTCCAGCTGAAGCCTCCCCAGTGCAGAGGGACAAGAGACCTCCAAGGAGTAACTTACAATGCTCCTGTAAGTGGGTGTTGGTGTTTCTGTAGGTGGAATTCCTCCCTAAGTCTGTACTCACATTCTCCAGCATGGCATTAAGGGATATTATAATGCTGAAAGGTCCCCCTGACCACCTGCAGTTATTATGTATCCCATGTGTTATCAGATATTCTGGCCTTCTCTGTCTCTTAGAGGTGCAACACCTTGGAACTGTACACCCACTCCCCCATCAGCTGTATTTTCACATTGCCTCAATGCTGTTTCCATTTAGTGGAAGGATGGTCTTGTGGTTAAGACAGCAGAGTGGGATTCAGGAGATCTGCAGTCAATTCCCAGCAGTACCACAGATTCCCTGTATGATGTTTGGCAAGTCATTTAATTTCTCTGTGCCTGAGTTCTCCACCTCAATACTTCCTTTCTCCCTCTGGTTGTCATATTGATCTAGACAGCAAGTTCTTTGGGGGTAGAATCCATATCTTGTGCTGTATTTGTATACTGCCTATCACAATGTGGCCCAGGTCTTAGGTGGGTCCGCTAGGCATCACTATAATATAAATAAATAACAATAACATTGAGTTTTGGTGGTTCAGTCCTGCTTTGTTGGCGGGGGATGGGAGGGGGAGGGGAGAAGGGGAATGTAATTCCCAGGGGTGATAACTCCTGCTTTCTCCAGCAAGGACAGCTCCACACAATGGTTTGAATGGGATCTCCTATATCTTCTGTTATCCAAGAGCTGTCTTGCTCTGAGTGTGATGTGGCATGAACTGCCGTTTTGAAAGTGATAAAAATGCACACCCGGCATTCCAAAAGGCTTAGGCCAGGTGGGAGTAGTTTGCTGTTCGCACTCAAGCCCTTCTCTTTCCCCAGGCCAGCATTAAAAATGAAGTAATGCCTCAGACCAAGGAGTACTCCCACACACTGGGTAGCATCAGTTTGGAAATTAGGAAGCGGCGCTGTGGTGGTAGGAGGGAGAAGTTAAATAGCTTTTTATCATGTAGCTGATTTTGATGTTGCAATGTAACCAAACAGTGTTTCTAGCAATGTGGGCATCTATGAATGCACTGCTAGAGTAGAATTGATAATGTATAGGTTGCATTATTAGGCATGATAAAGTGGAAACCGCTTTCAGGGCTTCCACCTTTCATTGCTACTACTCATGAATAAAGATCTCATCTAAAATACTGTGCACTAGTCTATTGCTCATTCAATTGAGGCAGAAGATCGTAGGAGACATGTAGCGAAAGAGGATTAAAGAGATCGCCTGCAATCTATTATATTATTATGCCACCTTGTATTTTTGAAGATATAAGCATCTAAGAAAATGACATAGGAGATTCCAAACTCTTCTGGTTCAAACAATGAGGCCCTCCATTCTGCAAAATATTTTGGTGATAATCCAATATGAATCTCTCTTAAAGGTCTGTTGAGCATAAATAAATGTCATCTTTACAAACTGGTCCCTTTTTCCTCCCCCTTTTCCACAGCTCTGCTCCAGTCTCCTACTCTTGTGTTTCCTGAACTCTGCTGGTTTAATTCAGTCATTTTAATATCCCGGGCACTAAAGAGAATAGAAGCAGGAATCAGGTTTGCGCTGTTAGATTGATAAACAGATGCTAAGCCGATGTGACACAGATGCTACTGCTGAGCCAGGAAAAACAGGTCAAGGTTATTAGGAGAAAGTACAGTACTGTCTCATAGCTGTAAGCAAAAAGTCCCCACGTGGAGCCAGCTCTCTCTCTCTCTCTCTCTCTCTCACACACACACACACACACACACACACACACACACAATTGTCTGGTGGCAAAGGATAGCAGTTCACATGAACTTTTAAAAAAAAATATTAATCACTACAAAAGGAGGAATCATTTAAAATTGTACACACACACTGCATTATATTTGCAACACAGCTTATAAGCAACAGATGCAACACATTACATGTATGGATGACAATGATTATAGGCCCTGATTGTCTCCTACAGGATACAATAGTACCAAGGGACAAAAAAAGGATTCCAAAGCAGGAAAGAGTAAATTTGCAGCCTGTCAAATCTGTGGAAATTTTGGGTGAAATTCTTTTGCCTTTATTATAGAGGAGGTCAGAGTGGATGATCAGAATGGTCCCTTCTGGCCCTAAACATCTATGAAGCTGTGACATTTACAATGTGAACAGAAAGCCATGTGAATGTGGTTTTAGTGAAAGCAGATGTACCACATAAAGAAGAGAGAATCTTTACCTAAGGGTGGCTCCATTGCCCAGTGGATAGAGCACTGGATTGGGTCTCAAGAGATGTGGGTTCTATTTCCAGCTCCGCCATTGGCCTGCTGGGTGACCTTGGGCAAGTCACTTTCCCCTCCCTGTGCCTCAATTTGCCCATCTGTAAAATGACAATAATGATACTGGCCTCTGTTGCAAAGCACTTTGAGCTCTACTGATGAAAAGCTCTTGATAAGAGCTAGGTCTTGTTAAGGAGCCCTTATTTGCTGCTCCTTTTGACCCAGCATGCAGAAAAAATATAATTGTGTCAGATGTGAAAAATCTCTCTGACACCTAGCATTTAGATGATGAGCTGCAGTGTTGTTCAATGGATAGGACCTGGGACTGGAAGTGAGGTGAACCAGAGTCAGTTCTCATGTGGCAGATACTACATTTTCCACAAGACCTCTGCCCCATTCAGTGCACAGAATAGTCTCTGCTCTGGCAACGAATAAGGATTGTGTAGTGAAGGAGGATGTTGCCTGTAGAAGCCCTACCTCATTTGTTGCTGAAGTTGAAGGTATGTAATGAATGAGGCAGGAAAATGCAGGAAGAAGAAGGATGGCCTCGTGGTTAAGGCAGTTGAATGCTGCCCTGGAGAAATAGAGTCTATCCCTGCCTCTGCCACAGAGTTCCTCTGTGAAGCTGGGCAAGTCACATAAACCAGACTTTTCACTCGTGGTCACTAATTGCGTGTTCCTCATTTTCTGGGTTCCTCATTTGAGACACTGGGGGTCTGATTTGCAGAAGTGCAGAGCATCCACAACTGTAACTGAGGTCAATGGGAGCTGGGCCTTGTACATAACATGCTCTGAAAAACCAGGTGCTAGTCTTCTCAATATGGGCACCCACAATTAGTTGTCACCTTTGGCTTTAATGTCTATGCCTCATTTCCCCATGTATATAATGGGGATAACAGCACCCCCTCACCTCCCTGGAGTGTTGT
This sequence comes from Trachemys scripta elegans, assembly GCF_013100865.1. Classification (NCBI taxonomy): domain Eukaryota; kingdom Metazoa; phylum Chordata; order Testudines; family Emydidae; genus Trachemys; species Trachemys scripta. Next base: position 191,293,533 of record NC_048300.1, read on the forward strand.
GAAAGAGCACCATAGAAAAAAAAAACACGAACAAAGTAATAATTCTGTATTTCAGTACAGGATATGGATGGTGTGCCATAAATAATGCACGGGGCTGCACACTGAATAATGAGGATCAAAAGAAATATTGAAGAGTCCATATGGCGAGCACCATCAATCCTGTGCAGTGAATGAAACAGGAAAAAATAGTATTTGATCATGTAATTAAAGACTGTATCATAATGCATAGGTACAAGGGGGCCAAATGAAGGCCCACCATCCACCATAATTCTAACATTTCCTAATTTTTGAGTGCTTACCATTTCATCCTTAACATACTTTCAAAATTTGGGTGTAGTATATATGAAATAATAACAGACATGGTAAAGTGTAAGAAGATCTATCTATCTATCTAATCTATCTTCTCTTGCATTTTACCATTTCTAATAATGCAATCCATATATTATCACTGATGCTGTACCAGTGCATTCTTGGAATGGTAAATGACTGGATACCCATGTTTCTGGAAACACTGTTGTGGTTATATTCAGTCATTAAAATCAGCTACATAATAAAATGAGCTAGGATTGTAATTTTGCCCTATTTCCGAGTCAAATCTATCCCAGAGATGATTAATAGGTTCATAGAGTTTAAGGCTAGACAAGACCATTGGGGACATCTAGTCTGACCCCCTGTGTATCACACAGGCTGCTAAATTTCACCCAGTTACCTCCTGAATTGAACCCAATAATATGTGTTTGACTAAAGCATAACTTGTGTTTGGCTAAAGCAGATCCTCCAGAAAGGTATCCAGTCTTGATTTGAAGACATCAAGAGAGGGACAATCCACCATTTCCCTTGGTAGTTTGTTCTGGTGGTTAATCAACGTCACCATTAAATAATTTTGTCTAATTTTCCATTTGAAGTTGTCTGGCATCAGCATACAGCCATTAGTTCTTATGTGCTTTTCTCTGCTAGATTAAAGAGTCCTTTAGTGCCTGGTATTTTCTCTCCATGAAGCTGCTTAGACACTATAATCAAGTCACCTCTTAGTGTGTTCAGTTTATCAAAAAGAAGTCTGAGTTCTTTAAGCCCATCACTGTAAGGCATTTCTACAGCCCTCAAATTATTTTTGTGACTCTGTTCTGCACCCTCTCCAATTTTACTACATCCTTTCTAAAATCCGGACACCAAAACTGGGTGAAGCATTCCAGTTCCGGTCTCAACAATGCCAAATACAGAGGTCAAATCACCTTCCTACTCCCATTCACTACTTCCCTGTTTATACATCCAAGGACCGCATTAGATCTTTAAGCCACAGCATTGCATAGGGAACTTATGTGGAGTTGCTTGTCCACAATGAAACCTAAAACCTTCTCAGAGTCACTGCTTTCCAGGATGCCATCTCCCATTCTACAGGTTTCCCAAAGAGCAATGACCCAACTCTGCTGCACTCCTATGTATGGAGTAGAAAATTGAAATCTCCTTTTTGATCCTTTTCCTACATGGTAGTTTGAAGATAACATACTGAACTCTAAGGATCTGACTTTGATCGTACCTCCTTTTACGGAAGGTCAATCCACTTTTTCTACACTTCATCCATAAAAGGGAGCCAACCTGGCAGCGTTTCTTGCCGCTACCCTTATGTGTCCAACCCTGGGAACAGAAGGTTATATCTTTTTAGCAGAGATGGTTGGAAAATAGGCTTTTTTGTTAGATATTTTAACTGTTCAGAGAAAAATCAAAAATTGAAATATTTCAGATGAAAACGGACCTATTTTGCTTCAGAAATGTTGCTATGGTTTATCATGAGAATGTTAGTTTGGGTGCCCCATTCTCCCATTCTCCACTGTAGTCTGGGATCCCTGGTCAGACTACCTTTCCCCTGATGCACCATGGCCTATCCTCAGGGTGAAGCAAGGTGGTTGCATCATGGGGTCCCAGGCCATGGTGCATCATGGGAGATGTCATCTGGCTGGGGAGACCAGCACACAGAAGAAATTAAAATACAACTCCCATGAGGCACCACAGGAGAATATCTGCATCAAAATAGTTTGGTATTCATCCAAAATATTTTGGTTGTGGACAAAATATTTTCATTTTCAGGCATTTTTTTGGTACAGAAAATGATTTTTTCCCCCACAGAAAGCAGATCCCTTTTGCAAAAAAATGTATTTAGTCAAAAACCCAATTTTCTGTTGAAAAACAGTTTTGATGGAATTTTTTTTGACCAGCTCTACTTTTTAGGTTTAACACATTCCCTTTGAAAGGGATGGGTATAAAGTGCAACTGTGTACTATTCAGGATAACTGAATGCTAAAAGGTAATGCATCAATATTTGTGAAACAATGAACACCTAGGACCAAATCCTGAGATACTTATTCAGTTTCTTTACTCACAATGAACACTCTCATTGACTTGAAGTCAACATGATTCTTTGTGGACCTAATTGTCCACACAGGTAGGTCCTTTTGCAGAACTGGGGCTTTAGCCTGTGTCATAACTATAAAGGGAAGGGTAACAGCTGTCCTGTGTACAGTACTATAAAATCCCTCCTGGACAGAGACTCCAAAATCCTTTTCCCTGTAAAGGGTTAAGAAGCTCAGGCAACCTGGCTGGCATCTGACCCAAAGACCAATAAGGGGACAAGATACTTTCAAATCTTGGTGGGGGGAAGGCTTTTGTTTGTGCTCTTTGTTTGGGAGTTTGTTCGCTCTTGGGACTGAGAGGGACCAGACATCAATCCAGGTTCTCCAAATCTTTCTGAACAAGTCTCTCCTATTTCAAACTTGTAAGTAAACAGCCAGGCAAGGCATGTTAGTTTATCTTTGTTTTCTCAACTTGTAAATGTACCTTTTACTAGAGTGTTTATCTCTGTTTGCTGTACTTTGAACCTAAGGCTAGAGGGGGGTCCTCTGAGCTCTTTAAGTTTGATTACCCTGTAAAGTTATTTTCCCATCCTGATTTTACAGAGAGGATTTTTACCTTTTTCTTTAATTAAAAGCCTTCTTTTTAAGAACCTGATTGATTTTTCCTTGTTTTTAGATCCAAGGGGTTTGGATCTTGATCCACCAGGAGTTGGTGGGAGAAAGGAGTGGGGATGGTTAATTTCTCCTTGTTTTAAGATCCAAGGGGTTTGGATCTGTATTCACCAGGGAATTGGTGAAGGACTCTCAAGGCTACCCAGGGAAGGGAACTAGCTTTGGGATGGTGGCAGCGGACCAGATCTAAGCTGGTAGTTAAGCTTAGAAGTTTTCATGCAGGCCCCCACATTTGTACCCTAAAGTTCAAAGTGGGGAAGCAGCCTTGACAGCCTGGCAGTGAGGCTTTGACACTTCAGCCTCCTGTGTCAGTCAGAGCTTTTTAGAATCTTGAAGTGGCTAGATTTGAGTTCAGATGTAGGAATGGATGAAGGTTCTGGAGGGGGCAGAGGGGAAACGGCGAGCAATCATATATTTTCCACAGCATTTTCCCCATCCCTACCAGGGAGTTACAATCATTGCCTTTGAAAAATGTGGCATGCAATTTTCCAACCTGCCATTTTCAGAGGCCAGCTCAATTACATCATGGCTGTTCTAATAGGATAGGTCAGCTATTTCGAGTTAATTGTTAATCAAGTCCAGAAATAACCTCTCTTACCCAAAGCCCTGAAATGAGGTTGCCAGACCAATACATAAATAAATAATAAATTCTTTTATTACCATTGTCATCTGAACAATCTCCAAAAGTCTCAATAACAACAAGCAGAATGGCCTCAACAATGTTATTGTAAGAGCAAAATAATGCAAACTGCTTTTCTCATTTCATTATTTTATTATTTCACCTATTTTTTTTCTTCAAAAAAGGCAGCAGGATCTACAACATAACCCCCCCAAGTGCACACAGACCTATAGTTTTAACTCTCGCAGCAGCGTGATTCCACAGGCATTCAGCAGTTTCTCTGCTGAGCCACTTAACAAACAAGGTAACAAACAGGTTAGATGAAAACACAATAGCAGTTCATCAGCTTTTACAAGGTCACACGTATAACTTGAACTGTAAAAATATTTAATTAGTAGCTTCTCGTTTGTGTTTACAAATGTGGCTTTTCTCCAGATTTAGGGTTTTCCGCTTTGGATACTTCTAGGAGAATCAAGTCAGTTAATAAATGCTTGAAGTCCCTAGTTCTTTACTGAGAGACTCCTCCAGAGCCTATTAACACCAGTTTTATGGAAAACAGAGTTGGTAGCCACCTCCGCCATGTGTTGGCACTCTCTAAAAGCCCATTAATGCTTTGTGTTTCAGGGCATAACAGAGCAAGGCGTTCCCAAAAGAGCATGAGTTGGAGGGGGAAAAATCGCAACAAGGGCTGACAGGAAAACAAACTCCTGGTCTACACTTAAAAGAGTTGCCATCATAGCTATGTCAGTTAGGAATGTGGGAAAAAATCACAGCCCTGACCAACATAGTTGTGCCAGCAATAGCCCTAGTGTAGACATAGAAGCTGGGAATGGGCGACAGGGGATGGATCACTTGATGATTACCTGTTCTGTTCATTCCCTCTGAAGCATCTGTCATTGGCCACTGTTGGAAGACAGGATACTGGGCTAGACGGACCTTTGGTCTGACCCAGTATGGCTGTTCTTATGGTCTTTAGTTATACGGGCAAAAAAGTCTTTTTGATGGTATAACTTATGTTGTTCAGGGAAATGGTATCAGTTGCATGAGCAAAAGAACTCTTCTGCCGGTATAAGCCTCATCTCCATATAGGAGGGTTTGCCTTTCTCTAGTGTAGAAAAGAGAAGACTTTCCCAGTACAGCTATACTGACAAATCCTTTCTAAACTGGACAGGGTCTCAATTCCTGAATTCAAAAACCTTGCAAAGAATTATATGAGAAACTGCTTATAGGGCCTGGTCCACATTCCATTGAAGTCAATAGAATTAAATAGGCTTTAGATCTGGCCTTTAGTGAACTCAGGTGCAATGAGACTCCATTTATACTAAAGCCAGGTGACAGCTGCTATTTCAGTGCATAACAATGTGCAACTTACAGTTCTGGTTGCAGTGTAACATCCACTTCAAGTGTAAGTATTTCATGAAAAAAGGGCCATATTATCTCAATGTGCAAGGGGCACTAACTGTTTTAAAACACACATAAAAATAAATATCTTCTATAGCTGCAATTTTCAAAGGAGTTGGGTGCCTAACTCCCTTGGGCTCCATTGAAAATCCCAGCCATGGGCAGAGAAATATATATTGGGCCAGATCTTCAGGTGGTGTACATTGGCACGTCTCCATTGACTTCAGCAAGAGGTGACACTGATGTACACCAGCTGAGGATCTGTCCCACTGAATATACTTCCCATAGGAACTACTAACCATGCACACACCTATTTGCATTTCTTAACAGTGAGATCTACAGTATTATAGTGGATGCTGAGAAGTATCACTTGAGTAATTTAAAACTGGGCAAGCCATAACCATGAAGAATATTTATCATCTTAGGTACTTTTCTGTCTCCCGTCACCATGGTATCTGAGCGCCTCACCATTTTTAATGCATTTATCCTTACAACTAAGTGACTTGCCCAGGGTCACCCAGGACTGAGTCACAGCAGAACTAAGCAATAATAGTAAAAAGAGAAACAGTTCCACACTGACGGGGAATATGGACCGTATGTTTATTTCTTCTGGTCTATGTGAAATGCAGGGGCTCAGTCCTGCTCCTGTTGACATCCATAGGAGTTTGCCATGAACGTAACTGGCAGAAGAATTGTGCTTGTGGACAGCTGCGTTTTTTCATCATCAATTCCTATATCTTTGTGTCCTGGCTAGAGGTAAATGATTTTTTTTCTCCATAAATATTATCTGAGTTCCAAAGCCATTTTCAGTGTGAGCATATTCACCACCCCTTTGTGTTTGCTTTCCACAAACCTTTGCATGCGTGTCCTTTCACTAGGACAGAGACAAAAAGTTAATTTCAAGCTTGAATGTTCTAATACTCACATGGGCGAATTTCAAATTGTATATTTTATTCTAAAATTCTCACTTTACAATGTGTTGCCTAGTTATGTAAATTATTCAGCTGGCATACAGAAACAATGTTGTACTCAAGAGAGTATGGTGTTCGAATTGGACCTTCGGTGGCAATGTTTGCAATTTGTGTTATGCATAAGACATCCAGTTGGGAAACAGAAATAATACAGTTATGTGTCTGTATATGTACCAATAGTTTGCTACTATACAAACTGCCAGTAGATGGTTCCCAAGGATATGTAACATGGTTCCTGGGTTTTGTAGGACCAATAAAACATGTAGGTGTTGCGGGTTGAATATGGTGTACTCTGTGCAGTGTAGAATCAGAAGTAAAAGAGCTTTTTACTCCTTGAATTATTTGTGGTGGCTGACCAGAGGCACCAGCATGGTGTGACTGCGCAGATCAAGAATTAGCCGCTGAATATCGGTTTCTGATCCTCTCACTGATGTCGAGTTGCACATTACTCCACAACTTGTTCTGCTGAGTTCAGTGGTACGACTTGTAAGGCAAGGTGTTATTTAATGTGAGTATCTGTTTTGGAATCAATTATTTGTGTGATATTCTCACTGCTCTCAACTGTCATGTTATAAAATACGCAGGAACAGCTTCTGTCCCTCACTGCAGGAGCTTTGTATTGCTCCTGGGGGAGGAGGAATAGCTGGAAGAAAGGGAAAGAGGCGGGAATGCTGCTATATCCAGTTGATTCTTGGCTGCTGGAGCAGCCCCTTGGGGCCATAAGTAGCTGGTGCAAGATACAGCATCCCTTAGGGCTACTTAAACGCATAGTAGGAGCCAGCCCATACCGTATCTGGCTCAGATACAGTACAAAGATGCTGAAAGCCATCATTGACCCATCCTCCCTGGTCTTGCACCAAGCACAGCTTAACCCGACTAGAGAACCTGGCCTGCAGTGTTTTAATTTACCTCTGAAGATTCTTGGCAATGTGCCATCATAGAATCATAGAATATCAGGGTTGGAAAGGACCTCAGGAGGTCATCTAGTCCAACCCCCTGCTCAAAGCAGGACCAATTCCCAACTAATCATCATAAGCATCTCTGCTCATTGGGATTTCTATAGAACTGATCATCCAAAAGGGAAGCTGGGCCAACCTCTCCAGCAGGCAGCTTTGTTCTGTGCATTTTAAGAACAATGGTGGTTCTGGTTACAAGGTTAGGGTGTAGCGTCACCAATGACTACTTTCCAGACATGTTGGTTTCTACTCCCTTGAGTGGGAAAACAGCACTACCCACATTTTCCAGGCATGTCTGAGCCCCCGCTCATACAAACTCATTGAATTAGCCCGCCTAATTGACTAACTAATAAGCTACTGTGTGCCGAGGTAGAAATGCTAGTGTCCAACAAAAGCTGGTATTAAGTATTTTGGTGGAAGAGTGGGGACAATGCACTGGAGTCCCTGAAAAAAAAAAACGGTCCTGTTTAGGATTCCTGGGAAAGGTTAAATCTGAATTTTTCAAAAATGTATCATGGGAGGATAGTTATGGGAAGGAACGGGACACTTTCAACTCTCACTGAATCTTCTAGGAAGAGTTGTGGGCACTTGGCAGGATCAGACTTCTAGGGTAAGATTGTCACTGTTCTCAGGGGTGCTGGCACAATGTTTATAGTGGGAGTGCTGATATAAACCATATATTTGGTGTTTATTATTACTCCTTGAAGCCGAGGGTGTGGTAGTACTCCCAGCACCCCTCGTTCCTGCACCACTGACTGCCCTGGTACACAATCCCTGCTGAGTTTGTGACTCCAGACATGGTGGGGAGAGTAGGGGCTGCTTGCCCAGTATTACCTCCTGTGAGGATGTGAGTGCGGAGAAGGCTGTGGTAGACCTGCCCATAATTCATATTTCTTGGTAAAAGAAAATGGCTTTGAGGGGTTTAACAAGGGGACTGACCAAAACTAGATACAACCAGGCAATCTGATGTGTGAAAGGAGGTATGTGAGCTAGGTCATGAAGCATTTGAAGACAGTCATTAATTACTAAGGGTCTTCTTTTATTTAATAGACAATCCCTTGGAGGGCGGAGAAGGAAATTGTTTTACCAACCCCTATTGGGTGTAGAGATAAACTGGAGAAAACTGTCTTAAAAAGCAGGGGTAGCTGCCTGGAGCAGGAGAGGCATTTCTGAACAGGCAAGCTCTTCCAGAAAGATCTGGACCCAGGAAGGGGAGCTGCTACCTAGCCAGCAAATGAGGCAGGCCAGAGTGATCAGAGAGGGCAATTTTACACAGACTTCCCCATGGAGAAGAGAACCCCTGTAATTTTGAGGAGAGCTGCTGAAGGGTGAAGCGGTTCTGGCCAGAGTCAGTCGAGGGAGATGGACAGAGGTGTCCATATCCTAGGATCCATGGTTGCCATCAGGCTGTGGTGGGTTAACACAGTTTGGAGATGCTAAAAGACCAAGGAGTTGGGAGGGGGGGTGAGTCAGAGCCACAAAGAGGGGTAGTGAATGGGAAGTGCTTTGGATCCCGCCCCTACCTCCCTCATTACTTGCCAGCCAGAACAGCTAACCAGCTGTAAAGGGAGGCATACACTGCTCCACAAAAAGATGCAAAGTTCCTTGTTCCTCCCCTAGAGCAAGGGGCAGAGGGAACCAGGGATGAAATTGTGAATCGGAGGGGTGTCCCGGAAGCACAATGCCTCCCAGGAGTTCTCAAACGTCATTGCACCATGACTCCCTTGTGACAACAAAAATGACTACACAATCCCAGAAGGGGGGACCAAAGCCAGAGCCTGCCCGAATCCCACCGCCCTGGGCAGGGGGACCAAAGACAAAACTCGAGCCCCATAACCCAGGGCTGAAACCCTTGGGCTTCGGGTCCAGGCAGTGGGGCTCGAGATTTGGCTTTGGCCCCAGGCGGTGGGCTTGGGCTTTGGCTCTGGGCTGTGGGGCTCACGCTTCAGCCCTGGGTCCCAGCAAGTCTAATGCCAGCCCTGGTGACCTCATTACAATAGGGTTGTGACCCACTTTGGGGTCCCAACCCTCAATTTGAGAACCGCTGGTCTAATGCATGACCTCAACTCAAAGCTGTTCCTAAAGTCACAATCTAACTCTAAAGAAGAAAACAAAGAAATGTTTTATTTCCCGCTGACCTGCCAAAATGTAATTTAAAAATAGGGAATATTTTATACACTGCTTAAATGCATTTATTATAGTGTGGAAGACTCATTGGATTGCCAAGCCAGAAGGGAGCAATGCCTCATAGAGTCTAGTACCCTGCCCAACAATGACCTATAGAAAATACCTCATACAAAGGTTATTGTCCTCCCCCAGACAACTACCTTGGAGACCCTTGTAAATCTCATACAAAAATGCACTAGCTACAGTATAATTACAGAAACATCTTGCATCTGAAGAAGTGAGGTTCTTACCCACGAAAGCTTATGCTCCCTATACTTCTGTTAGTCTCAAAGGTGCCACAGGACCCTCTGTTGCTTTTTACAGAAACAATGAAACACATGCAACCAACCAAAGAAAACCGCTTCCGCTCATACTCCTGCATATTTTATATCGCAGCCCTGGACACCAGCTCAATTCAACCATGAGTGAACATGTGGAAATATGAGTTTGAGGCCGATTGTACTTGCAATTTTCCCATTGTATCAGTACCACAGAACAATGTCTGCAGATTAACTGTAAGAGTTTGCGCTTGTTCCTAGAATGCATCATGCTCCACTCTGATTGGAAGCGAGATGACCGTGTGACACAGCACAAAGAGACACACATTCAAGAGCCTTTTCATTGACTTCTATGGATGGGGACTTTCACTGGGCTTCTTCCCTTTGCCCGTCAACGCTTCACAAGTGCTTCTTTTCTTCCCTCCTGCAAACTGACTAGGGTCTGTGAGCCTTGGGCCAAATTCAGAGGTGATGTGTGAGCTGGGGAAAGATATAGGTCAGTAAGTAGATGTAGTAAGGGTACATCTACACTACAGCGGGGAGTCGATTTAAGATACGCAAATTCAGCTACGTGAATAGCGTAGCTGAATTCGACGTATTACAGCCGACTTACCCCGTTGTGAGGACGGCGGCAAAATCGACTTCTGCCGCTTTTTGTCGGCGGCGCTTACTACCACCTCCGCTGGTGGAGTTAGAGCGCCGATTCGGGGATCGATTGTCGCGTCCCGACGGGACGCGATAAATCGATCCCCGAGAGGTCGATTTCTACCCGCCGATTCAGGCGGGTAGTATAGACCAGGCCTAAGGGTGTAAGGGAATGGAACTGAGTTTAATTTACTGTAAACTAAACTCTGAAGGCACTGGAAATTGCTCTAGTTTAGACTTATCTGAATGAGTGTAACTTTTTTTCCAGCCCACTCAACATGTAAGTTACAGCATTAGGGCAGGTCTACACTAACCCCCCAATTCGAACTAATGTACCTTAGTTCGAACCTACCTCGGTCCAGATGCGGCAGGCAGGCTCCCCCATCGACTTCGCGGTACTCCTCTCGCCGAGCTGGAGTACCGCAGTCGACGGCGAGCACTTCCGGGTTCGACTTATCTCGTCCAGACAAGATGTGATAAGTCGAACCCAGAAGTTCGATTTGCTTGCCGCCGAACTACCGGGTAGTGTAGACCTACCCTTAGTCTCACCTTTACACCTACCTATACACTTTTACCAGTGGGTAACTTACACCATCTTCTGTATCACCTCTGATCTCTCACTTATTTAAACACACACACGTGCACACCTTTATTTTAAGAAGGTAAATTATGTTTTCACACCCTCTCCTCTTGCAGTCAAACCCATGCATGCAAATACGCTGTATTTCAGATTTAGCTATAATCTTAACTGTACAGCTGAGGTCTTTTTGATGTTCCTTAAGTGGTGGAATTGAAAGAACATTTCCCTGCTAACTGGAATAGCTACTAGTTTATTAAATCCTTGATTTGAAATCTTGCTGTCAAAGAGCGCACAGTCAGCTGATGCCGTGAAAGGCTCGCATTGTCAATTCTTGCTGAGCTTTAAAACTGGCATGAAGCATAAAGTGAAGTGACATTAAACGAACTGACAATCTGAGGTTTCCTGTGTAAACCTCCAGGAAATAATAACTTGGGTTTGCAATGTAAAAAGATGACTTAGAGTAAAAGAGAAAAAAATCAGTAAAAAAGGAGAAATTGAGAATTGTTATAAAACTGAGCCTGGAATAGACTGTAAGAGGATTCCTTTCGCCTCTCCCCCCTCCCACCCCAATTTAATGATTGCAAAACTAAGGTGACGGGAAAGATTTATGAGGAACATTTTTAAAGGTGGGTTCACCATGTGTGCAGAGCAGACAATGTCTGAAGGGCCTGTGGCATTTGAACTTTATATAAAATGACAAAATGTGACTATTGCTAGAATAAACAGCACAGAATAGGCTGATATTAGCTACAATAAGCAAAATAGGAAATCATGAAATGGTCATGCACTGTTGCTTAGATGCAGTGTCTAAGTGGATGCACTAAAAATTTAAGCCTTAACCCCTTAGCATCTCAGGCCTCATTTAAACACCAACCTGCACTGATTTAATTAAACCAGTTTAGTTAAACCTGTACAAACCCATGTGTGGATACTCATATTGTGGTTTAAGAGTGGCTTATTTTGATTTAACTTAAACCCATTCCTAATCAAGCTAAACTAAACTGTAATAAATCTGGTTTAAACCACACTAAGAGTTGTCTGTAAACAGGTTTACACCGGTTTAACTAAATCCATTTAAAATCATACCTTAAATTAAACTGATGTAACTCTCATTTAGGCATCTGGAAATTTCACCATGTGTAAAGTGGGGATAATAATATTTACCTATCTCACAGGAGAATTATAAAGAGCAATTAATTGGTGTTTGGTTAGCACTTACATGATGTAAAGTTCTATATAAATTTTGTGTATTACATAATCTGCTTATACGTTTAGAGAAAACAGTTTTTGAGATATATGCTTAACAAGAATTGTTGGAAGACTAAAAGAAAATGAATATACATTTTTCAAAGGCAGATATCTCAAAAGTGGCTTGTCCAATTAATCTGAAATTTACCCCCCCAGATTCTCCTCTGGCTAAAAAGACAGGTATAAGGATAAAATATGGCTTATTTTCAGGATGGTAACAGAAATTGGTGATTTGCATCTTGATTCTGCCAAGACTCACACACGGGCTTAGCTTTACACATGTGAGAAGTTCCGTTGAACTAATTCAAAGCAAGAGGAGACTTAATTTTATTCATGCAAATAGACCCACTGAAATCAACAGACTACTGATATGTACACATTTAAGTATGCGTGTAAATCTCCAGAATTCGGGCCTATGAGCTTCAATTCATGAAGGTCCTGAGAGCCTCTTATGAGGTGTTAAGAAAGCATCTTGTGGAAATGGTCCCTATGTACTTGGTCCCAAACCCACTGAAGTCAATGAGTCTTTCCATTGACTTCAGAGGGCTTTGATCAGGCCCCAAATTGTAGATTCTTTATTATGGCTTTGTAATATTGCCAAAGATTTATGTCTTGGAATTGCCTGAGATTTTTTTTTTAAGTAGCAAGCACAATGGTTAAGTGCTTATTTAAGTAAAAATGGTGGAATGAATTCTGTTCGTAACAAGTAGGTCTCCATCCATTACCAGTGCTGGATTGATTCGGAGCTGAATTTCACAGCTGGACTCATCTGTTTCAAACTTGATCAGTCCCATATTATGACTGTCTGGCATATTCCAGGTAAGAGCAATCAAAGTAGGTTTTCTAATGCTACCAAAGCGCCATCTATTCTATGAGGTGTGGTAGCCAGTGGAGTCCTCCTCTTTAGTGGATAGAACACTGCACTGGGACTTAAGAGGTCCGGGTTTTATTCCTGACTCTACCATTGACATGCTAGGTGACCTTGGACAAGTTACTTCACCTCTTACCTCAGTTTCCTCATCTGTAAAATGGGAATAATGGTACTGACCTTCCCTTTGAGATCTACTGATGAAAAGCACTATATAAGAGCTAGTTATTATTCTAAACCAGAAGTACATTTTTTTTCAATAACTTTGACAACACATTCATTCAAATCCTTTTCAGCTTAGGGTCAAGTTGTCATGCAATATAACACAGTTGTCAGTTCCTTTCTTCCAGAAAATGTACCCCACCCCTTGTAGCATTTTTAGTGCATGACGAAGGTCTTTATGTTCTTGCTCAAAAGTGTTGTTCAAGATTGTCAAACTCATTTCAAACAAAATTCACATGCCTGAACCAGCTTCTAGCGGTGGCCTCAGAGACACTGCAGTCCATCCCATGTTCATCTGCATTCTTGCTTTCAGAGCATTCAACTGAATCACATCTCTTTTTTTTTTAATCCACTTTTTTCAGTCTTTTATAAATTCACATCGGACAATGAACCAAAAGGTTTCGCATCACACCTTAGCCACAGATTGTAGAAGTGAGATAGAACTTTATTTGTGTCCATGATAGTACACATGTGGGAATAAATAGGGCAGTTAGGATTAATTATTTGCTATTGTCATTATGATAGCACCAAGGACCCAACCAATATCAGGGCTCGATTATATTAAGCATTGTTTACACACACAGTAAGAGACAGTCTTTGCTCTTAAGAGCCTGCAGGCTAAATAGACAAAATATACAAAAGGAGAAAGGAAGGATTAGTATTGCCTTTGGGGAATTGAAGCAGAGCGAGATAAATTGACTTGCCCATGGCTAGACAGGTTGCTTGTGGCAGAGTCAGAAATTAAACCCAAATCTCCTTACTCCCAGTCCAGTGTTTAACCAAAAAGCCATTTTTATATGGGTGGAAATATGACTAACATGTAACCAGACTATAGCATGTCAGGGATGGAAGGGACCTCAGGAAGTCATCTAGTCCAATCCCCTACTCAAAGCAGCACCAATCCCCAGACAGATTTTTGCTCCAGATCCCTAAATGGCCTGCTCAAGGATTGATCTCACAACTCTGGGTTGAGCAGGTCAATGCTCAAACCACTGAGCTACCCCCCTCTTTGGGTTAAACTTTTGAAGTGACCTCAATTTGGTCTTCATTTGAGCATGTGCAAAATCAGCACGCTCCCAATGTTTGCACATTATGGTTTGACCCATACAACGGAGAAGATTTGAACACAGGAGCCTCCTTTGTGCTTAGTTTGCATCTGCAAATTATTTTCCATTTGGAAATTCTACTGTTTGGTGTTAGAGGCCACAGTTTTTCTCATGCAAAACTGGCCAGGACATTTGGTGCAAAGTGGCCTCCCCCTCTTCCCCCAAGATTTCTTGCAGACCTTCTTCTCGATTTAACTGAAAATACAGCCCCTGTTTTGCATGATATTTTGGTGGTTTTATTTCTGGTAATAGTCCTGGTCTTGAACTGCAAGTGAAAAAACCCACATCTGAACACATAGAAATCTTAATTAACTTTGTTTTGACATCAGTTCTAGATATGGATAGCTGCATAGGGAGGAGAAGAGATGTTGGATAGGATCAATGGACCTATGCCAGTTCACATCAGCAGAGGATTTGGCTCCTATCCCCAACTGTTCACCTACCTCTAGATGTATACAGAAACTTTTTGTAAAGACAGTTGACAATCAATCTTCAGTTTAAAAATATGACCTATCTGCACTTCATTGTACCTGAGTTCCCTTCCAAGGCAGCTGGAAAAATGGTTGTGTTTTAATCCTTATGTCACCGATAAAAGAACATAGTGTTTAGGGTATGTCTCTGAAAGTCAGATTATAGGGAGGAGAGCTACCTTTAGCACATTGCCCTGATTTTAATTTAGCAGACTTCCTACCTCTAACTTCAAAACAAGCTGCCTTGGTGGGCGGAGGAGGGAAACAGTATATTACTCATCTACCGCTATGAAACAGTAGCGCCGATAAACTTGGCAGTGGTTCTGAAAGGAGTCATGTGATTAACCCTTCAGGCTAGAGGTAGAAGAAACAGATAATTTCACACAAAATCAGCAACTGAAGGAGAATTATAGTTAGTTAGAAACAAACACACACATATTAGTGTGTGTAGGTCATGGGCAATTCAGGTGGATTGGTATATACTCACATGCTGTGCAGAGAAAGGATAAGTAACATGCAATCATCATAGATTAGTGTTACTTATTTCTTACATCCTTTTCACACAGGAAGGAAACCACTCTGTTCCATCCCTTTCTGTCATTAGCTGTGCTTCATTCTGCTCTGTGATCCACTATTCTGCCATCCCTGCTAAGGGTTCTTCTTAAGGTTTCTCTTGGGCATCCTTGTTTCCTCACATGAGTTGCTTCACATTTAACAGCTTCACGTGGGAGTCTGTATGTTAGCATCTGGAATGCATGCCACAAATTTGTCCAATGCTTCCTTCCACATCTAGTGGAGACGAGCTGCTAGTTGGTAATTTCTTGTCTCTCCTTGTAGATAATAAAGTCTCTCCATCCAAAGTCCAGAATCTTTTGTTGGCATTTATTTTCAAAGGCATCTAGTTTCCTATCTAGCTATAATTTTTAATGACTCATTTATTTAACTTTTTACCTAATTTTCTGTTTGCAAATTGTCAGTGAAAACATTGCATTTAAAAAAAAAATTATTTGCGCAAAATGAACAACCTGGAATGTCTGTGAATATTTCTCAGTTTTGGGCTAATTCTTAAGTAACTTGGTGCATACATTTGAATTATGCTCTCTTCTGACTGGACACCAGTGTTACTTGGCATATTTCTGATCCTTAATTGGGCAAGTGTGTCTCTTAGAATCAGATTGCTGATGTGAATGCTTGTGACAATGCACAAATATTTTCTAATATCTACATTAGGTTTCACCTAGTAAATTTACTCAGCAGAATATTCATGGAAAGCAAACACAAAATGGGTGTAATCTTAGGATATGTCTACACTACGAGAGTAGTTTGATTTTACTTAAAGCGAATTTGTGGAACCGATATTGTGTGTTTCCACACTAAGGACAGTAATTCGACTTTGTGAGTCCACACTAAAGGGGAAAGCGTCGACATTGGAAGCGGTGCACTGTGGGCAGCTATCCCACAGTTCCCGCAGTCCCCACTGCCCATTGGAATTCTGGGTCGAGCCCCCAATGCCTGCTGGGGCAAAAAATGTGTCGAGGGTGGTTTTGGGTAACTGTCGTCATTCAACCCTCACTCCCGCCCTCCCTCCCTGAAAGCACCGGTGGGCAATCAGTTCATGCACTTTTCTGGTGAGTGACAGCGCGGACACCACAGCACTGCAAGCATGGAGCCCGCTGCGATCATCGCTGCAGTTATGGCCGTTGTCTACACCTCGTACCTTATCATCCACCTTTTCCAGAGCCAGACGCTGAGAAATCGGGCGAGGAGGCTACGGAAGCGTGGTGAGGACATTAAGTCTGAGAGGGGCACAGACCTTTCACAAAGCACTGGACCCCGCGCCATGAACATCATGGTGGCAATGGGTCATGTTGATGCTGTGGAATGGCGATTCTGGGCCCAGGAAACAAGCACGGACTGGTGGGACCGCATAGTGCTGCAGGTCTGGGATGAATCCCAGTGGCTGCGAAACTTTCGGATGCATAAGGGAACTTTCCTGGAACTTTGTGAGTTGCTGTCCCCTACCCTGAAGCGCAAGGACACCCGGATGCGAGCAGCCCTGACTATCCAGAAGCAAGTGGCCATAGCCCTCTGGAAGCTTGCAACGCCAGACAGCTACCGGTCAGTCGCGAACCAATTTGGAATGGGCAAATCTACCGTGGGAGTTGCTGTGATGCAAGTAGCCAACGCAATCGTTGAGCTACTCCTGTCAAAGGTAGTGACCCTGGGAAACGTGCAGGTCATCATAGATGGCTTCGCTGCAATGGGATTCCCAAACTGCAGTGGCGCTATAGATGGAACTCACATCCTTATCCTGGGACCGGACCACCTGGCCAGCCAGTACATTAACCGAAAGGGCTACTTTTCAATGGTGCTGCAAGCACTGGTGAACCATAGGGGATATTTTACCAACATCAACGTCGGATGGCCGGGCAAGAATCATGATGCTCGCGTTTTCAGGAACTCTGGTCTGTTTATATGGCTGCAGGAAGGTATTTACTTCCTAGACCACAAAATAACTGTTGGGGATGTGGAGATGCCTATAGTGATACTTGGGGACCCAGCCTACCCACTAATGCCCTGGCTCATGAAGCCCTATACAGGCACCCTAGACAGTGAAAAAGAACTCTTCAACTACCGGCTGAGCAAGTGCAGAATGGTGGTGGAGTGTGCTTTTGGATGTCTGAAGGGGAGATGGAGAAGCTTACTGACTCGCTCTGATCTCAGCGAAACCAATATCCCCATTTTTATTGCAGCTTGCTGTGTGCTCCACAATCTCTGTGAGAGCAAGGGGGAGACCTTTATGGCGGGGTGGGAAGTTGAGGCAAATCGCCTGGCTGCTGGTTACACCCAGCCAGACAGCCGGGCGATTAGAAGAGCCCAGCGGGACGCGCTGTGCATCCGGGAAGCTTTGAAAGCTAGGTTCCAGAGTGAGCAGGGTAACCTGTGACTATTAAGTTTGTCTAAACAGAAGCTGAACCTGCCCCCATTTCTTTACCCAGTTAATGTTGACTATCCTCTCCAGTTACCAACCCCCTTCCAACACACCTTTAAAAATAAAATAAATGAAACTTTGTTCATTAACACCGTTTTCTTTATTAAGGATTTTGTGGTAAAGTGTTGAAACTGGGACGCAGACTGTGGTGGGGAGCGGCTGTAATGATGGAAAGGACGCTTCTAAACTCGAGGAATGACAGGCTCCTGCTCCTAGAGTGGTCCGCAGTGGTGGACTGGTTGTTTCAACGGAGCCTACCACCCCTCCTTTTCGGGACTCTGTGTGTGGGGGCTATGTGACTTTGTGGCAGGGGAGGGCGGTTACAGATCCCCTGCTGCATGGCTCTGTCATCCAGGCTAAGGACCGCTGCATAAGATCTGTAACCGCCCTCCCCCGCCACAAAGTCACATAGCCCCCCCCCCCC
>NC_048300.1:191311598-191484098 GCF_013100865.1 Trachemys scripta elegans
ACCCCCCCCCCCCCGCCACAAAGTCACATAGCCCCCCCCCCCACAGAACATGAAAACCGCCTCCCAGACTGACCAGGGTGCCTAGTGACTGCAATGTGTGTGAGACCTTCTGCTGAACCTGCCCCCGTGTCTGTACCCTGGTAAAGGTGACTGTCCTCTCCAATTACCAACCCTCTTCCCCCCCTTCAAACACACCCTCCTCTAAAAGAACATGATGGAAACAGTAATTAACTGAAACATATTTTTTATTAACAGCTACACAGTTAGGGGATAAAACTGGGATGGGGGCTTGGGTGAGGTGCTTTTGGAGTGAAGGAAAGAACTTATCAAATCTTTGGGAATGAGAGCCTTCTGCTATTTGAGCAGTCTGCAGGGGTGGAGTGACTGTTTTCATGGCCCCTGCCACCCCTCCTTCTTGGGACTTTGGGTGAGGGGGGGATGGGACTTTGTGGCGGGGGAGGGTGGTTAGACATAGACTGCAGCGGGGCTCTGTCCTCCTGCCTCCAGTCCTGCAGAACATCTACAAGGCGTCGGAGCGTGTCCGTTTGCTCCCTCATTAGTCCTAGCTGCGTTTGAGTCGCCTGCTGGTCTTCCTGCTGCCACCTGTCCTCCCGTTCGCTGTGTGCTCGCTGGTATTGCGACATGTTCTCCCTCCACTGGGTCTGCTGGGCCGCCTCGGCTCAGGAGCAGCCCATAAGTTCTGAGAACATCTCGTCCTGTGTCCTTCTCTTTCGTCGCCTGATCTGCGCCAGCCTCTGGGAGGGGGATGCCAGGGTAGCTCAGGAGACACTCGCAGCTGTGGGATGGGAAAAAGGGAGTGAATTCCTCACAAAGATACAGTTTTGCGAACAATGAATATAGTCTTTCTCTGTGAACAAGACCATGCACAGTACCTATCACATGCGTACTCAGTACAAGGTCAAATTTTCGGCCTTCCCATTGAGTGCCTGTGATCTTGCTGTACAGATCACACAAGCGGGGCCGGACAACGGAATTCAGCTAGCAGGCGGACATGGTAAGCCGTAGACTTTTGGCTGCTTAAAGCTTAATTTATAGCAGTGCCCTCCTTTCACGTTCCAAGCAATGCTCCGAGCGTTGGCCAGTTCCTGCTGCCGGCAATCCGGCCAGCATGAACTCTGCCCCTGTCCCACCTCCCTCGTGGCAGTCCCTGGGAAAGATCCCTGCATGCTGCCCCTGTCACGCCTCCACCGCGTGGCTGTAAACGTCCGGTTACAGTTATGTAAAGGAACAAGCAATCAGTCCCAATACTAACATTCCCCTAATTCAAAGCAGGTCACCATGAGGGATATCACTCTGATGAGGATTACGGAGACAGAGAAAGACCGCATGCTGCGTGAATGCCAGCAAGCACTAGGGCCGTATGCTGCCATGCTTTGTGAGGCAATGATCCCGGAGTACTTGCTGCTAGCCTGGCGCGGAAAAGTTTCCTACCATGGAGGACGCAATAAGGCCGTTCTCCCCAGGAACCTAATGCAAAGGCTTTCACAATACCTCCAGGAGAGCTTCGTGGAGATGTCCCAGGAGGATTTCTGCTCTATCCCCGGACATATTGACAGAATTTTCCAGTAGCTGCATTGGCAAGGACTAAAAACTAAAGCGCCTAGGGCAAACTAATCATGAAAAACCCATTGTTAAGATACCATTCCTATTCTGTTCAAAATAAATGTTTAAAACACTTACCTACTGATCCTTCCCCTGATTCATGGTCCGGGTTACCGCCTTGGGAGGGTTGGTAGGGGATCTCCGTGAGGGTGATGAAGAGATCCTGGCTGTCGGGGAAATCAGTGTTGAAAGCGCTGTCAACTGCCTCGTCCTCCTCATCTCCTTCCTCATCTTCCCCATCCGCGAACATCTCCGAGGAAGCGGCCGTCGACAATACCCCATCGTCAGAGTTCACGGTCAGTGGTGGGGTAGTGGTGGCGGCTGCACCTAGAATGCAATGCAGTGCCTCGTAGAAACGGCATGTCTGGGGCTGGGATCCGGAGCGTCCGTTTGACTCTTTGGTCTTCTGGTACCCTTGTCTCAACTCCTTGATTTTCACACGGCACTGCGTTGCATCCTGGCTGTATCCTCTCTCCGTCATGGCTTTTGAGATCTTTTTGTAGATCTTCGCATTCCGTTTTTTCGATCGCAGCTCCGAAAGCACGGACTCATCGCCCCACGCAGCGATCAGATCCAAGACTTCCCAATCAGTCCATCCTGGGGCCCTCTTTCTATTCAGCGATTGCCTGGTCACCTCTGCTGGAGAGCTCTACATCGTTGCCAGTGCTGCTGAGCTCGCCACGATGTCCAAACAGGAAATGAGATTCAAACTGGCCAGACAGGAAAAGGAATTCAAATTTTCCCGGGGCTTTTCCTGTGTGGCTGGTCAGAGCATCCGAGCTCGGACTGCTGTCCAGAGTGTCAACAGAGTGGTGCACTGTGGGATAGCTCCCAGAGCTATTAGCGTCAAATTCCATCCACACCTACCCTCATTCGACATGGCCATGTCGAATTTAGCACTACTCTCCTCGTCGGGGAGGAGTACAGAAATCGATTTAAAGAGACCTCTATGTCGAAATAAATAGCTTCGTTGTGTGGATGGGTGCAGGGTTAATTCGAGTTAACGCTGCTAAATTTGACATAACCTCCTAGTGTAGACCAGGCCTATGTCTTCATTTAAAAATTCAAAAGAGTGTTATCTCTCCCAACCCATCCCGTCCCCTTTCACCTAGCTCATTCTGTTTTGTTTTATTTTGTTTTTTACCTTCTGCAGAACAAAATGCACCCTCATGCACTATAAAGTGGCTGCAACAGATAATGTAGTGAAAAATACATTTGACTCAACTTACTTGGGACATAAGCACGTATGCCTAGGAATTGCGCTGAGTAAGTATTCTTTCCTGAAATGGGCCCTATAGGACTGGCTGAGCTGAGTTTGCCCTCATGAAAGACATGCCACAGAAGAACCTGACAACTCAGGTTTCTCAAATGGAGGGAGAAGTCTATATCAACGGGGCTCTGCAGAATCACCTGGGTCTGCCTATGCAGAGTCATAGTGAACTTTTTAAGAGGACTCTTGTAACAGAGACATTTCCTTTCCCCAGAGAAATGCCGTCCTACTAAGCCATGTGTGAATAAACAAAAAGAACCTAAGTCCCTTAATCCTGTTGATTCCTGTTTCTTTTGACATTTCCATACTTCCGGCATGTCAGGCCAGTTGAAGGAAGTTCAGCTCAGAGTACACAGGATTGTTGAGGACCAAAACAGGTTTGTGAATTTTCCTCTGCTGTTTAGAGATCAATCTTCATAAGAATAGCTAATCAGCTGTTAACACCACTGTATGCCTTTCAGGGAGTCTGCGAGCCGTGAAAAAGATGGGAAACAGCAAAGGGGTGAGTTGGGGAATATAGATAATGAGCAACAGAGAGTCCTGTGGCACCTTTAAGTCTAACAGATGTATTGGAGCATAAGCTTTCGTGGGTGAATACCCACTTTGTCAGACGCATAGATAATGAGGATAATGTAGAAATATTCAATTATTATTAATTGCAGCCTCCAACAGACAAGAGAGGAGAAATGCAGGGATGGGGAGTTAAATATTGTCCCTTTCTTGGGTTTGATTATATCAAAATTAGCACAGGGCTGTATATATTGCCCTTAATCTATTCATACAACGTCAAGGGATGTCAATGGGTGAAATTCATCAGTCCAAGTTCTATGCACCCCTTAATGACCTATTCCAAAGCCGTAAGTGCTGCCCAGACCTCATGATGGCCTTCTGCACAGGAATGAATTTCACCCATTGAGAATAATGCCCAAGTATTAAGAGTAGGGGATGTGTCTTCATTGTTGTGGATGATGGCCTTAAACATATTTCATTTAAGCAAAATTTGTGCTTCAAGTTAACAGGTTAACTGTTAAGTGCAATCTTACTAAAACTCTGAGTGTATGTTCTAAAAACCAGGGCTTGTTTCTAACACTGTTGTTTATATGTAGTCTCATCTCTTTGTTAAAAATAAATGAATAAATACAAATAAGGCAGTTTATATGAACCATGGTTGCAATTCTAGTTTCTCCATTGACCTTCAGTACCCAGATTTGTATGTTTTACATCTAGAGGCCTCAAATGAGAGAAGAGCCCCAATGTGGTAGGCACTGCACATAGAGAGAGAAAGATACAGTCCCTGCTCCCAATCACAAGCAAGCTAAACACTGCTCTTTCCGTTCACAAGAGTTTTGCAGTGAAATGGGGCTTTTTCACTAATTGTGCAAAATTATCTGAAAGTTTGGTCGTGGAATTTTGGAAAGAAATATTTTGCAAAGCTGGAGAAAATAAAAGCAAAATAAAATGACTTTAATAGAATGCCTTGAAGTTTGTTAGATGCCACTTCTAGGCTCTCTCTTCCCTCCCTACTACTCATTCTTCCACACATCTGGCCATCCGCTGGGATGGGAATAAGTGCATCTTCATACAAAACATCAAATCCACCATTGGTTCTTACAGCTGTTAATGCTGTGTGAGGGCAGAGAGTTACATAGCTTGGTGAGGTCTTCCATAGGTCAACTAGGTATCCATACGCCAAATGTTTTGGAGATGCTCCACCACTAGATTTGTACACAGTTTGGTTCTGCAGAGGCTGTTTTCCAATGCATTTGCACACGTAAGAACAAATTGCACCCAGCCCTCATATGGGTATGCGGTGAACCCCTACACAAGTCATCAGCACAAACTGAACTCAAGACTTCAGCTGTAACAATCATAAGATTCTAACACTTGACTAAAGGAATAATTCCATTCAATGGATGCTGTAGTAGACTCATCCTCTTGTGTGCACCAACCCCTAGGGCTGAAGAAAGACCCATGGATTCACAAGGAGGAGAGGGTGGGGAAAAATCCCTTTCCCCACTATAGTTAAAAATCTTGGCAAATAAATCCTATTCTGTGCTTCTAACTTTCTAGATCTTTCTTTGGCTCTTCTGCTTTTATATCCATGTCCAGGGACAGTCCCCCTCTTTCAGCTGACTAATAATTACCCAAAGGGTAGAAGTAATCATTTTTCATTTTCCCTTTGCCCTTCTAATAATTTCCTGTGAAGAAACTTAATACTAATTGAAAAATTGTTTGTTCCTTTAAAAAAAATAAAGATGACTTCTACTTTTTGCCATGACAGACAACCGACCCCAATAATGATGAACTAAGTTTCCTCTTTAAAAGCTTTGAAAATCTGACTTGCTCACAATATAAACAGAGTACCATTCACTTACATGCAGCCATGAAATTACCACCGAGTTTTCAGAGCTGATGTCAGATTTGGTTTCTAAGGTTGTCCTGGGTGATTTTAATATTCACTTTGATATCCCCTTTAGATTCCCTCACATGAAAATTTATGTCTGTGCTGGAGGCTTTTCTTTTTCTTTTTCTCCCCGATATATTCAGCACCAACAGTAAGGAACACATTTTAGACTTTGTGATCTCTCTAGGTTTTAATTCCAGACCAGGACAAATCCAGTAATCAGTTAAAAATATTATAGATCACACACTTATTACATGTGCACATATCTTCTCCAGGACTATCATACTCTGTTATATTGTCTGCTGATCTTGCCATCTACTGGACCCTGCCAAACTGCCTAATCATATTTCCAGTTCACATCTAGCAACATAGGAATTGCCATATAAGAGCTCAGCAGACCAATGTGATGTCTAGTCTTACATTCAGTCTCTGACCATGGCTGCTGATAGAGATTTCAGAGGAAAGTGCAAAAAAAAAGTACATTATTGTGCAAATATTATACCATGATGTGAAAGCTCACCCTGAAGTCAGCTTTTGATGAGTCCACTGTCTTCATCTTTGAACACGGGAGTAGAGTTGTACATTTCTACCCTCATAAACAACGGTGGAATTTGGTCCCATCTTCACCTGTTTATAATTGCTCTGTTTTGTCAATGTTTCTGGTTTACTGAAGAAGGGTAATGGAATCTGAAGGTCAGAGACTGGTGAGTGTGCGAAAATCATCCGGTCTTACAGTTCACTTTGAAATATGCAAACAGCATCTCGCCCAATATCAAAGTCTATTGAATAGGCAGCACATTTTTCTAATATCTCTTTAGGGAAACTTTGCCCTACACTTCTATTAGGTGCTATCATTCAGAGGCATAATTTCAGCTAACATTGTTATGCTGAATATACGCAGGTTTATGTTTCGATCTCAACTGACCCTAGGGAACTAATTTCTGATTCAATTAAATGACTAGGTGACATTCAGTCTGAAATTTTTCCTGAAGTTAAACTCTGAGAAAACATAGCTCATTCTGGTTTGCTACTTCCTCCCTCCTGAACAATGCTGCAGTTCCCTTTGAAGGGAACATTGCACAGCTTGCTACCAAGGCTTCTAACCTTGGGATTGTCATTGTCCCAAGCTGATAGCCCCTGTGGTTACATCACCAAGACCTCAGCCTATCATCCCCAGACCTAGCCAGATTATGGCCACTCTTGTCTCCAAAGGATGCTAAGGCTTTAATTCATATCTTTATTGCATCTTGCCTGGATGACTGTAATTCATTGTTCTCAGGCTTCCCAGACAGCTTACGAGTTAAAACTTATACAGAATTTTACAGCCAAGCATATTACAAAACCAATGTTCAGGTCTTAGTACTGGCTCCAGGTGATGTTTTATCTTCTCCATCTTAGAGGGTGTGATTCATGACTGATGAATCTCCAAAGATTTAGAGTTTTCATCAAATAACCAGAATTTTAGGAACCAAATTAATCCCTGGTGTAGATCTACAGTAGCCAGTGGAACTACACCCAGGATCCGTTTGTCCCTTGATGTTTACCCAAGTTCATTTTAAATGAACTACTAAGCTGAAAGTTTCTTATGAAATGTATGTATAAATGTTTCCTTTTTCTGCTCAGGCTGTACCTAGTCTTTCTGGAGATGTCTGAGGTAGTGGTTGGAGCACAGGACTGAAGGTCCTGAGTTCTGGTTCCGACACCATTTTACACCATGGTCTTAGGCAAATCACCCAGGCTGGGATCTACAAAAGGTTCAGATTCAACCTAACTCCACACCTATTGTAGCAGAGTTAGGCTAACATGGGGAGCTTTGGAAAATCCCACCCTTAACCGCCGTGCCTCGGTTTCCCTATCTGTAATTGACTATAATAATACTTGCTTGCCTACACCACGGAGGTATTTGGAAGATTAATTTTACAGGCCAACAGTTTCAAATTTAGCTGCCTAAAGTTCGGCACCTAAATCCGTATTTAGGCATCTAAGAAAATGGCCTGATTTCTCAGAGATGTTGAGCAACTGCAGTTTCCACTGGGTTCAAGTTTAAAGTGAAGCATATGCTAAAGCAGTATTGTCAGCTACAAGAGTTCAAAAATCATGAGCCAGACCCTGAAACATCATGAAATTAGCATGAAAAGCACGAGATTTAACAAATCATCAGTGTTGGTTCTCTCTCCTTTTTGTTTGTTTCTTTCTGGTTTCAGAGCCTTTAGGGTGTGCTGGGGACTTAGTTTCAGAGTTTACCTTGAAACCATGATGGGGGGAAACTGACTTTAAAAAATGATTCGCACATAATCACCTGACTCCAGGAGTTGGGGCTTTAAGAAAAATGCCAATTATGGCAAGACACATAATAAAATCATGAGAGTTGGCTGTGGAGCTGTCAGAACAGGAGCCAGCTCATACCAAGGCTCCTAGGCCTCTCTGAACACTGACAAATCCATACCTAGAAAGCAGCCTGGCTCCCCTGTGTGTTAGCATTGTTAAATTAGATGTTAAGTTAATAAGATGTGTTTAGTGTTTATACTTGATGAAATGCTTGTGCATTGATCTCACTTGTAACATCTGTAGCCCATGGTATAAAATTATATTGAGTGCAACCTAAACCCCTGCAATCAATCAGGAAAGATGTAGTAATTGGCGTAAAGTGCTGGTCTTGCACACAAGAAGGCCCATGGAAACCAAACGAACTGTGGCAAAACATCAAAGGACAAAGACTTTGTTGGTTGCTCTCCACATTCCACCACCCCTCCATGAAGAGGGCACCTCCACGCAAACTCATCTCATCAGCTTGAACTCTGTGGGAAGGGAATAAAAATGCCTGATGAGAAGGAACTAGATTTCACCATGCTGCTTGGAATTCAGAGAGGGAAATATTTTGAAGCATAAGCAAGGGATCCCCATGCTGCATGGCTTGGGTTAGCCTTAAAGGGCATACAGAGCTTGCGAATTATAGCCTTTGGAACCTAAGGCTGTATCTTATTTGTGTGTGGATGTTTACCTGCTTTAACCTTAGAAATAAAGGAGTTATTTACTTTTCTTTGTTAATAAATCTTTAGCTAGTACTAAAGTAGTACAGTAGTAGCTAGTAGGATTGAGTACAAGCTTTGTCTTTGGTTTGAGATCTCAGGTACAATTGACCTGGGGTATGTGATTGGTCCTTTGGGACTGGGAGTCCCCTGAATATTGTTGTGATTTTTGGTGTAAGAGTCCACCACAAAGGCAGGCTTGCTGGGTGGCAGGATAGACAAGAGTGCCCAAGGTCTGGGACTCCATGTTAAGGCTGTTATAGGGCTTTAAAAGTTCACACTTGATACTTGGTTGGTGAAATCTATTTATAGAACACACAATTATGGGGTTTGTGCCAGGTTTGTGGCAGTCTGCCCTGAGGTCGGCACCCAAGTTCATGAGCCTCTCCAGGCAGCTTGATATTGGCAATACTGTCATTAGTGCTTTGCTGGATGTGGACCTTTCCATTGATTTCAATAGGGATTTTATCAGGCCCTTAGTCTCTATGGCTACGTCTTCACTACCCGCCTGAATTGGCGGGTAGAAATCGATCTCTCGGGGATCGAATTATTGCGTCTCGTCAGGACGCGATAATCGATCCCAGAATCGACGCTTGTACTCCACCAGCGCAGGTAGGAGTAAGCGCCGTTGACGGGGGAGCCGCAGAGGTCGATTTGCCGCCGCCCTCACAGCGAAGTAAGTCGGCTCGGATACGTCGAATTCAGCTATGCTATTTGCGTAGCTGAATTTGCGTATCTTAAGTTGACCCGCCCTCCTCCCCCTTAGTGAAGACGTAGCCTCTGTGTCTCATTGCCCATCTCTATAAATGGGGATAATAATACTTCCCTGTGTGACAAGGGTGTTGTAAGGGTAAATTAATTCATGTTGGTCAGGAGTTCTATTATTAGGGTGATAGGGACCCTACGGGTACATGTAACATAGTGAATTTGGCCCAGTGTTTATGAAGTGCTTTACAAACGTAAAACACTATATCAGTGTTAATTATTCACAATAGTGATGACAAAAATAATAATTATTTCAATTATTAAAACGGAAAGAATCTTAAACTTATTCCACTATCAAATACTGTTCGATTACATCTTGTATATTACTAGGATGACCAAACGTCCCGATTTTATAGGAACAGTCCAGATATTTGGGGCTTTTTCTTATATAGGCACCAATTACTCTCCACCCCCACCCCAATTTTTCACACTTGCTATCTGGTCACCCTATATATTACTAAGAACCTGACAGTTCTCATAGATTAGGTTAAAAAAAAAAAAGTTGATGGAACATTTCTCTGCCAGAAAATGCTATTTCATCCAAATTGAAATGTTACACAGGAATGTGTCAATTTTGATAAAATTTTCAATGGAAAAAATTTAAAATGGATTGAAATTGAAATGGGGAATTATATTATATATGGGGAATGATACATTGTATTTTATATGTATATGTTATATATTATATTATATTGTAATGTTTTGATGTTAAACATTTTGATAGGGTAATTTCAATGTTTCCAGATCAAAATTTTTAGATTTTTCATTCTTCAAAAAGTTTTTAAGAGACAAGGTGGGTGAGGTAATATCTTTTATTGGACTTCTTCAGCTCGGTGTAAACTCCAAAAGCTTGTCTCTCTCACCAACAGAAGTTGGTCCAATAAAAGATACTACCTCACCCATCTGTCTCTCTAATATCCTGGGACCAACACGGCTACCACACTGCATGAAAAAAGTCCTGATATTTTGAATTTTCATCCTGATTTTGGATAAAAACAAATTTTGAAATGTCAGAATTTCCCACAAGATAGAAATTCCATTTTCTGACTAGCTCTAGTTACAGTGATGAACATTTTACTTCCCAAAGAGATCCACTGAGATCAATGGGATTATTCAAGACATAAAGTATTAGACAGCATGAAGGGTAACGAATCTGGCCTTTTTAGTTTCTGCACAAATACAGTATTGTCTAAATTCATATCACTGCAGGGTAATGATTACATTCCTTCTCTCCACCTTTTAAGCCCCTGGAAGAGAGATGAAATTCAGTGTTATAATTTCTATTTGTATTTAGATTAGCAAAACTTGTTTTTCCCTTTTTTTTAACAGAACAGCAACTGGCCCATGATTCAGCAAAGTAGTTAAGTACAGGCTTAATTTTAAATACATGTTTACGTTTCATGAGATTTAAGCACACACTTTGCTTAACAGGTATGTACTTCAGAACATGCTCAAAGTTAAGCATGTGCTTATGGCTATGATTTAGGGAAAAAGTTAAGCAGATGCTTACATTTAAATATATATGTAAGTTCCATAATAGAATCACAGTTACATGTTTTATGATACTTTGCTTGAATCAGGGGCTTGCAACCTAAAGCCATTTGACAAGTATCCCTTTAAGACCTTGTACTGTATATTTACTGAGTTCCAAGTGTGACAGCGTTTCTGTAGGCAGCTTGTATTGTACATCTGTGAAAAGAGAGACATAATGAAAATGCTGACAGACCCTTGTGCATGCTGCTGTAATCAGTCCTGAGTTTAGCTATTCTGTCACCTGCCCATTGAGTAACGAGAGAGAGAGAAATCTCACCAAATGGCAATGCAGCTTTCATTTCATGTCATTTTTATTTCATGCACAATATGGAAAATTCACCGATTTCCAGTCCATTAAAACACATTTCAGAGCCGTGTTGTTTGAAGTTACTTTACTTCAGAAACAGCTCTTTTCAATTAACTCTGAAACCTCTTTCAACAGCCTTTCATAAATAGGCCAACATCAATGGCATGCTCTGAGTCAGTATGTATCTCTAATGGAAATGCACAATGGGCCGCGCTCCATGCCTGCAGGGAGAACATCTTCCATTTCAGACAGATTCAATGAGAAGTTTTGCCAGCTATTCTGGGTCTCTCACTTTTTTTGTCTCAGGTTTAGCTCACAGCTGATCAATGGCTGTGCTTTTTTAATTACACTGTACGGTCTGTAATGATTTGTCACTCATTGAACCTGGGTGTTCTTTTTAGGTGGTATAAGCAAGGAAGAAAAAGGAAGTAACATTAAACGCTGTCAGTGAAGGCAGTGGGGTTGTTTCACTTGCACATCTCAATGTGCTGAGGCTGCCTGCACTGAAAGGAATAAATACATGCAATTGGGAAAAAAAATTAAATGGCAAGAATGCTGAGGTTCAGATTTTCAAATGTGGATGCCTAGACATGGGGTAACATTTTCCACTTCACCTAAGTGGTGTAATTGCCAAGTCACTTCTGAAACCAAGACTCATTATTATATTATTAATTATTATTACCATAGTTCAGTGGCTCTCAACTTTTCCAGACTACTGTATCCCTTTCAGGAGTCTGATTTGTCTTACATATCCCCAAGTTTCATCTCACTTAAAAACTACTTGCTTACAAAATCAGACATAACAATACAAAAGTGTCACAGCCCACTGTTACTGACAAATTGCTTGCTTTCTCATTTTTACCCTATAATTATAAATCAATTGGAATATAAATATTGTGCTCACATTTCAGTGTATAGTATGTAGAGCAGTATAAACAAGTCATTGTCTGTATGAAATTTTAGTTTGTACTGACTTTGCTAATGCTTTTTATGTAGCCTGTTGTAAAACTAGACAAATATCTAGATGAGTTGATGGACCCCCTGGAAAACATCTGTGTACCCCCTGGGGTATGCGTACACCTAGTTGAAAACCACTGTCATAGTGACCAGGTCCCCATTGTGCTAGGTGCTGTACAAACATAGTACAAAAACTGGTCCCAGCCTCAAGGAGCTTAAGCCCCTTAGACACTTAGGCATATTTGAAAATTTTACTGTGAGGCTCCCTAGTTCACATATCTAAATAAGTGCCCTGTTTTTCAAAAGTGCTAAGTACTCAGCAGTTCCTTTTGACTTTCATGTGAGCATCTGGCTGCTTATTACTTTTGAAAACCCGGCCATTTTAATGGGGCCCTAAATATAAATATAGGTTCCCAACTTAAACATCTACAAGAAAAATCTTTCCTGGCAATACAACGTGCTATATCTTTCCACTACGCCCTTCACAGACACATCTCCAGCATTATTTCTCAGTATGGGGGTGCAATGGGGTTTACAAGCCCCATGTTGAGCACAGAGAGAAGGGAGAAGAGAGTCTTCCTCATTTACAAGCAACCAGGCTGACCACACCTCAGCACAGCTGCCAGAACTGCCAATCATGGAGGCATGCGCCCACAGCTGGGACCAATAAGAAAAATAAGTCCAGCTATAAAGGAAGGCGAACAGAGAGCAACTGGGAGGCAGAAAGACCTGGGCTAAGAAGGGAGGGGAGTAGACCAAACAGCCCTATGCCAGGATGCTGCTAGGAACCTGTTAGTGAGACAAAGGAGAACTGCAAGCCCTAGAGGGCAAAGACCTAACTGACTTATTTTAAGTTAAGTTGATGGACTGGGCTAGTTGGAGATGAATAGAGGGAGAATTAGTTAGGAGAAAGCTGGGACCTCTAAGGAGACTGGCCCAAGAGCAGATAATAGGGGGTTATGTACTTGATGTGTGAACAACTCATCCTTAGAGGATCTAAAGAAAAGGGTAATAGGCTAGGACTCAGGAGATCTGGGTTCTGCTCCTGGCTGTGTCAATGACTAGCTGTGCAGTCTTGGGTAAAGCACTTCACCCCTCCAACATTTTTCTGTTTCACCTATTTAGATTGTGAGCTCTGTGGGCCAGCACCGGTCTCTTATTATGTTTGTACAGTGCTGAGTCCAATGGGCCTCCAATTTCTATTGGACCCTGTAGACATTATTATGAATGATTAATACAGTAATGCTTTTCTGCACTTATTTCAAACTTTTTTCAAACTAGTCTACTTTTCTCATGTGAACCAATGATATTTTACTTCTCTCTAAATGACTTTTTAAACTGAAATATGTTGAATGTGCAAAACTGAAGAATATTTACTTTTTGGCAAGTAAAGATAAACTCATATTAGAAGCTTGTAAAGTTTCAAAATGGCTTGCTGGCAGATTGCAAATCAAACAGCTCCCTCCTCCCCCCGCTTTGCCACCCCCAAGCAAACAAAACATTTCTGACAGAATCAAAAAACCCAACTCTTTAATAAGTCAATAAAAATAGTGACTTAAAATTCTCTGAATCAATGATTGGCTTTTCTACATACCTCTAGGACTTGAGCTTGAACACTAATATGGGATACTAACTTTACTCATGTGAGTAGACCCATGAAAGCCAGCAGGATTCTGCACTTGATGTTTGAGGGGCTGATCTCAATGGGGTTACACAAGAGAGAGCAGCATATGACAGGGTTTGTTGGGAGAGTGTTCTTTTAACACCAACTGCTGTCAAGGGTATGGATAAATCAAGGCCTTCCAGCCTCACATCTTTTCCACCACTACACCCAAAGGGACTTGCCCAAAGCACCTGGCTCAGAGATGCCCTTTCCCATCCCCTTGGCAAGACAGCCAGGAGGAGTTTGCAGAGGACAGACTATGGGAAGCTCTAGGTCCTGAAGGATCCTTCCATAAAGCAACCAGAGCTTGCTACAGGCAGGTGTACAGGGGATAACTGAGAACCTTCCCACACTCATCCACATTCTCCTAGGGGGCCCAAAGGGCTCTGTGTGAGGCACCAAGCCTGATGGCCTCCCCTTCCCTCCATTGGAGCAGGACAGTAGCTGGGAGGAACCTTCACATCATTACTCATTATACTCTGAAACTCTCTCTCTGGATATGCTATTGTTTTGATGCTGAGATCTGAAACTGCCTCTGTGCATTTGGTTCCAGGTCAGCTCTAAAGTGGGGCTGTGTTCCATGTACAGTTACAAGGCATAGCAATGTTGCCAACTCTCACAATTTGATATTTAGTATTTTCTTAAAGCCCCAGCTCCTGGAATCAGATGATTATGTGAGAATCTCAGGTTTCATTTAAAGAATAGAAACAAAAAAAGAAATAAGTCTTTACCCCTTGAGTTACAGAGAAAATCTTAAAAATGTGAATCATAAGGACTCAAAAACCAGAAAGTAACATTAAAAAAAGGAGATGTACTTGTTGTTTTTTTACGTCTCAATATTTATAAGCAAATCTTGTGACTTTTGGGGGGTCTGACTAATTATTTTTGAAAACTTATACTGCATATGGGGCCAGAATCTTGCAGAAAAGTTGTTCTCCAGATTTCAAATCAAGATGATAAAAAATCACATGCAAACAGCTGATTTCATGAGATTTCTGACATCTTGGGTCAGATTTATTTACATTAATATTTGCATGATATTTTCAAAATGTAAAATGATATAGAAGTGTTAAGTATTATTTGTCTAAATTCTGCAGTTTTTACTCAGGGCCTGATCCTGAAAACACTTCTTTGTGTGACTTCAATTGAACTAGAACTGGTTAAACAAAAAATCCCCCCACCCGTTGCCCATTTTTTTCCTCCCCCACCCTATTTTTGAAAAAATGTTGAAATTTTATTTGAACTGGTTAAAAAAACAACAGTTTGTTGTGTTTTTTTTTTTTATGGATGAAAATTGAATTTTCTTCAAAACTCACCCTTCCCATCCTTGATAATTGTACTTTTTTTCTGGTGGGGGAGGCGAGTTGCCCAGCTAAAGAGAGAATTGAAATTTCATCAGAAACTCAGTTTGGGAAAATCTGACCATCTCTAAATGGGGCTGTTGACGTGAGTCAAGTTTTTGGTTTCTAGTGTGTAACTACGTGCAGTTATTAGGCTGTCAGGGCCAGACTTGTGAAGGTATTTAGGCACCTAAAGGTGCAGACATGATGATTTTCAAAAGCACCAAGAGGCCAGATCCAAAAGGGTACTTAGGCATTGCAATGCCCAACTCCTATGCCCCTTGCTGCCTAGTGGAATCCTCAGCCCGGAGATACGCACCTAAGGATGAAATCTTCATAAGATAGGAAGCTGAGTGGGGACCCACCTAAATTATCCAGGAGTAGAAAGGGGTGCAGCTAGGCCTAGATTTTCAAAAGTATCTAGGTGCTGAACTGACAGGCTAGAAAGATGAGCTAGGAATGGAGAAGGCAGCATTTTCAAGCACCTAAAGATCTTTAAAACTGGCCCTAAGTCTTTAGTCAACCAAAAGTCTCTTTGGCTGGATGTCATTGGAGACAGTTCCATG
This sequence comes from Trachemys scripta elegans, assembly GCF_013100865.1. Classification (NCBI taxonomy): domain Eukaryota; kingdom Metazoa; phylum Chordata; order Testudines; family Emydidae; genus Trachemys; species Trachemys scripta. The sequence continues at coordinate 191,327,056 of NC_048300.1, forward strand.
AACACCTCCACTCAGCGTGCAGCTGTGGTCAAACAAACACGATGTTAGGACACATGTAATGGGGTGGAGAATATTGTGGAGATTATTACAAAGCCCTTATAAAAACCAATGCTGTGGACTCGTCTCGAAGACTGTGTGCAGTACTGATCACGGCATTTCGAAAAAGGATACTGCAGAATTAAAGGAGGTTCAGAGAAGAGTGATGAAAATGATCCAGGGCCTCGAAAAACTCTCACGTGATGAGAGATTGAAATGATTAGGGATGGTTTGTTTTAGATAGAAGAAGACAAAGAGGGAATGTGTTAAAAGTATCAAATAATGGTCTAGAGAAGGTTGATGAGGAACTTCTGTTCTTATGATCTCATTACTCAAGAATAAGGGACCATTCACTGATATTAAAGGGTGGCAAAGTAGAAGCTGATAAAAGGAAATATTTTTTCACACATGTAATTGAACTGTGGAACTCTTTGCCACAGGAAATAATTGATGTGAGGAATTTAGCAAGATATGCAGAGTTATCATAATCAATTATAACATTTTCTGAAGGAATATTAAACCTCATAATGTGGGGTTTAAGTCAATTTCTATTAGAGAATAGGATGAGACCTAAGAGGGGGGGAAGATTCTCTCATGTCTGCCTAATGTGGGGTTCTTACATCTTTCTCTGAAGCATCTGATGTAAGCTACATTTGGAGAAAGCATATTAGGCTAGATGGATGCCAGCTTTGATATAATAAGGCAATTCCTATATCAATTGTCTAGGGCTAGGTCTATACTACCCGCCTGAATTGGCGGGTAGAAATCGACCTCTCGGGGATCGATTTATCGCGTCCCATCGGGACGCGACAATCGATCCCCGAATCGGCGCTCTAACGCCACCAGCGGAGGTGGTAGTAAGCGCCACCGACAAAAAGCCGCAGAAGTCGATTTTGCCGCCATCCTCACAACGGAGTAAGTCGGCTGCGATACGTCGAATTCAGCTACGCTATTCACGTAGCTGAATTTGCGTATCTTAAATCGACTCCCCCCTGTAGTGTAGATGTACCCTTGGAAAAAGAAATGAAAGTGGTGTGACTACAGCCAGTGAAGAAGGGGTGGTTTAGTAGTAAAGCCACTGGACTTTCAAAAGACCTGGCTTATATTCCTAGCTCAGCCAGAGGCTTCCAGTTTGGCTTTGGGCAAGTCACTTAATCTGTAAAATGGAGATACTACTTCCCTGCTTCTCAGGGGTGTTATCATGAGGATAAATCTATTCAGGCACTATATTAATTTGAGAAACTGAAGACTTTAAAAATTTAAATGAACTTATATTACTCTGAAAACATCAAACTGAAATGTCAAGTGGTAGAACACAATGTGTGTCTGAATGGCTGTAGTACCACCAGTTCTGTGGGAAAGGCCAAATAAGTAGAATGAAGGCCAGATCCTCAAAGGTATTTAGACACCTAACTGCCTTTGAAATCAATGGGACTTAAGTACCTATATACTTTTGAGGATCTGGGCCAAACACGAATCAGCTCGAACCTTCACCTCAGACTTTTAATGACTCCATACCAGTACACAGGTTTAAATAACTTGGGTTCACTTATAATCATGATTACTGATTTTCAGTGGTGGGTGACTGCATGTCAAGGCATTTCCTGGTTCAGGATCAGAGTGGAAGTAGAAGTGCAGGGGTAACAATGCTTAGTACTTTTCATCTTCAAGACCCCGATCCAGCAAAGACCTTCAGCATCTGCTTAATCCAGCACGTGCATCCAACTCAGGGCAGCATCCTCATTCAGGAATGCATGTAAGCACATGCTTAAATTAAAATGACGGATGTGTTTAAGTGCTTTCCAGAGTTAGTATCACAAGCAGTCCCATTACAATTAAATATGTGCTTCAGGCCCCAATCCTGGATTAGGGCCTGAGGAGGCAGGTAACATTTGGTACTGGAACTCTGAAATTCTCAATTTCCTCCATGATTTTTTTTTTTAAATAAACCCATGATGCTTGCAAAAATGCAGAACATTGAGTCCTGTGCAAAATTCCTGTAATTTTCATTCCCTTCATGAAATTCATACAAATTTCCTACAATTTTACAATTGGCCATACACATATAAAGAAAATCTCTAAACATTCAGGCAAATCCCTCACGTTTTTGCATTTTGCAAATTATTTTTTTTTTAACCAATACTAGGTCCCACTCCTGGACCCATGTGGGCAAAGTGGGAGCAGAGGTGTATTGGGCAGATCTAGTTGCAAGACTTTGGCACATTTCTCCTCAATGCCACTATGGATAGCTAGTGCAGGATAGATTTTAGTTATTTGTTTTATCTAAAGCAGATCGGAATCTTCTAACAATTTATTCAATAGTAGAGCAGAAGGGGGTGAAGGCAAAAGATTTGAGTATTGAAGTTTTCTCTGGTTAATTAGGCAGCAGGGCCAATAACCTGCCCCATCATTTTTTTTTCTTGCCGATACTTTGTGTCCTGTCCCCCTCAGCTAATAGATTTTGCAGGATTGAATTTTTAGCTAACTTGCATGTGCAGTCAAGGATTACTTGTAGGCTGAATCAGGCCATGTCTTTCTAATTATGATTTATGACAGTAAAGCATTTTGAGAAACAGTTTGAATGACGGTCACGATGCAAAATGTAATTGCATTGTACCATAAATGAGATAAAGCAAGGCCCCAGATCTAAGCACCCCTGCATGATGGGAGAAACTAGTATCTGGATCCAAATCTGGATTAGGGTTGATGCTTGGCAATTTGAAGATTTAGATAGATCCAAAGCCTATGACTCCATTGAATCAGTAGAAAAACTCCCATCAACTCTAACTGGCTTTGGAGTTTTAGATCAGGCCCATAAAAGGCCAAATAAAAACCTGGATCAGAACATCCCCCACATTTTGTGGATGTTCAGATTTGGATCAGCATCTCGAGTTGAACTTTTCAGCCGGATCTGAAGGAAAATAATTCTTCATTCCTCCCCCCACCCCATCTCTAGATGCCACACACAAATCAGCATTAGAAATGAAAAACGTCCTTGAAGTGGAAAATGTCAACTCTGCTGCCTGAGCTATTCCTGTATTAAGACCATTCAGGCTTGGCTGTGAATGAGCTTTTTCTCATTGCAAAAGAGCTCACATTTAGTTAGCAACATGTCTACTTTTCTCCATATGGTTCCTTCCAAGGTGTTGTGTCACACACAATGATGTCACATCTTGGAGGACGAAGGGGAAAAAAGGCCTAAAGCTTTTTTTTAGCTTCACTGATTATTGGAAAGCTTTAAGAAGCCTGCTCAGCTCTCGACTGCAGTTTGTTGTCTGTTCTCCCTCGTTTTCCTTTGTATATGTTCACATGTCTTTAAAAGAAAAGGAACCACATTCTGAGCGACTAGCTGCAACCTCCTGCTGTCTGATTAATGAAATCTCTGTTCATCTGGATTTCCAGCCCCATATATTCCCAGTGGCTCCGAAAGTAGAATTTTTAAAAGGCGGTGGGAAAATAGTTTAGATTTTAATCCATGCGACTGTAAAACATTGACATAGCTAGGGAAACCTTTATACTTCAGAACGATTTTGGCCACAGCACTTATTTCATTTGGGGCTTTGTAATGATTGTTTAACTCTCAAATGTATTGGTCTTGGAAAGCCTGGATTTCAGTGGAAGTTACAAGGGTTTCACTGCAAAAATGCATGCACCTTCCCTTGCACCCACAGAAACACATAGGCGTACATGTAAGCAACTCCCTGACATGCTAACCTGCTCACTGTATAACTCATTTACATGATCAGGTACCCCCTGCTAGGGTGACCAGACAGCAAGTGTGAAAAATCGGGACGAGGGTGGGGGGTAATAGGAGCCTATATAAAAAAAGACCCCAAAATTGGGACTGTCCCTATAAAATCGGGACATCTGGTCACCCTACCCCATTCTAATAGCTGTTTCACTGCACAAATGCAAGTTTTGACAAGTATGTAGCTAACTGAGGTGTTTGGCCCCCCATCACTGTATCCGAACACCTCCACAACCTTAATGTATTTAGCGCATAACACAGCTCTGAGGTAAGAAATTGCTATTATCCCCACTTTACAGATGGGGAACTGAGGCACAGAGAGGTAAAGTGACTTGCCTGAGGTCACACAGGGAGTTTGGGATGTACAGGAAATGGAACCCCAGTCTCTTAACTCATAGGCTTGAGCCCAAATCACTGGACCACACTTCCTCTCCATATAGGATGTGCACAACTGCCTCTGGGAATGTACTTTTTAGGGCCAACATTTTCAGAAGGTAGCTAGTGAAACTGGAGGCCTCACTTTACAGGTGAGACATCTTTAAAGGGGCCCATTTTCCATAGACAGGGCAGGTGCTCAAAACTTTCTGAAATCGGGCCCCTTTCGGATGCCCCCAGTTGGGCTCCCAAAATCATTGGTCATTTTTTAAAATCTTGGCCTATGTTTTGTTGCAAAGCACCTAGGATACTTTTGAACAGAGCCACTTTAGAAATTAAATGTTATTTAACATTAGAAAATAAAACCGATAAGGAAGAGGAGACTACTTATTTTTTAGGCCCTGCTCCTGCAAAAGACCTGCACCCACCTTTAACATTATGTATGTGAGAAGTCTCAGTGGAGTTACCCAGGCCTTTGTAAAGTCTTTGGGGAAGGGACTGTAGTAACTACTTTTATGCCGTCAGTCCTGCAACTGCTGATGAAGGTGATTAATTTTACATACACAATTAGTCTCATTGTTTGTACAGTACCTAACACAATGGGATCCTAATCCTGGCTGGGGCCTCTCAGCACTACTGTGACAATAAATATGAGATAATAATAATATAATATATGGAGATATACCTATCTCATAGAACTGGAAGGGACCTTGAAAGGTCATCAACTCCAGCCCCCTGCCTTCACTAGCAGGACCAAGTACTGATTTTGCCCCAGATCCCCAAGGATTGAACTCACAACCCTGGGTTTAGTAGGCCAATACTTAAACCACTGAGTTTCAGGGTAGCAGCCGTGTTAGTCTGTATCCTCAAAAAGAACAGGAGTACTTGTGGCACCTTAGAGACTAACAAATTTATTAGAGCATAAGCTTTTGTGGGCTACAACCCACTTCTTCGGATGCACAAAAGCTTATGCTCTAATAAATTTGTTAGTCTCTAAGGTGCCACAAGTACTCCTGTTCTTTTTAAACCACTGAGGTATCCCTTATAGTATTATTAATGTCAAGATATGAATGGCTAAAGGGTGAAATGATCATCCCATTTGAATCTGGCCATTTATATATCTATCTTAGCTTTCTTTGTTTTGCCCTATGCATGAAATAGATTTGTTCTATGATGAAACAGACACAATTATATGTCAATTTCAGAGAAGGTCAGAAAGCCAGGATGAACACGGTGGTCTCACTTGACTTTTGTTGTGGTTGCCAACTAATCGCTCGGTGCTAGAAGGAAATTAACAGATTAGTCCTCCACTGGGTGGCTGGATTCACTGTGTATACTATTATAGGAGACTCAAATAAGGACCTTCCCGCTTCATACACAGTAGCTTTACCAGGTAAACCAAAAGGAATCCTGGCTCTAACTGAGGTAGCAGATCCTGTATTAAGTTTACCTGAATGTTAGTCTTTACACAGATTACATATCCCATTCTCTCTTAAGTCTGTCTTTGGCTCTGTTATAAAGAGCCCTTCCTTCTAAAATGAACATCAGTATGTTCTCTGTCCATTTATTATCTGTGATGATCTTCGTTGTAAAATTATCTGAATAGGTGTAGCTTGATCCTCTGTGTGTGTATGGGAGGAAGACAGAGAAAAGCGAGGTTGAGGCAAGAGTTTTATGTTCCATGGGGCTCAGGCAGCCAAGATGTGTGCTGAAAAATTATAATAAAGCTCCACTAAGGCACACGATATGCCCATTGAGTTATTGTGGCCAGAATCGATGGGGCCTGGAATTCAGATGAACAGATGAATGTTCAAACTTTTGGTGACATTGAATTGATTGATGACCTAATACAGAGAAGTTAACCCAAGATTAACATGCACTGAAGCTATCACATCAGAGCTATCAGACATTTATTCTAAGTTCTTTACCTCTCCCTGTTCATCAGCCAGAAACAGAGATAATAGCTTCCTTGGAGTAAATTTCTGCTCTCCCCTCTAAACCCCTATTGTGGTGAGGATCAAAATTGCAACATGAATAGATAAATCCTGCCAACGGCCAGAGCCCATTAGAATCTCTGTTGCTGGATGCCAGTTAAGGTAAACACGCTGTATGCATTACTGTCACAATTTCATTGGATTATATTTGGACTGTAGAACACTGTACAAATTGCATATAATTGCCTTCCTCACGACTGCATGTGTGGCATGTGAAACTTCAGAACCCTGCTCATCTGGAATGTGCTAACTAATTACTATGCCCATCAAATGAGGGCACAGGAAATTGTCTCAAACACCGGTATCCTGCAAGGGTTCTCCTAATTAGGTATTATTTCCTGCTCTCTGTCTGACCACTTCCAAACACTACAGCTAAGAGGTTCACAAGATTCTGCATCCCTGCTTCACAAAAGAACTAAAATCTAGGCTCTCAAGAGCCTGTGTAGATGTACCCTCTCGGACTGCCAGGTACCATTTCACAGTAGGGTAGAGTTCTGTGCCGGGGCTGCACCCAAGCCTCTGTGCACTACTGATGGATTGTTTAGGACCTCAAAATGTGGCTAATGTAAAACTTAAGTGGTGAATAGTCTTGTGCTGGCCCCTTGCATAAGTGTGAATTTCACCGGTTATTAAACTACCCAATAATCATTTCAAATACCCAGGTTAAGGAGACTGATTGTGCTTAGTCTTTGTTTGACTCTGTGCACTGCATTGCTAATCCTTTGGTGCGTGTAACACATAGCTCTTGGGGACACACAGAGTGCTGGTGCTGTAATGCTGTAGCAGGGGAGGGGAGAGATGGGGCACTTCAGGGTCTATAAACTGTGTCCTCCTTTAGATGGAGATGCTCAATCCTTCTGCCTGTTACTGGTATCTATCCAAGTGGAATTTAAAGATCCCATGAAACTTTTCCAAAGCAGTAGACAATGTGGTGTCCGGCCCTTTGATCTTTCTCCTTATGAAGCAGGTTCTAATGTTCAAAGTTCTCTGCACACAAATATTGCAGTGTCTATTGTGTTGCATTGTACAGTGACTGCAGCATCTAACATGTTATTGTAAAGTGCTTTGGGACAACTTGAATATAAAAGATGCCAGGAAATCCTGTTCTCCTCTTTCCTTACTTTATACTCTATGGTTTCCACCCTCCATTATGCCCATGCCTAACTTCACCCCTTTATCAAATCCCATTTGTTTTCAATGGGACTGCTGGAACATGTGACATTAAGCATGTATGTAAGTGTTTGCAGGATTGGGCCTATGTAATCTATCATGTTGCAACATGATAGAATACTATACAATCAGAAAGAAATGATCGGCAGAGTTCTGGGAGATAGGAAACTTCATTGTGTTGCTGGCTTTGCCAATTACTTAAATGAATCACTTAGGCCAAACTTTTCAAAAGCAATGATTTTGGGTGCTTTATTTTTTGAATGTCCAAACTGAGACACCTGGGCCCAGCTCCTCAAAGGTATTTAGTTGCCTAATTCCCAATGAAATCAACAGGCATTAGGTGCCTAAATAGCTTTGAGGATCTGGTCCCTACAGCCTGATGTTCAGGAGTGCTGAGCTAGATATAATCATTGCGTTTACATTGCCAAAACAGACTCGGGGCAATGAGTCTCATAGTCCAGGTCTATAGACTCGGGCTCGCAGGGTTCACACTATGGCACTAAAAATAGCATTATAGACATTCCCACTTGGGCTCTGAGACCCAGCCCCCTACCAGGCTTCAGAGCCTAAGGCCTGGTCTACTCCGGGGGGGCAGAATCGATCTAAGTTATGCAACTTCAGCTACATGAAGAATATAGCTGAAGTTGACGTACTTAGATTTACTTACCATGGTGTCTTCACTGTGGTAAGTCAATGACTGATGCTCTCCCATCGACTCTACCTCTTGCCCTGGCGGAGTACTGGAGTCGACTGGAGAGCACTCGGCAGTTGATTTATCGTGTCTAGACTAGACTAGACACGATAAATCAACCCCCGCTGGATCGATCGCTGCCCGTCGATCCAGTGGGTAATGTAGACAAGTCCTAAGGTCCAGCCTGAGTGGAACATCTACATGACCATTTTGAGTACCATAGTGTGAGCCTCGGGAGTCCGAGTCTATAGAGCTGGGCTCTGAGACTTGCTGCCACATTTTTTTTTTAAGAGTGTAGACATACCCTATATGTTTGAAGCTGGGCACTCAAAATCTGAAGCGCTCAGAATCAATGACAGATTTTGAAAATATGGCTGTTAACCTGTGTGTGTCTGTCTACATTTTACAGATCTGGAAATTCAATCTACCAAACAGATGGATGGTGAGGTTAAAATCATTCATGTTGACAAAGGAAATTCTGGCTCCAAGGTAGAAGGTGCAATGGAAACGATAACTATTGTGTGGTTATAGTGTATCTCAACACCTCTTTTGTAATGTAATGTACAGTGACAACAAATTTAAAAAACAAACATTTTTCTGATCTGTGAGGATGGAGTTGAAGGCTGGTAAGCACTAGCTACAGCTAAGTGCTCTAGAGTGAAAGACGTGTGCTGTTGTGGGCTGATATCCTCAACTGCCCTTTCCCAAACAGTAGTTTGTAGAACTGAGAAAGCGATGTCAGGTGGAAAGGAGAAACCAGGGGCAAGAAGACGGATAGAGAAATATGACATGGACATCCCGTAAATAAAAATAATCTCCATCCATCTAATACTTTGCTCTCAGCATTTTAAGCCTGATTCAAAGCTCATTGAAGTCAACAGAAAGACTCACCTTCCTTCACTGAGTTTATTTAGAAGCTGCAGCACCAACTAAAAACCATTTATTTACAAATAGATACTATATAGAGAAAAAGGGGCCAGATCTTCAGCTGGTGTAAATTGGCATTGCTCTGATCTGGCCCTTGGCATATAGTAAAAATACCTTCATTAATAAAAATTTGCACAAATACAGCATCTTTCTCTTAAGGATCTCAATCAACTTTGCAGATATTAAAGGAACACTGTGACTTGAAATCTTTGTGTGTGTGTATATATATGTATAAAGAGCTAAAATAGTTTCAAGTATCATGCCTGAATTCCTCTTTCACTTTTTCTGAGGGTTTTCGAATTCTCTTTTCCTATAACTGTTATTTAAATGTTTTTCTCGCGTGCATTGGTGTGTGAAAGACCCAGACGGATAACAGGGGAAATTGACTGGGCATGTTGGTTTGTTTGATTATTTGTTTATTTATTTTTATTTTTACAGTACCTGGCACAATAGTTCTCAATACCTATTAGGACCTTTCTTACTACTTCAATACCAATAAACAGCAAGAGAATAAATAATGACAATAATATTTTTGTATTAATAATTTCCAGCTGACGAAGCCGGGGAAACAGTGAAACTGGCATGCAAAGCGCAGTTAAATTACATAAAGTAAACAAGCAAGTAATAGAGAAAGTAGCTTTTGTTCTATTTTCTTGTCATTATGCTAAATTTAGGTAATTATGGTAACAGTAGGTTAAAAACAATCAAAGAGAAGTGTGATCTTTAGATTGACAGGGTCACTTTTATTTACCTCTGGGGCATTAGGAGGCTTAATTAAGGTTATGCTCTTCACTTTACAGATGGGAAAACTGAGGCACAGAGGGGTTATGGATCTGAGAAAGATACTTAAGCCCATGAGTAGTTCCAATGATTTCAGTGGGATTACCCAGGTGCTTAAAGTTATGGATGTTCTTATGTACTTTGCTGAATCAGATCATAAATCCAAAGTCACAACAAGAGTCAGTGTTAATACTAAGATTAGAAAACAACACTCCCAGCTCCTGGCCATGAGCCTGGACAACAAAACGACCCCTCCTGCCACTTGTGATCTGATCCCATTGCAGCAGTAGCAACAAAATGAATATTTAACACTTACTGTGTTTTACATATCCCATGCTCTAGGCAATGTACAGTTGATGGTCTCGAAAGGTTTCAGAATAGATAGGTACAGAGGGGTAATGCCAATATGTTAATAAGAGCATCCTCCCTCAGCTATGTTCTCCACTAGAGGCTGATGATCCAAATCTCATGTAAGTCAAGGAGAGTCTTTCAGTTGATTTCAGTCAGCCCATAGCCTGTAAGCCTTGTGTACCAGAGGTGTGAATAAAGCATATTAATATTATCTACTTGTCTTGGGGTAGCACCTAGGAACCCCAGTCATGAACAAGGACCCCATTGTGCTAGGAGCTGTACAAACAGATCTAAAGGATGGTCCCTGTCCTAAAGAGTTTATAATCTAAATTAGGCTCAGAAAATCTAGTCACTATTTTCCCATTCAAACGCAAACATTTTCTAGTATCTATAACTGAAGAGGAAGGCAGCATCACTTGGCAAACAAAATCGCATGGTGTGTACTCTGTTGGCAAGGTTTATAGTTTGTTAATCCTGAGTATGTTGACAGTACAGCAAAATGCTCAGCTTGTGCCACGGGACATTGGAGGGCTGGGGAATGTGACAATCTGTTAGAAGGAACAGGGTGTTCCCTGGAAAAAAAAATGTCGGTAATTACCTGACACTTGGTAGAATCTAGAACCTTCCAAAATGCTCTGACTGAGCAGCGGCCATAGGTCCTATCTGGGAGGGGAATATCACCAGTATCCAGAGTTTGGGGGCTGAGATCAGCTCAACCCTCATGGAATAATGGGGGCAGAATCCTAACGAGGAGCTCCCAGAATGCTCCCTCCAGCACAATGCTGTGCAGAGAGAGGACTGGACAGATATATTACACAGAACTGGAGATAACGTAAGAGGCAGTGTGGTCTGGGGGATAGGGCATGGGCCTGGGAATTGAGGAGAGAGAGCTTCTATTTCTGGCTCTGTCACTAACTTGATGTCTGCCCTGGGGCAAGTCACTTCACCTCTGTTCCCCGCCAACCCTTTGTCTGTCTTTTGCATTTAGATTCTAAGTTCTTCTAGGCAGGGGTTCTCTCTGCCTAAAAGAACTTAGAATCTAAAGACAGTCTCTCTGACTATGCATTTGTACAGCACCTAGCCCAATTGGTCTCTGAACGTGATTGGGGCCTGTAGATTTTATTGTCATATAAAATAGTAATAAAGGTGGGGCCTGGTTCTCCTCTTGCTTCCCCTGGTTTTACATCACTGTAACTTTTCGTTGAGTTCTGTGGCATGTGTCCTGAGTTACAGCACACTGGTATAACAGAGAGGAGAATCAGGCCACGTGAGTGTTGTGCATGGGAGAGTTTGGAAAGAGTCAGCCAGCCATTGGGCTACAAAACTTTCAGCCCCTCTTAAGTCAAACACAGGCTGGTGTTTACATAGGTCTTATGTAGGGAACATACTATTCTGCTGCCAATTATTATGGTGTATTATCAGATGTTTCCCTTTTTTCCCCCTCAGTCCACGAGGTAACTTTTTTTATTGATTCCATATAGAGAAATTAGCTTCACCCTTTATTTATTTGATTTTCTTAAAAAAAAAACTGCATTGAATTATTCATGATACAGAAAAAACAGCAACCTCCGCTTGAATAGAAAAGAGGGGTCGCCGAAAAGAAAAACAAAGTCACCTGCACTTGAGATCCTGCACTACCACAGACAGAGCTACTGCTTCGTGCTTTCATGGAAACCAAGATGTTAATGAGGAAACAATTGAGCAAGGGCTGAAGGACAGTGAGAGAAACTGAGACAGGAGACCCTGGGCCTTTTTTCTGTAAATATTTGGACTGGGACACATTTCTTAATTGAGGCAATTGATTTTTGCCTGAAAATGGTAGCAATGTCTAATTCATTAAAGCCTAAAATAACATCCTTTGGGCTAAATGGGGTTGTTTCATTTGTAAACTTTTAGTGATGTATTAACAATTTGGAGGCATTTCGGTGCATATCTTAAAAAGTGCCACATTAACAGGAACCTGCTTGAAGAAAAAAAAAAAGTTACACACACACACACACACACACACACACACAATATATATGGCCTCCAGCCCCTGTCCTTCCTCTTCTGCAGCATTTTAAGGTCTGTGTTTAATATTGCCAAGCCTACTTGAGTGATAAATGCAACTGTATAAAAATTACTTATTACAAGCTGTCATGTTGCCTCACTCACAATGCAGGGCTAGAGGCACTGTACATAAAGCTAGGATCTCCACCTTGACAGGATCGGCAGCGCTGGCTTTAAAATAAAATGCTTTCAGTCACAAATACAAAACATAATATACCTTTTCATAATGCTTCAGTTTGGAAACACTTTTGAAAGCTCGTGTTACCGTCGAACCTTTACCTGAGCCGCACCAGCAACCAGTTAATTCCAAGTTGTCAATTAACCTCAGTGCTGCCTTCCATCACCTCCCCTTTGAAGAAAAGTTAAGCTGTTCAAGTTGCCATTCCTCTAATTTTTTCTAAGTAATATTTATCCTCCGTTCTTTAGTGGGGAGTAGCTGACACTACGGGATTATCTTGAGCACTAAATTACCGTTTGCGATGTGTATTTCTTTTTCTGAAATCCCCAACTATCTGTAGGCCCAGAACACCAGAAAACAGTCCCCTAATCTTGATGTCCCCCCTCTTCTCACCTTTTCTATTTACATAAAGTCCAGTTACACAATCCCCCTTGAACCGCGCCACCCTTCAAACCACTGGCTGAGATCAGTGGTTAATTTTATGCCATGGCAAGCCAGAGCCCCGTTGCTTCTGCATTAATACTGTACTGATGCTTAAACACAAAAGCTCACTGTAAGCTATGGATGTCAGGTCGATTGAAATTGAATGTGAAGGTTCCAAGGAGACGAGCTATGTAACAACTGATTCGTTGTGACTGTTTTTATAGTTGGTCATGATGCGTACAGTATGTGAAGTTCCCATCTGTACTGGTGTCTGCCCACCAGCCACCCTGCCACGTTGGCAAAAGTGGCTCCAGCACCGAACGCAATAGGAACAGAACTGCAGATGCCTTCCTTTAGCCCAAATGTCTTTTGACAATGTTCACATCCAGTTAGGGCCCAAAGTGCTTGTACTTGTCAGTTGGGATAAATAATGAAGAAAGTAGTCCCCTTTCGAAACTGAAACAGAATTGCCACAGGAAATATTTTCTCTCCCCCCCCCCCCCGCCCCTCATTGCAAATCCCTACCTTCCTCTCCCCACCCCCAGCTCCTCCAGAGATGCAATGTAAGAAAAAAAAAAGTTTAGACTGGCTTGTCCAGTGCAGGCCTATGACAATTGTGTTTTCTCTTTTAGTAATCTGTGTAGAAGGGAAAAGCCGTTTGGAAAGAGGGAAAGAAGGGGGAGTGAGGCAGCCAAGACTAAAACAATGCACACAGGATGTGTAGATGTCCATTATATACTAGGATACAGCTCATCAGAGTCTCACATTGCCTAGCAGTGTTGTGTTCTGTCCTAAGAATAGGTGCATATTTCATTTGTTAATTAGATATAATTCAATTCTGCCCATCTCAGATCTCCTTATTGTAAAAATCTCAGGATGTTAAAAAAACGATCCCTTCCCCCCTCCCACCCCCATGCTAATTATCTTTTTCCTCTCTGTTGCAACATGCCAGATCGTAATCAGTTGGTTAATTGGCAGACAAAGGGAAGGATGTTCTTGTGATTAAGGCACAGGATTGGAACTCCGGAGATACGGGTTCAGGTCTCAGCTCTGTCACAGGTGACTTTGGGGAAGTCATTAATCTCTCTGTGCTTTGCCTTTCTAATGTGTAAAATTGCAATAGTAATAACAATCTCCCTCCCAGGTGGAGGGCTGTGAGGATGGATTATTTGTGATGCACTTTGAGAGTGTATGGTGGAAGACACGACACATGTCAAGATATCATTTCAGCAGTGTTGTTAGATGTTCAGCTGCGTGCGTTTGTTCTCCGTGTGTGCTGTCCCAGCTCTGCACAGACAGTTGGCACAGCAGACCTTGAGCGAACCACCCAATGACCACAAGATCCGTTAAGGTGCGAAGACACCCAGCTAGGTTTATTGTTAACGAGGCACAGTAATAGAAAGGGATCTAGGGGTTATAATTGACCACAAGCTAAATATGAGTCAACAGTGTGATGCTGTTGCAAAAAAAGCAAACATGATTCTGGGATGCATTAACAGGTGTGTTGTGAGCAAGACACGAGAAGTCATTCTTCCGCTCTACTCTGCGCTGGTTAGGCCTCAACTGGAGTATTGTGTCAAGTTCTGGGCACTGCATTTCAAGAAAGATGTGGAGAAATTGGAGAGGGTACAGAGAAGAGCAACAAGAATGATTAAAGGTCTTGAGAACATGACCTATGAAGGAAGGCTGAAAGAATTGGGTTTGTTTAGTTTGGAAAAGAGAAGACTGAGAGGGGACATGATAGCAGTTTTCAGGTGTCTAAAAGGGTGTCATAAGGTGGAGGGAGAAAACTTGTTCACCTTAGCCTCTAAGGATAGAACAAGAAGCAATGGACTTAAACTGCAGCCAGGGAGGATTAAGTTGGACATTAGGAAAAAGTTCCTAGCTGTCAGGGTGGTTAAACACTGGAATAAACTGCCTAGGGAGCTTGTGGAATCTCCATCTCTGGAAATATTTAAGGAGTAGGTTAGATAAATGTCTATTAGGGATGTTCTAGACAGTATTTGGTACTGCCATGAGGGCAGGGGACTGGACTCGATGACCCCTCGAGGTCCCTTCCAGTCCTAGAATCTATGAATAGCATCTGGCAGACACTACAAGGATACTAACACATGTATGGCCCATGACAATGGACACAGCTCAGTCAGTGGCAGGATTTTCCACTGCCCTGTAGGCTGGCCAAAGATACTCCCTCTGAGATACATCTTTATACCCTGATACAAACAAGTTAGTACTGCCTCTGACATAGTTACTGCTCCATGACGTGGTTAGTTATCACCTTGTATATGTTGGTTCGATCAAAACATCTCTATTACATACTGTCATCCTGACCTTATCTTTTAGGTGGGGTCACTGTGTTCCTGTTATCCTTGGGGAATGGTTTTGTACCATCCTTGATATTGGGATGTTCTGCTACCACTTGATATCGGGATGTGTTTGCGTGAGTGCTCTGTGCTTAGCACTTCTTAGGAATGTGTATTTCTGCAATATCATCCCTGTTCTTGCCAGATTCTGTGAGCAGGTCCTGCCTCACACCAGGCCTTTGATACAAGGGCTCAAGCTATCTTCCTACTACATTCCCCCGCTTTTTGTCTTTTTATGGGGAGATGTTTACTCATCATCCCAGAAAAGCATAATGCGTGGACTGAAGATGGCCAGTGGGCTAAACATTGTTTCTTGGTCATTTTGCTTTACCCATCCATACATTCATGCCCCACCTGTCCAGTTGTCTGCACATACCCTCATACAACCTGTGGACAGTTGCCTTTTTCCAGTTGTTCTTAGTCCCATATTGTGGGCCTGGGAATGTTAGGTCTGGGACTTTGATTGAGGGGTGTAGTTTTAAATCCATTTTAAAAAATGTGAATAGGCACTATTCCAGTGTGTCCCACAGTGCTGGAGCAGTGACATTACAAATGAGGCCTTTACATATAAATACTTGTAATTAGTTATTAAACAGTACTGTCCATCCATGTTATGGGTTGCCCTTACTGCTGGTTGTCACCATCTGGTAAGCTTTGCTGGGCAGGAAACAGGAGAAACTAGCTTCTCTGTCCGTTGGATTGGTCTGAATTATTGAGGCCATACACTGGAGTTGCGATGTTAACAACATTTCTGGCATTACAAACTGGGTGCGGTGCTCTTTAGGTTTGCATTGCTTTGTAATACACCAGTAGTTGAGGTAGATTTCATTGTTTCTTCTAAATGCTGTTTTCCAGATAACCTACTGAATGGATGGGGGAGGGATAGCTCAGTGGTTTGAGCATTGGCCTGCTAAACCCAGGGTTGTGAGCTCACTCCTTGAGGAGGGCCATTTAGGGAACTGGGGTAAAAATCTGTCTGAGGATTGGTCCTGCTTTGAACAGTGGATTGGACTAGATGACCTCCTGAGATCCCTTCCAATCCTGATATTCTATGATTAGATATTGTTAAGACATAGGTTCCCATCTCCTTCAGAATTCCCAGCCTGCAATGTTGCAGCTGTAAGAGAGCATCAGAGAGAACACAAGAGAACATCCCTGGGTTGTCCAGCATCCCAAGGAGACACTTGAAGCTGCAAAGTTCAAAATGGTCTCAGGATTTCAGATTTTATACCAGTGCTGCTGCCTGCTGAAGGTTATGAAAATCATAGTGTCACACCAGGCAGCAAAGGGAGTATTGCCAGACAGTTAACATCCTATAGCAACTTGGCTGATTGTGGACCTGTAAACTAACCACGGCAGTGCCGAGTTCATTTTTCCTCCCCCCAATTTTAGCCCTTGGACGTTGTTACAATTAAACTGAGTTCCTAGTGACTCTCTGGCTCCTTGCACTTTGTTCCTGACATAGCTGAGCGTGCCTTTTCCATCGTACGCCCCCCCCCACACACACACACTTCATTGCTGATCCTACCTATCTGGTTGGTTTGGATAGCCCCAAAGAGAAAACACAAGGATCTAGAGAGGCCGGAAGGCAGCAACTACAGCAACACTCTCATCTCCAGGAAACCCTGAATCCAGCCTAATCGGAACATCTGCAGGGAAGCTCATGACAGCATTTTATCCCTCTTTGCAGAGCAGACATCTGAGGGGATGGGCCATGCTAATTTATCACCACAGGATTCAAAGTGAAATGAGATTAGATCAGTGGACCAGGTGTGAATTAGCAGCAAAATAAATAAAGAAATAAAGAAGCAGCGAAATGGGATCAGATGATGTGCAGTCTTTTTTTGTTTTTGTTTTTTTGGCAATCTTAAACATTAACAAATAGAGTGGAGCTGTATGTCTCAAAGAGATGCAAATTAATGTATTCAAATGTAGGTTTTTAATTTTTCAATTTGGTACACAAACGGTGGAGGCAGACCCAACAGCCTTCATAAAATTAACATCAAATTTGTTTCATTCCTTTAGAGAGCATTGATTACAATTCTTCTGACACACTCTGGAATTCCATTACATTCAGGTGGTGGGTGGTCAGTTTAAATTATTTTTAGCTCATTGGAAGCAATTTAGCCATCAGAACTTGAATGAGCTTTAATTAACTGCTTCTTTCCTTCTTCCTCTGCAATTCATCAGGGTAAGGTTGATGGTGCATTAAGTTGGATGGGTAGTAAAATTTACATGTCTCTAAACTTTTACCAAAATGCTGTATCCCCCTTACAGGGCTTTCATTTCATGCCCTCACTTTCCAATCAGATAGAGATTTAAGGCCAAATTCACTCTTTAAGGTAGCCAGGTGCAATTCAAGAGAGGAAGATGATGTAAGGATGAACTTATGTTTAAGGCACTGGATTGGGAGTCAGGAGATGTGGATTCAATTCCTGTCTGTGTCAAAGACTCCCTGTGTGAATTTGGGACTACCACTTAATCTCTCTGTGACTCAGTTCCCCATCAGTAAAATGGGGATAATGATATTTTATAGAATCAGAGAAGATTCGGATGGGAAGAGACCTCAGGTGATCATCTAGTCCAACCTCCTGCTCAAAGCAGGACCAACCCCAACTAAATCATCCCAGCCAAGTCTTTGTCAAGCAGGCCCTTAAAAACCTCTAAGGATGGAGATTCCACTACTTCCCTAGGTAACCCACTCCAGTGCTTCACCACCCTCCTAGTGAAATAATAGTTTTTCCTAATATCCAACCTAGACCTCCCCCACTGCAACTTGAGACCATTGCTCCTTGTTTTGTCATCTGCCACCACTGAGAACAGCTGAGCTCCATCGTCTTTGGAACCCCACTTCAGCTAGTTGAAGGCTGCTATCAAATCCCCCCTCACTCTTCTCTTCTGCAGACTAAACAAGCACAGTTCCCTCAGCCTCTCCTCGTAAGTCATGTGCCCCAGCCCCCTAATCATTTTTGTTGCCCTCAGCTGGACTGTCTCCAGTTTGTCCACATCCTTTCTGTAGTAGGGACCCCAAAACTGGACGCAATACTCCAGATGTGGCCTCACCAGTGCCAAATAGAGGGGAATAATCACTTCCCTCAATCTGGTGGCAATGCTCCTACTAATACAGCCCAATATGCCATTACCCTTCTTGGCAACAAGGGCACCCTGTTGACTCATATCCAGCTTCTCGTCCACTGTAATGCCCAGGTCCTTTTCTGCAGAACTGCTGCTTAGCCAGGTGGTCCCCAGCAGTAGCAGTTCCCCATCCACACAGTGCCCATTCAGCATCCATACCCTTTACTGCCACTGCCATATAGTGATGCCAGAGAGTGCCAATTGCGCTGGTTGGTTTTTGTGATGGCTTCTTATCCACTAGGAACTGAGGAGTGTACTGTAGGTCATCAAATAAGCATCAGCTGATAAGAATGCTGAGTCACAATGACCTGGATCAGATTTAAACCAGTGACCTAAAAGTGAACCACTTGCTATCCCGTTACAAATTCCCTTGAAGTCAAACAAGGTCCCTTACAAGCTGTCACACACGCCTCTTGGCTCCATCTCCTCTTTTAGAAATGTGTTCTCTTCCTAGTGCTGGCACATGTCTTGCCTTTAATAGAAGGCAATTAAGCAGGCTGGTCACAGAGCAGTGTCCTTTGGATCAAACTTAGAATTAGAAGCTTTTTTTATTAACTGCACAAAAGGAAATGTTGATTCTTTTTATTACAGTCTCATTTTTTTCCCCCTTAACATCTTGACATGAAACAGTTGTCAATGAAATCCCCTGAGTACACCTTCCTTTGAATCAGATTGCGTAAGTCAGCTGTGGGTCTGTATTGGGTGGTAGGGGAAAGCAGCCATTTCTAATGAAACCTCAACCGTTTCTTCTTCAGCAATGAAAAGTCATTGTTTAGTGTTATTACAAGAGGTTTTTAATTCATTCTGTTTAGTTTCTCCTTTTCCTCTCCTCATAAAAATTGATGAGAAATGCCTCACTAATCCATCAGCCTGAATTTCCCTTGTGATTTCAAACTGGATGCAGTTTTCTTCTTCAGTTCCTGCCCTGAATTGTTGCATAGCACTGCTTCTCATTGTAGATTAGTCAATATGTTCCATCCCAGAAGTGGCTGCATTTAAGGGATGGGTGAAATGATTCCTTTACATCATAGAAAATTTGAGAACAAGTTCGTCCTTGGTTGCAATTTTACTGCATCTTTGAAGGTAAGGAAGTTGAAGACAATTTGGGCTGAATTTTTCAAACTTAGCACATTCAATGCATGCTAACGCTCTAAATAAACTGTTGAAATCAATGGTCTAGTCCAGATGAGAAAACAAAGATGGGCTTGCCATTTGCAATGGATATGGATTTTAGAGGATGTCTTTCGGTGTACTTTATGCATATTTATGCCAGGTGGAAAAGAGGCTGACCACAAATTTGTGTCAAAATCTGTGTTTGTCATGGTCCTGGCCAATGTGTTGTGCTTTTGAAATCCAAGGGAATTATGCTGCCTATGGCTGAATTTGGCCATGTGTGAGGAATAATATCAGTCACAGATGAACTCTTGCAGGCCACAAGTCTATATTTACAGCGCTTGCATGAAGTCTAGGGAACTACAGATAATGTTGCACATAGAGAATTGTTTCCTTTCAAAACAAAAGTTCCTCAGGGGATATGGAGCATCATGAGTTTCTGCTTTGGGATTTTACCCAGCAAGACCACATTAAAATCCTTCATTAGATCACAAATGGGCCTGAGTCAGACAGTTTCATTTTCACCTTCTCCTCATACAACAATATGAAATGCTTGCCACTTAGGGCCTTAGCCAAAGCCCATCGAACCTTGTAGGAGTCTTTCTATTGACCTCAGGAAGCACTGGATCAGACCATCACTGCTCAAAAGAGACCAATTTAAGACACACATGCCATGGAATTTATAGGTCAAGCAGTTAATGAGACCACTGGCAAAGCTCGTGAAAGATGGGAGAAACATGTGTAATAGAATAATAGAAATAATTTATAATAATACTTTCAACACAATGGAACAATGCCTCTAAGCAGGTTGTATGTGAGGACTGAACCCTGGATCTTAGAGCAGGAGCTTCTAAATATAAAAGGCCAGGTGCATTAGCTTGGAGCGAAAGTAAATTCCTAAATCTCTATACATGGTCCATCCAGTAGGTGGGGACAAAGAGCCACACGGTGTTAACATGGGTACATTAATTTAAAAATACAGTAAAACAATACTCTAAGAAATTCAACAGTACAATTCAACCCACTGACAGTGAGTCAGGCAACTTAAAAACTTAAATCCAATCATTTCCAATACTTACAATTCCCTCCCATTTTCAAATGATTGAGAAAAACAGATGAGCTTTGCAACATGCCCTGAAGGCCACCAGTTTGGACCAAGGCAGGGAGTGAATTCCAAAGCTTCACAGAGAACTCCCAGCCAGCAGACCCATCTCATATGAACCAATGGGATCTCAGCTGATCTCAGCTGCAGTGGACTGGCATGGGGGAAGAGTCATCTCTTGAGTAGATAAGCCCTCAGCTATTTAGGATAGTATGGGTTAAACCTTCAGTTTCAGGTAGCCAGTGCAGAAAATGGAGCACTGACAGACTGTGCGAGCATTAAGATATTCCACCTACTAAGCAGGCTACTGAGTTCAGGATTAGAGATGGTTGGAAATTTTCCTGTGAAACATTTTTTCCTTGGAAAATGCTGATTTGTTGAATCCCAAACTGATTGTAGGAAAGGGTCTGTTTCAAAGAATCTTCTGATTTGGAAAAAAAATTGTAAAAAAATTTCAAAACAATAGAAATGTCCCATTTTGATATTTTCATTTTTTTAGTTTGTAAAGATTTTTCCATTCAGAATTTTAAGTAATTGATACTAAAACAATTTTTGCATTTGTGTGTGTTTTTTAAAAAAAGTATCAGAGGGGTAGCCGTGTTAGTCTGAACCTTCATGCCTCCAGCTTCCACCCCGGTCACACCACACGATCCATCGTCTACAGCCAAGCACTGAGGTACAATCGCATCTGCTCCAACCCCTCAGACAGAGACCAACACCTACAAGATCTTCACCAAGCATTCTCAAAACTACGATACCCACACAAGGAAATAAAGAAACAAATCAACAGAGCCAGACGTGTACCCAGAAGCCTCCTGCTACAAGACAGGCCCAGAAGAGACTCCAAAGAGAAACTGCTGAGCTCCAGTTCATTTGCAAATTTGACACCATCAGATCGGGATTAAACAAAGACTGTGAATGGCTATCCAACTACAGAAACAGTTTCTCCTCCCTTGGTGTTCACACCTCAACTGCTAGCAGAGCACCTCACCCTCCCTGATTGAACTAACCTCGTTAACTCCACACTGATATATACCTGCCTCTGGAGATTTCCATTACTTGCATCTGAAGAAGTGAGGTTCTTACCCACGAAAGCTTATGCTCCCAGTACTTCTGTTAGTCTCAAAGGTGCCACAGGACCCTCTGTTGCTTTTAAAAAAAGGTTGACATGAAAATGAAACATTTCAATTGCTCTAATAAAAAAATGGAATATTGGTTTATGAAAATTTTAGCTAATTTAACTTTCCATCTTGATTTAGGATGGAATTTTTTTTTTTAATTTCGAAAACTCTCACGGGATGGTATGATGGGGTGTGCACCCCACACCAGCCCTGATAGGGTTAATAAGGGCCTGAGAGGCCAATTACCTGACATCACCTGCAAGATGGAGGGCCAGGGTTAACAGAGTGAAGCCCGGGTGGGGAAGGGCTGGGCAGTACTATAAAGCCAGGAAACTGAAAGCAGAAAGGTGGGTGCAGGAGAAGGAGGCAGCAGTAACTTCCTAGGATAAGTGAGGTCACCAGGGGCAAGGAGGAAATCTGGAGGAGAGTAAGTCCTGAAATGTTGCCTGGAGTAAAGATTCTAGGAAGAGGCTAGGAGGGGGTGAAGTAGCCACCGGGAGTAGAGTAGGATCCCAGGGTAAATCCAGAAACGGGCAAGGGAAGAGAGAAAGACTGGATAGGAAGGAGCCCAGGGAAACAGCAACAGGGTCAGGGACTGAGCAGACCTGCATTGCTGGTTATAGGGTTCCTGGGCCAGAACCCAGTGTAGAGGGTAGGTCCAGGTTCCCCTGACAACCACTGGTATAGTGGCACTGCGCCCCGAGCTGGGGCTGAATGCCATCTGGAAAAGGCATCTGGAGATTAGTTCTGTTGGACTTTGTAACCCTGAAAGGGTTGTATTAAATGGTGAGCTGGCCCAGAAGGCCAAATTACCAGAAGGGAAACTACCGCAGATTGATCAAAGGCAGAAGGGACGCCTGATGCAGTGAGAACCACTTTCCCAGATTTAGACATTGGGCGATGCAGTAGTGGTGAGTAGGAACCTTATTACAAACGGGAAAACTGTTTCCCACCCAGTCTATTCAAGATCAAGCATATTTATTTGAGGATCTCAAAGCACGTTACAAAAATGCTCATAACTGTCTTGTGAGGTAGAATAGGGAATAGTAGATCTCTGAATTATACCTGTCTTCAGTATGGACATGTGGAGAAACCCTCACTTTCATGCTCTTTACATTTACTCACAGCTTTAAGGACAAATGAAATACATAAAGCAGAATTGTTTTCCAGTAGAATATCTCCCAAAATTTTTCATGAGGGATCAATGACTCTTTAATACTCACATTCTCTCATTTGCAGTGGCAAATTTCCACCCAAGAAACAGCCTTTCAGCTTTGCTCCTTTTTCTTCTGCTTCCCTGTTAACGCTCTGCAATCATTCAGTTTTTATCACAGGTCAAAATGTTTACATGGCTAGTGGCTTCTTAAAAGTTCATTCCCCAGCTAACCAAAATGAAGATTGAACAAAAACAGAGAGCACTGCCTAAATGGAAGAGCATTCAATGTGATTTTATGGATCATATCACAGGAAACCAAGTATCAAATCCAAAGGATATATTTTCCAGCCGACTTATGGCTACATATCACCATATTATGAGCCAAACGCTTTGAAAAACGGAGTTGTCATGGTGGCAAGATACTTATAAGCGAAATTCATCCTGTGCAGAAAGCCAGCAAAAAGGCTTTAGCACCACTTAAGCCCCCCAAATAAGGGCTTGTGTTGGCTCTTGGCTCAGGGGCCAATTTCTGCCTTTGCACTCCCTTACTCTCAAATCAGGGTTTCCTTCTCTCTAGTGCCTTTGAAAAATAGGGTTCTTCCTAGGGAGGCAGTGTTGCCTAGCAGAGAGCACACTGGAATGGGACTTGAGACCGTCATTCTATTCCCAGTTTTGGAACTGGCCTGTTGGGAAGTTACTTCCTCTGTGCCTCAGTTTCCCCATCTGTAAAATGATAGTTACCTCTTTTGGAAAGCACTTTGGGGTCTACTGATGAAAAGAGTTATATAGGGGGTAGGTTGTCTCCTCCTCATCATTATTTAAAAAATTGGATTGCTACATCTGAGTAAAGTTGCCTCAGCAAGCGGAAGCTGGGACTGGATAACAGAGGATGGATCGTTCAATAAATTGTCCTGTTCCGTTCATGCCCTCTGAAGCACCTGGAACTGGCCACTGTCCAAAGACAGTACACGGGGCTGGATGGATCACTGGTCTGACCAAGTATGGCCCTTCTTATAGTACAGGGGTCAGCAACCTTTCAGAAGTGGTGTGCCGAGCCTTCATTTATTCATTCTGATTTAAGGTTTTGCGTGCCAGTAATACATTTTAATGTTTTTAGAGGGTCTCTTTTATAAATCTATAATATATAACTAAACTATTGTTGTATGTAAAGTAAATAAGGTTTTTAAAATGTTTAAGAAGCTGCATTTAAAATTAAATTAAAATGCAGAGCCCCGCGGACCGGTGGCCAGGACCCGGGCACCGTGATTGCCACTGAAAATCAGCTCGCGTGCCGCCTTCGGCACGTGTGCCATAGGTTGCCTACCCCTGTTATAGTATTTATTTTCCTTCTCGTGCCTGGCACTTTTCACAAAAACAGATTATGTTAATTGGAGTTAAAACACACACAAAAGAGAGCACAGGCTTGTTTTGCTACAACCTGGGAGGTGAGGCATTAAATAAATGCTAAATACATTGATGACTGTGAGGTGCTCAGAAACTACTTTGAAGGGGGCCATATAAATACTAATTTCTATTATAAGCAGAAGAATGAGCCCAGAGAATACAGGGCATTTGTTGGAGCTATCAGAATAATTGATTCAACGACTTTTGCCTCTCTTTCATGTTCACAGAACATTTGCTAAGAAATCAATTAAAAAAAATAAAACATGAATCAAAAGTATCTTGTGATTTTTTTTTTTTTTTGGTGCAAATTTTCTATATCCCGTGGCTTGATATTTTAAAATTCAAACTTTGAGCTGTTTTGCTCTAGTTGAGTTAGATGTTCAGATACACAGTGATGTGTGTGGGATAAGAACCTACACACAATAGAATAGACACATAAATCTCCTGGCATGGTTTCTGTTCTCTAACTAGTTGAATAAAACTCCTATAATCAGACTTCTGGTGTGAATGTTCACATTTGCTTTCCAAAAGTAATGAAGGATGTAATATGAACATGAATGTTCACAGAAAATGTGTTGTGAACATGTCCAATGTGAATTTATTTAACTTGAATTCATATACATTAATCTTTTGGAATATTCATCCACTTATAATTGTTATTCATTTTGGAACTATGCCAATAATTTTCAGTGCAACATGCTGGGCTTTACATACATATCAGCTGTTAATAATTATGGACAAGTAGTTCCTGTATGCAGCAGTTTTTAAAAAAAAGGAAATGTCAGAGGGAAAGTTGCCTACAAAACATATAGGTGCATCTCACTTGGGTATCCTGTGACTAGACACAATAAAATCAACTAAGAGATACTAGATGGAAAGTGAGGATGTCAGCACTTCCATACTTCACAGAATACTTGTGAGGATAAATACACTAAAAATTGTTAAGCGCTTTGAGATCTACTGATGAAAAGCCCTATATAAGAGCTAGGGGTTTTTTTTGTTATTAGTCTGTTGTTTTTTGCATCTCTTTAAAGTATACACAGGTCAAACTTTTCTCTGCAACCTTGAGGACAATAAACTTCCTTTTTCTCCTAATCAAAGCTGAGATTCTCATGTATTCACATGACCTCAGGAGCTGGGGTTGTAATCTCCTTCAACCAAATATTGCAAGACTCTCAATAAAAATCACAAGAATTGGCATCTCTGATCACGGTTGTATCTCATGATTTTTATGCAGGTGAAATGGGATGGTTTCTTGTGTTTTGAGATTTCAAACTCCAAAACTCAAAGAAAAACCATGCAGGGATGAGAACCCTGATGGCTTAAACCCACAGAAATTGTTGCATGAACCTCTGCAAAGTTAAACTGTAGCGGTTCACTTGGTTCTTCTCATTATCTGAGGGGGGAAAGGACCAGAATGCAGCTCATTTGAGCATGTGCTCACTGAGGAAAAACATTTACATTTTTGTAACAGCCCTACAGACCTTGGGATTTGACAAGAAATTGGATTAACCAATAGAATTTATTTTAGCTTTCCCTTCGGGTACCAGTCAAATTTTTTATCGACTAAGGAATTTTCTGACAAACATTAAACCCATCACCAGGATGTGAGAGGTTAATCTCACTCCCAACCTCAGAGAGCTGGGAGTCAGAGGTTTGAATTCTGAACTGCCACTTAGGCCTGGTCTACACTGCGGGGGGATCGATCTAAGTTACGCAACTTCAGCTACGTGAATAACGTAGCTGAAGTTGATGTACTTAGATCTACTTACCCCAGTGTCTTCACTATGGTGAATCAACTGCTGCCACTCCCCCATCGACTCTGCCTGTGTCTCTTGCCGAGCTGGAGTACAGGAGTCGACGGGAGAGCGCTCAGGGGTCAATTTATCGCGTCTAGTCTAGACGCAATAAATCGATCCCTGTTGGATCGATCACTGCCCGCCAATCTGGCCGGTAGTGAAGACATAACCTTAGTCATGCCAACTCCTGAAACATCAATTTGTTTCAGACTCAGTTTATAAACTCTGAAAATCAGTAAGTACCTATTTAAACACACACACACACACACACACACACACACACACTTTACATAAACAAAAGAGAAATAATTTACAATCAAGGAATAAACAGCAAGGCCCCACTCCTGGTGAGAGATCCATGTGAGCATAAGAATCTGCCCTTGTGGATCCCTTTGCAGGATGGGACCATAACCTAACACTGGGTTTTTCAAAAAAAGCAAAGGGTGTTAGGTTTCCAAGCCACACTGAAGTTCAGTGAGAGCTGGGAGCATCAGTCCTTTAGGCTCTTTTCAAAATCCCGTCCTAAACCTGTAAACATTCAAGCTCAGATCCTCAAAGGTATTTAGATCCCATTAGGAGTTAGGCACCTAAATACCTTTGAGGATCTGGGCCTCAGGGGGCATGTCTACACTGGAATAAAAGACCTATAGCATTGCCGTGGCTGGCCTGGGTCAGCTGACTCGGGCTTAAAACAGCTGTGTAGATATTCGGGCCTGGGCTTTGGGATCCCAGAGCTGAGGTTCCAGACCAAGCCCGAATGTCTACACAGCAGTTTTACAGCCACACAGCCTTAGGCTGAGTCAGTTGATCCAGACCAGCCATGAGTGTTTAATTGCTGTGCAGATGTACCCAGAGTCAAATTTCCTAAAGCATCCAAGTCACCTAAGTCCCATTAATTTTCAGTGGGATGTAAACTCCTAAGAGTCTGTCTTCACTGCACAGTTAGACCAGGTGACAATCAACTGGGCAGGGTTAGATTAGTCCAGGTACAAACATCCCCACAGCAGAGCCCTACCTATGTTGCTGTGTCCTTTCTGTTTTGCACTTCCCTATGCACATCTGGGGGTATATCCCATGGTTCTCTGTGCTGGTGCATTTTTTCCCAGTCAATTGCGTTGATTGAATGAGAACATGGGGCAGAACGGTGGGAAGGGACTATCAGCACCTGAATGATTTTTGCCTGGGTCCTCACTGCAATGTGAGCAGGTTCTCACCCGAGCAAAAGCAGAGCCCAGGTTCTAATATATACTGGCAGCAAGGTCAGCTAGTCTGGCACCTCCAAACCTGGGTCAGAGATTTTTCTGTGTGGATGGTAGGGTTTTTTTTGGCTAAAATATGGATAAGAGCTAGGGTTAACTGTGCAGTGAAGACACATCCTAAATGCCTTAGGCACTTTTGAAAATATTACCCTTAACACCGCAGGTCTAGGTTACTGAGTGAGAAAGGTTTCAGAGTAACAGCCGTGTTAGTCTGTATCCTCAAAAAGAACAGGAGTACTTGTGGCACTTTAGAGACTAACAAATGTATTTGAGCATAAGCTTTCGTGGGCTAAAAGCCACTTCATCGGATGCATGCAGTGGAAAATACAGGAGGAAAGTTGTACCCTGACCTGCCATTCAAATAAGTAGAAACAGTAAATACCAACAGTTTTTATCTGTAAGGCTTTGAAACGGGAATCTTGTAACAGTTTACAACCTATCATTGGAAAAATTCTAGCAATACAGTTTTCACAATACCATGTCAAGGTAATTGGTGATAAAGCACTATCCTTTCCAAATGCATTAGTAACACTTATGGTTGGAAAATAGAAAAACTAACATATCAGAGCTATAAATACAGATCTAAACATTTCTGGTATCCTTCCAATGCAAAATATACAAAGGGCTTCATTCTCCAGTGCATTACTCCCTTTCTACACCATCACTACTTCATTATCAATAGAGTTAAACAGTTGAACTACTGAAATAAAATAGTGGTGAATCAGGTCTAAAATCTATTTTTCGACTATCTATATCAGGTTGGTCTCAGTCAACTCAGCGTCTGAGCTCCTGCAATCAGGCAAAAATAGAAATGCCCCAAATAATCCAAAGTAGTTAGTTTAGTGTGTTGTGACTCTAATGGACTCCCCAGAATCTCAGCCCCTCTGGGTATCCCTTCAGACTTTCTCTTGCTTGACCTAAGAAATGTTCCACTAAAAGAAATGAAAAGAAAAAGGCTTCTAAGCAGACATTCCAAACCCGCGAAAAAAATGTAGAAATTGGGCTTGTTTTTGGCTTACTTGCCTTGTAGCTTGTTGTAGCTTGTTGCTTCTTTTTTTTGATCAGCTCCTGGCAAGCAGGGGCAAGGGGGAAAAGAGTTGGGGTACACAGTGGGCCCACCACAGTCCCAGACTGCACGCTGGGGGGATCTAGTCATATAGTGTTGGGGTTCTTAGGGATTGGCTTGTTTTGGCCTTGTTTTGAAATGGGATTAGCTTGAATTTTGGCTTATTGTGAAAGTCGGGGTGCTTATTTACCACGTGAAAGTTGGCAACTGTGCTTCTAAGTTCCAAACTCTGGTTGCCTTTTCTTTTAAGAAACAATTTCCCCAACCACAGTTTTTCCAACCTATAGCTGTCAACCTTGGTCTGTTTATCTTGGATTCTTTATGACTTCATTGCCACAATTCCTCCCTGTCCAATTAGTCAGCTATAGCTCAAATCAGTCTGATTAGCTAACGAGTCAGTCAATCTAGCTCCAGAGGAAAGAACTTCTTTTTCTTTCTCCATTGCCTCTGGGCCTCCAGTTTATTCTGTCTATTCTAACCCACCCATTGTAGCAGTATCTTAATTTAAACTGCTGCTGCAACTCACACCAATTCCAAATTTGCAACTAGAATCTGACAACATTCCATTTCCTGCCCAAATCAATGCAAGTTTCTTGCCGTGCAAATAACTCCTATGGCTCCCCAAACACCCAAAGCTATGCTTTTCCTTCCAAGGGGAGACCTTCACTCCCTTGAGTAGGATGTTCTCAACACAAATTTGCCTCTTATCCCTTACTACAACTCTCTTCTGGCCAATTGCCAAACCTAAAGCCTTTATTTGGACTCCGGTGGAAGAACTGGCACAAGCGATGACCGCTGGTTAAATATGTGGTTATTGAGCACAATAAGTTGCAATGGGTTCTCAGGCAAAACTCCCATTAGATTTCCTGGAAGTGACGAGTGCAGATTCCAGCCCAATATGCACACATACATTTTAACAACAGTGCACTTGCCAGCATTGTCTGGGCTGTCTGTATTTCCACACTCACGAGCCAAGATGCAACCATAAGAGCACAGCTTCCGAACGGCCATGGATCCTGGGAGCAGGCATGTTTTTGAACTGCTACAAAGAGCGTCTCACAGCACGACAGACAGGCTGACTTTTCTAAGGGGTTTATCAGATCACATCACCACTTCCCAGAGACTAACATCCGAGAGGTCTCTTCTGGGAAGCTGTGGCATCAATGCATGGTTGAAATCTGGATTTTTCCTTCTCTGTGCCACAAGCCTGCAGTCACCAAGCCTGGCATTCAGATACATGACAAGTAGACTGTTTTGCCAGTTTGTTTCACTGAAATTGGTTCCTGCTGGGAGGATCTGCTCTCACACTTGTTATGCTGGCACCTGACCATTTTTGGGTACTATCTTTAACATGGCACATCTGTTGTAGCCACACATATTCTTCGGCTGGTTCAAAGTGCCACGTGATAAAGTGTCCTATTTTATGGAAGTTATCCAGGCTTGATGTACCCTTGGGTACATAGCTCAGCAATTCTGCAGTCTTGGTTACACTTGACAAACCAGGCTGACATTAGCAATCTTGTCTCATTTCCCCCTTTCGTGAGAAGTAATCACAGTTGCCTTCCTCATCCGTATGGCTAAAACACAAGGCTAAGTCATATGGTTGTCGAGCTTGAGACATATTGGGTCTTACATATTTGACAATGCCTTCTTTCAAGGCTCTCTAAATAGACAGCCCAGAAAATAATAGTGCAGTGGATTCTGGAAATGTTAAGGGTCTATTAACAATATAAGGAAAATGGATAAGAATTTTCATGAGTAATCTGTTTATTTAAATGATCACCATTTCATTAATACCGGAAAAGGAGTGTTGCTAGTGGTTGATAGATTCTCGGGTTTTTATCTTGGGTCTTACTGACTTACTCTGTGGGTCCTTGGGAAACTGGATTATTTTCCATTAATAATTAATTATATATACGATCATACAGCAGCATGTTGTTGAAATGATATAATATCCAAAAAGTTGGTACTATTGACTTTATCCCATGAAACGGGGTCCAGTCATCATGCAAGCATTTGCCATCTTAGTATGTCCGAGGCAGCAGTAAGGTTCACCTATTCATCTTCTTTGATTCAGTGTTGCTACTTTTATGCTATTGAATAATAGTAATTAATAATATTGCAGTATAATAGTAGTAATAGTTAATAATATTGCAATAGGGCCTAGAAGCCCCAGCCATGGATCAGGGCCCACATTGTGCTAGTGCTGTGCAAACACAGAACAAACAAAAAACCCATCCCTCCCCTTAAAAGCCTACATAGAATATTAGGGTTGGAAGAGACCTCAGAAGGTCATATAGTCCAACCCCTTGCTCAAAGCAGGACCAACACCAACTAAATCATCCAAGCCAGGGCTTTGTCAAGCCGGGTGTAGGGACGCATAGCTCCCGAATCGCCAGCCCACAGGCGCGGCAAACTGCTCCCATGGCTACGAGGCAGGAGTGACCTTCAATCCAGCGTTTGTGTTTGGGAAACTTATTTGGCTGATTTGATTGTACCCTCGCAGCTGGTGTTCACGCGCTCAAGAGATGGGTTCGTTATCTTATGTGCATGTATACTGCCTGGCTTTTCTATGCGCAAGATTTGTACCAATGAGAAGCGTTGTAAGCAGGGAAGTGTAAAGAATAAAAGCCCCAGGAAAAGTTCCTGGAGGTAGAGGGGCTTTTCGGCTACCACAGACCTGGTGTTCTGTTTCCTTTCCTGCGTCGTCACCACAGCCGGGCCTTAAAAATCTCTAAGGATAGAGAGTCCACCACCTCCCTAGGTAACCCATTCCAGTGCTTCACCACCCGCCTAGTGAAATAGTGTTTCCTAATATCACTCTGGACCCTATCCCTACCCTCCAGTGTATATACCTCTCCTCCCAGCTTAGTGTCATCTGCAAACTTGCTGAGGTTGCAATTCATCCCATTATCCAGATCATTAATAAAGATGTTGAACAGAACTGGCCCCAGGACTGACCCCTGGGGCACTCCACTTGATACTGGCTGCAAACTTGACATCGAGCCATTGAACACAACCCAGTGAGTCCGACAATCTAGCCAGCTTTCTATCCACCTTATAGTCCCTTCATCCAACCCATACTTCTTTAACTTGCTGGCAAGAATACTGTGGAAGACCGTATCAAAAGCTTTGCTAAAGTCAAGATATAGCACATCCACTGCTTTCCTCTCATCTACAGAGCCAGTTATCTCGTCATAGAAGGCAATCAGGTTGGCCAGGCATGACTTGCCCTTGGTGAATCCATGTTGACTGTTCCTGATCACCTTCCTCTCCTTCAAGGGCTTCAAAATGGATTCCTTGAGGACCTGCTCCATGATTTTTCCAGGGACTGAAATGAGGCTGACCTCTTGAGACATTAAGACAGACTTATGTGTAGTGCTGGTAAGGAGCCAGTGGCTGTGGTACATGTAAGTATCAGTGACACAGGGAAAGGTATGAGAAAGGTCATGGAGGCCAAATGTAGGCGTCTAGGTAAGAGACTGAAGTTCAGGACTGCCATGGTAGTATTCTCTGAAATGCTTCCAGTTCCACATACAAGGCCAGTTAGACAGGCAGAACTGCAGGATCTCAATGAGTGGATGAGACAGTGTTTGGAGGAGGGATTTAGGTTTATTATTAGGAACTGGGAAACCTTTTGGGAAAGGAAGAGCCTATACAGGAAGGATGAGCTCCTCCTAAACCAAAATGGATCCATATTGCTGGCATGTAAAATTAAAAAGATCATAGAGGAGTTTTTAAACTAAGGGCTGGGGAAAGCTGACATGTGAAGGAACACACAGTTTGGACACAGAGAGATCCCTTAGGGAAGGATTTATTAAAGGGGATTCTCTATATCCTAGTAAAAAAGAGAGGATAAAAGTTTATAAAGTACAGGTAGATGAACAGTCAAATGAAAAAGATTCCCATTCAATTACATCACATTAAGGCAGACAACTAAATATTGACAAATTTTTAAGTGCTTGTATACAAATACTAGAAGTCTAAACATTAAGATGAGTGAACTTGAGTACCTGGTATTAAATGAGGATATTGATAAAATAGGCATCAGACAAACTTGCTGGAATGATGATAACCAATGGGACACAGCAGTACCAGGGTACAAAATATAAAGGAATGACAAAGTAGGTTGTTCTGCTGGGGAAATGACACTATATGTGAAAGAAAACCATAGAGTCAATATAGTAAAAATCTTAACTGTGCCATAGAATATCTACAGATATAAATTCCATGCTTGAATAATAAGAGTATAGTAGAAGAAATATACTGTCAACCACCTGACCAGGATTGTGGAATGTTCAGGGAGATTAGAAAGGATACAAAAACAGAAAACCCAATCATCATGGGGGTTTTCAATTATCCCCATATTGACTGGATTC
The DNA here is from genome assembly GCF_013100865.1 of Trachemys scripta elegans. Taxonomy (NCBI): domain Eukaryota; kingdom Metazoa; phylum Chordata; order Testudines; family Emydidae; genus Trachemys; species Trachemys scripta. The sequence goes on from NC_048300.1 coordinate 191,359,675, forward strand.
ATGTCACTTCAGGACGGGTTGCAGAGATAAAGTTTCTAGAGACCATCAATGACTGCTTCTTGGAGCAGCTAATCCTGGAACCCGCAAGGACAGAGGCAATTTTTGATTTAATCTTAAGTGAAGCACAGGATCTGGTCCAAGAAATGAATATAGTGAACCACTCAGTAATACCGACCACAATGTAATTAAAGTTAACATCCTTGTAGGGGGCAAAATACCAAAGAAATCCACCACTACAGTATTTCACTTCAAATAGGGAATTATATAAAAATGTAAACAGAAATTAAAAGGAATAGTCACCTGAGTGAAATGCCTGCAAGCTGCATAGAAACTAAAAACAACATCATAGAAGCTCAAAGTAAATGTATTCCCTCATTTAAAAATATTAAGAGAACCAAAACACTGCCATTGTGGCTAAAAATTGTAAAGGATGCTGTTTACTCCCTGTAATGGGAGCTGTGCCTAGATCAGGGATTGGCAACCTTTGGCACGCGGCCCATAAGGGAAATCTGCTGGCGGGCCGGGACGGTTTGTTTACCTGCAGCGTCCGCAGGTTCGGCCAATCGCTGCTCCCACTGGCCATAGCACAAGAAATAGGGGTCACCAAATGAAATTAATAGGCAGAAGGTTTAAAAAAACAAAAGGAAGTATTTTTTCACACAACACGCAGTCAACCTGTGGAACTCCTTGCCAGAGGACGTTGTTAAAGCCAAGAGTATAACAGGGCTCAAAAAAGTAGATACATTTATGGAAGATAGGTCCATCAATGGCTATTAGCCAGGATGGGCAGGGATGGTGTCCCTAGTCTCTGTTTGCCAGAAGCTGGGAATGTATGACAGGGGATGAATCACATGATGATTTACCTGTTCTGTTAATTCCATCTGGGGCACCTGGCACTGGCCACTGTCAGAAGACAGGATACTGGGCTAGATGGACCTTTGGTCTGATCCAGTATGGCCATTCTTATGTTCTTATGTACCTATGTAATAATTCAATCCCCCATTACTATTACCGGTCTCTTCCTAATCATAGAATCATAGAATATCAGGGTTGGAAGGGACCTCAGGAGGTCATTTAGTCCAACCCCCTGCTCAAAGCAGGACTCATCCCCAACTAAATCATCCCAACCAGGGCTTTGTCAAGCCTGACCTTAAAAATCTCTAAGGAAGGAGATTCCACCACCTCCCTAGGTAACCCAGTCCAGTGCTTCACCACCCTCCTAGTGAAAAAGTTTTTCCTAATATCCAACCTAAACCTCCCCCACTGCAACTTCAGACCATTATTCCTTGTTCTGTCATCTGGTACCACTGAGAACAGCCTAGCTCAATCTTCTTTGGAACCCCCTTTCAAGTAGTTGAAAGCAGCTATCAAATCCCCCCTCATTCTTCTCTTCTGCAGACTAAACAATCCCAGTTCCCTCAGCCTCTCCTCATAAGTCATGTGCTCCAGTCCCCTAATCATTTTTGTTGCCCTCCGCTGGACTCTTTCCAATTTTTCCACATCCTTCTTGTAGTGTGGGGCCCAAAACTGGACACAGTACTCCAGATGAGCCTCACCAATGTCAAATAGAGGGGAACGATCATGTCCCTCGATCTGCTGGCAATGCCCCTACTTATACAGCCCAAAATGCCATTAGCCTTCTTGGCAACAAGGCACACTGTTGACTCATATCCAGCTTCTCGTCCACTGTAACCCCTAGGTCCTTTTCTGCAGAACTGCTTCCTAGCCATTCGGTCCCTAGCCTGTAACAGTGAATGGGATTCTTCCGTCCTCAGTGCAGGATTCTGCACTTGTCCTTGTTGAACCTCATCAGGTTTCTTTTGGCCCAATCCTCTAATTTGTCTGGTCCCTCTGTATCCTATCCTTACCCTCCAGCATATCTACCACTCCTCCCAGTTTAGTGTCATCTACAAACTTGCTGAGAGTGCAATCCACGCCATCCTCCAGATCATTAATGAAGATATTGAACAAAACCGGCCCCAGGACCGACCCTTGGGGCACTCCGCTTGATACCGGCTGCCAACTAGACATGGAGCCATTGATCACTACCCGTTGAGCCCGACGATCTAGCCAGCTTTCTATCCACCTTATAGTCTATTCATCAATAACAGGAGTTCCCTCTTCTGTCAGGATATCTTTAGTGTGAGAAAATACCACAACATCATCTGGAAGGTCAGTCCCTACTATGGGATTATTTCCCTCCACTCCAGTTTGAAATTCTCCTTCCCCGAGACATTCATCCTTCTCAACAGAACAGAGGCTGTTAGACTGGGAGTGGGACCACTCAACTGTGTCCCTGGAAATCTGTTTATGTACCTCTCTGTCTCCATTAGCTTCTCCAGTTCAGCCACTCTGGTTTCAAGAGTCCACACTCTGTCTCTGAGGGCCATGAGTTGCTTGCACCAAGTGCCCACATAGGCCACCTGCCCACAAGACAGGTCAATCAGACATGCTGCATTCAGTGCAATAAACTGGATAGTCCCCATCCTGCTGCTGGGCTTCTGCCTGCATTCGTTTATCTGTTTCCAGGGTTTTATTTGTTTCTCTTTGGGGGTCAGTGTGAGGGTTATTGGCCTAAGTTTAGAGTATGTTTGTTAGATGTAGCTGGCTCTTTCTAAACTCCCTCTCAAAACTCCCATTCACTAGCTCCTCTGGTCAGTTGGGAGCTGGCTTTTTATGCCCCTGTTCTCCTTGAGTTAGCCCTGCTGCCTCATGAAGGGATCCTAAAGGGATTAGGGATCAAAGGATAGCAGGCTAGAGCCTATTTAGTAAGCATTCAGCCTAATTTATCAGGCTGCTTGGTTCAGCACACAGTGCCTGAAAGAGATCCCACTATGAACTTCACGCAAGCAGGTGTAACACTGACAGACCCCAGTCGTCAGCAGGCAGGATCAAACCTGGGATCTCTGGAGCTAAATGCATGAGTCTCTACTGCATGAGCTAAAAGCCATATGGCTATTAGCTAAGGCTGTAGCGCAGACTCATTAATCTCGCTCTCTCTAAATGGTCTTGGTGCCATTAGATGGCACGGAACGCCATACCCAGAATGTGTTTGGGTTACATAGGCCCACAAAAGAACAAAGCAACAGGCAACAAACTCACCCCAAGGGTTACATTAGCTCCTCCTTCACCTGGAGAACTCCCTTGCAAAACTCCTATTTGCTACTCTGGTTTTCTAGCTCCCAGAATACCTGTATATGGGATCAAGACTCCTCTATGGTGCCTTGCAATACTACCTCATAGTGTTGTCTCTCCTTAGTAGAGCTAGTCAGAAAGTGGAATTTCCATTCTGCAGGACATTCGAAAGTGTCAACATTTATTTTAATACCAAACCATCACAAAATGGCAAAATTTCTCATGGAATGAAAATTTTGAATTAGGAACTATCCATGTTTGATTTTGATAACATCCAGTCACTTGTTTTAATACTGAAACATTATCATCTATAAAATGTAAACTACAATATGTAATATACATGATATTTAATAATTTATATTACAAGTAATACTTTTCTATCATGTGAGTAATCAAACCGATGAAGTCAAAAGTAAATGTTGTCACCTTATTGAAATAAAACATTTTCATCATCATTAAAACAAAACATGACTTTTTTTTTTTACTTTTTTCCCAGCAAAAATGTTGTCAAAATTGACATGCTCCTTTGAAATGTTTACCTTTCAATGAAACTGCATTTTCCAATGGAAAATTGTTTGGCTGAAAATTTTTCAACCAACTCTACTCATGAGAAATATACCTAATCAAAATACTCACTGATAAAATCTTTATACCAAGCCACATTACACACCTTTCACACAGTCTCTCTCTCTCTCTCTACCTACCATACAGTGGAAAAATATAGAAAATTGGCTATAAAATGTCTTACAAAAAGTGCATAACAAAGTTTTGATATATTTAAAGTCTGCATTTCAAAAACAAGATCAGCTATACAATACACAAGACCAAACAGAAGCCATATACGTGTATTATTGAAGAGTTCACATGATCCCGCTTTCCTATGCAGGGGCGGCTCTAGGCACCAGCAAAGCAAGCAGGGGCGGCAGGGATCCCGCATGGGAGCTAAGAACCAACAGGGGGCCCTGGGAGCTGTAGTTCCTCCCTGCCTATAGAGCCAGCCCTGGAGCAGGGAAAGAACTACATTTCCCAGCATTCCCTTGGCCACTACCAACAGGAAAGAGGGGGAAGGAGTGAAGAAGCTGAGACCTCATGCTGCAGCCTGCTGTGAATGGAGAGCTGCACTGTGAGTAGGGATACCATATGTTAACATTCAAAAAATAGGACACTTCACAGGGAGGGAGGGTAGCCCCACCCTGCCACCATCCACTCCCTCCGACTACTTCCCACAGAAACCCCAACCCATCCAAGCCCTCCTGCTCCCTGTCCACCCCCTCCCAGGACCCCTGCCCCAACTGCCCCCCAGGACCCCACCCTCTATCTAAGCCCCACTAGTCCTTGTCCCCTGCTTGCCCCCTCCCGGGACCCCACCCGCTATCTAAGCCTCCCTTCTCCTTGTCCCCAGCTGCCCCCTCCTGAGACCCCCCCCAACTTCCCCTCTAGGATCCCAGCCCCTACCTGTCCCCTGACAAACCCCTGGGACTCCCATGCCTATCCAACTGCTGCCTGTCCCCTGACTGCCCCCCCCTAGCCCCTGACCCATCTAACCTCCCCTTCTCCCTGCCCGCCCCCCCGAACCTCTGCCTCATCCAACCCCCCCCCCGCTCCCTGTCCCTTGACTGCCCCCCTGGGATCCCCTACCCCTTCTCTACCCCCCCCCCAGTCCCCTTACCGTGCTACTCAGACCAGTGTTTCTGGCTTCGCGCAACGCCAGACATGCTGCCGCATACATGCTGCCATGCTCCCCTGCGGCGCCACAGGCCCCCCCCCCCAGCACCTGCCTTCCAGATTTGAACACCTCAAAATTCAGGAGTGCTCAAGCTCAGTTTGGGCAGCTGTTACTTCATTTCTCCCAAATCAAATATACTGATCCACTGTAACTTGCTGTAGAAAAAGCAGGATAAAATTGAGCAAGAAATGCTTCCCAGTGGTTAGTAGGACTGGAATTGCTATTTTCAACAGCCATTGCCTTTTTTGTTTGTTTGTTAATTTAAAAGGAAGACAGTGATATTGCATTGGCAAATTCCCCATAGAAAGAAAGAGTGGAGCAAAAGAATAATAAAGGCACCTCAACTTTTCCTCATTTATGTAGGACATTCTTATAATATGCATCCAGAGATCCTCCAATCACACAAGCTGAAAATTGTTCCACTTTACTGCAGTTCTGTAACCATATGGGAACCAGTCCTGTCTGTGTTCTGTGCACATCTAAAATTCCTGCTGAATGACCTGCCCTGGGAGCGAGTTACCAGTGACGCAGGGCTGCGGTGGAAGGAGGGTGCAGGTGTGGCGGGGGAGCCCAGGCCTGGGGTGGCAGGAGGTGTGTGTGGGGGGGCAATGGTGGGAGGGTAGGGGGGAGCCCAGAGCTGGGGCAGCAGGGTGTGTGTGGGGGGGGAGAGCCCAGGGCTGGGGCGGCAGGGGGGTGCGGGTGGTGGGGGAGAGCCCAGGGCTGGGGCGGCAGGGGGGTGCAGGTCGGGGGGAGAACCCAGGGCTGGGGCGGCAGGGGGGTGTGGCAAGGAGCCCAGGGCTGGGACGGGGGGCAGCCAAAATTTTTTTTGCTTGGGGCGGCAAAAATCCTAGAGCCGGCCCTGTTCCTATGTATATTGATTGTATGTAATGCAATGATGAATTAACATGTAAGAGTTCAGATTGTGATTTTCAGTTCTTTGATGCATGTAATGAAGCTGAGATGTACTGAGATGAAGCTGAATATGTTGGAGTAGGTATTAATGTGTTGGTATGGCTGAATGCCATCATGGCAATGCGCTAGTGCTTGGAGAGTGATATTGTGTTGGGAATGTTACATATATGACTTCCTTGCTTTGTAGCATTTGCATTCCAGTGAAGAAATAACATTTGAACAACCTTTACACTAACGTCTGGTCGACACTACAGAATATGACTGGCTGAACATGGCCGTGAATAGTTGTGAGGACTGACCATGCTAAACACAGTTTGGGGGTCGGTATAGACTTGTATGCAAATGTGAGGGATGAGAACCCAAGGGTTAGCTGGAAAGAGGGGGCTGCAGAACTGGCCAAATAATCAGATCTCCTCCATTTAAAGCTTTGCAGTTCCAGTAGAGACAGAGACTACAATGATGGGCACAGTATAAAAGTTAGAATAGAACAAATGCTAATCTCCATATCCTGCTTTAAATCATAGATCTTCTGTTCCCCACCACATTTTCTTCCTATAAGCTAAGGCATAGGTCAAAAACTAAAGGATAGGCTACTTTGTTATAGCAAGTGTTTGTTTCTTATACTAACACATTAATAAACTGGCAAACACTATTAGCTATAACCATTTCTATCATGTAATCATGGATCTGCTCTTCTTCTAGCCTTCTATTGCTTCACCCCAGTTCCCTTGCTTTTTACTGGGATGTCCATGGTATGCACCCAGGGCAGAACCTTTGCTCAAGCACTCCACATCCACTCTCATGCCCCCAACCTGCCTAATATAAACATATATTGCTGCTGCTGTGTTCATGGCATGCTACACCAGTGGGGGGGGGGGGGGGGGGAATGGTCACGACTGCACCATGGAGTCTGGATATAGATAACATAATAGATCTCTTCTAGTCAATCACTCTGCTACTACAGGATTGCTCCCTACACTAAATTCTCCGGTGCTTAGTCTGGTCTAGTTTTAAATCTGAGTACTGGGTCTTCCTTATGTTAGGCATGTATGACTATAGAGACAGAATATTAGGGAAGGGCAAATAAGATCTCAGACTTTCACTCAGAACTCAAAGGGAACATGAATCTTTTTTAGAGGTTTTAAAAAGTCTGGTTAACATTTTCCACATTTCTTGCTATCACTATTTGTTGTATCAGAGCCCATCTGGATTCAGACTGTGAAAGCAAGCAATTCCCTCGCCTAACTAATATGGGAAAGTATCAGAGTGGTAGCCGTGTTAGTCTGAATCTGTAAAAAGCAACAGAGGGTCCTGTGGCACCTTTGAGACTAACAGAAGTACTGGGAGCATAAGCTTTCGTGGGTAAGAACCTCACTTCTTCAGATGCAAGACACTTGCATCTGAGGAAGTGAGGTTCTTACCCACGAAAGCTTATGCTCCCAGTACTTCTGTTAGTCTCAAAGGTGCCACAGGACCCTCTGTTGCTTAATATGGGAAAGGCTCTTCTCATTATATTTATGAGCTTGTGAAAAGCAGGATGATCCTGAAATCTTGTGGTAGAGCATCTCATGAGCCTCCAAGTGCAAGTTTGCGGCCCCAAGAGCTCCACATAAGGTTCAGAGAGGCTTCTTTGAAAATCTCAGCCTTACACGCCTAAGGCTCCTTTGACAATATCAGCCTAAACGATTTGGTGCTTCTGGAAATGCTTCTGCAGAGAATTCCAGACCTTATGGAGAAGAGACTTTTTAGATGAGAGTTGTGTGATACAAACAAGTGCAAGAGGTCCTCTGTTCTTAGCTATCAGCTACATGTATCGTTAAGTATCAGAGGGGTAGCCGTGTTAGTCTGAATCTGTAAAAAGCAACAGAGGGTCCTATGGCACCTTTGAGACTAACAGAAGTATTGGGAGCATAAGCTTTCGTGGATAAGAACCTCACTTCTTCAGATGCAAGATGTATCGTTAAGTTCTTTTTGTTGCTGAACCCACAAATGATGTGGCTGAAAAATGGCATTGGTTAGTAGCTGAAAATTAGTTACATGATAAGCATGACATGCTGTTTTATTCGTTTAGAAGCTGGTCAATAACATTACCACAGTACTGCATTAGGAAAATGAGTTTAGCTTGTTTGGACTAAACACGAGCTTATCTAAACAAGACCAATTAACTGATCTTAAGCCAAACTCAATGTTTATTTCATTACTTCGGCTCTATGAGGTTCATTATGTAAATTGTATCTTTTACCACTTCTTTAATAAGAGAACAGGGCAGGAAGGCTCAGTATTTTATGACTCCCATACCCATAATATGAATCACAAGCTGGAAAGTCATTTCTTGCTGTGCTAATTGCAGACATTTTAGTGAAGTGAAGGAGAACTTCTCAACCTATCTAGCATTTCATATAACCTCTTCCATGAGCCAAGCTGAATAGTTCTCTAAGGCGTAACTTTTTCCTTTTCTGTAATTAAAATACAGCGATTATTTGTGGATGTAATTATCTTTTAGAGGAAAGCACAACATGCTATGCAGCTTTATTAGCTATCCAATTAATGGACTACAGCTCAGGTAAAGACCCATCATTCCCATGAATTATGAAACCCTACTAGTTGCATGCATGGGTCTGACGTGGCACCTGTTGGTTATGAATGTCCATGAGATGCAAAAAGCACCTGACCCCATTGACCTATGATCTAGGCACGGCTCCCATTACAGGAGCAGCAAGGGGAAGTGGGAATGATCTGGGAATCTCAAACTAGAGATCACTTCCTTAACTGTACCACAGTGGGCCTAAATCTCCCTTACAGGCCACTCCAACAGCACTCGTTTCATGGATGTCCACATGTAGGTACTACATGTCTTTATCTGACTACCCTGTTCTTAAGTAGTGTCCCTGGACTCACAGTAGAATTCTCAGATGGGGCAATCTATATTGATTTAGGTGCACCAATGTACATGGAGGTCAAAGCAGTCTCTCATTCATGATCCGTGTCTATATCACTTCAACCTTATCATATTCCCTACCAACTAAGAAGCTTCCAGTTCATTTCTTAATAATAAACGTCCAAAGGGATACTAAACCCTGCGCTCCAGGGCTTAAACTAAACTCTTAACTAGTAAAGACCAAGATCAGACTGATTGTGCAGAGTGGGGGTGGGCAGACTATTCCACATATTGCCACAGGAGGGTTCTTACTCCATCCTCTGAAGCATGTGGTTCTGGACACCGTCAATGACAGGATACTGCACTAGATGGATCACTGGTCTGATCCAGTCTGGCAATTCCTATGTCCATCTAAAATTAAAACTACCGACTTTGGAAACCAACCCCGGAAACAAGATTGACTATAACTCATTCTACTATCTGTGTGGAGACCCTTGTCTTTTGTTGAGTCTGACCAATCGTTAGTGTAATCCTTACTATAAACCATTAATGAGAAATACACAGGCTATCGGTTACTGTTAACAAGATTTAGGGTGAAACCTTGATCTCACTGAAGTGAATGCATACTCTGCCATCAACTTCCATGTGGCCACTACTGTGGAGTGGTGTACCAGGTGAGACCAGGAGACATACCTGGAATTTTGCATGGAAGATAGAGGGCAGATGCTCATCTAGTTCACCCCTTCGTCTTTGTGTCTCCTTTCACTAAAGGGATAACAATTCCATTTCCTTCCCCAATGTTTAAAAGGGGATTATCCCCCAACCACAAAACAAGAATGCAGGGTAAAAGACAGGCACACCAATGCATTGCAAAGGAAGTGTACGCCATATACCTCGTCACCCCACTGATACATGTGCAAGCAGGTTAGCATGCAGCAAGGACTGGGAGGTGAGCAGAGACCTGCTACTGGAATGGTGAATGGCTGTGCACAGACATCTGAGCTCTGCAACCATAAATGCCAATGCTAAACATCCAGGTTACCGAGCCAGGACTCCTGGGCACCATAACACCTAACCTGGAAAGGAGGAATTGAAAGGAATTAGCCTGATCTGTCAAGCACAATAGTAAGTGAGTGATGAGGAACCAGAAAGCCCTCAAAGAGAGGTGGCAAATGGGCAGGAGCTAAAACAAGAGGCCCCTTGGGGATCTCACATTGCTCTTGCAGCAGGATGTTGCTGACTGTAAATGCCATTAGATCCAATCCAAGTAGTGGAAGACATTTGTCCTGAGGAGCACAGCAGGAAGCCAGTGGATATGTAAAAAGTCATGATAATGTCAGGTGTGTTGTGTGTGTCAGTTCGGTAAATGGCAATGGAAACAAACCAAACCCAATCAAGAATTCCTCACGTTAAAGCATTCAGCTGTCAGTCATGTGAAATCAAGACTGGTAGCACTTTTCATTTGTGTCAGTGCCGACCTCGCTGGTCTGAAATACTGAACCCTGCATACAGGGCATAGAATTCTCTGGGCATGATCTAGGTCAGTGGTTTTCAACCTATGGTCTGCAGACCCCTGGGGGGGCCATAGACTATGTCTAAGATTTCCAGCGGGGTTTGCACCTCCATTTGAAATGTTTAGGGGTCCACAAATGGAAAAAAAAGGTTGAAAGCTACTGATCTAGGTGAAAGATGCTTTAATACTGACACTCTGAAGGGTTCAGCCATAGCGGTATCCAGCATAACCTCAGTGCAACCTCAGAGCTGTGTAGTAGTAATATCCAGATCTTATATAGCACTTTTCATCCATAGATCTTTACTATCCATAAGGAGGTAGGCATCATTATCCCCATTTTACAGATTGGAAAACTGAGGCATGGAGCATTGAAGTGACTTCCCCAGGTCACCCATCAATCCAGAAACAGAGCTGGGAATAGAACACAGGTCTCACGTCCTGAGTCCTAAATCCAATGCTGCATCCAGTAGGCAATGCATCAGCTAAAACTTTATACCAAGGCTGGGAAGGATTCGGTTTTTATCGATCGATAAACGTCAGTAAATGTCAATTTCACCAAACGCACACAAACAGACAGAAAATAATAGCTCCATCAATAATAGAAATTTACTGATAGGCAAGTAAGAAAAATGCTGCTTGAGAATTTACGAGGGTTTGATTTAAGGATATTTATTTTGTATATCTTGGCGTATGTTGTGATGTTGGTGATTCACGTTTTAACGGTTATAGAGCGTTAACCTTTTGAATCTCAATGTCTGCTGTCATTCAATAATTACTGTCTTACCCTCTCCCCTCAATTTCTTGCAACTGAAAATTTAAATGGATAAAAATACAAAAATGCGTAAAATAATCATTGATTTTATCCACTGAAAATATTACAAAAAAATCTGCCAAAACTATTTGTATTTCATGCTCCTCCCTTGGAGGGCAGCTGAATCACCTGTTACAAGCCTCCTTTTTCACTGATCACACCCACATATTGCTTGAGCCACATCTAATTGGATAATAAATGTTACTTTCAGAGTAATGATGCCTAGTGGCTAAGTACCTGCACTAGAACTCAAGAGGGGCGTTGGTCCCAGCTCTGCTATTGATCTGCTGTGTGTCAACCTTTGTCTGCTTATATTTGTAAGCTCTTTGGGGGCAGGGACTGTCTTTAACTATGACTGTACAGTGCTAGCCTCCAGTTGCTACTGTAATGAAAATAATGTAAAGGGTTAATAAGGCCGTCCCAACCAATCAAGGCTCTGAGCACTTATTCCCTTAAGGTTCCCTGTCTTACAGAGCTGTTATGGACGGGCAACAGACTCTCATTCTCACTGTCACACCCAAGCCTTGACACAACATGGAAAGATCAAAGGCTGCTCTCTTGCTTCTCACTTGTGCTACTGTTGCAAAATTCTACAGGTGGCAGGCAGGGCAAGAAGGATGTTTAACTCTTTCTTCAGCCGACCTAGGAAAGACAAAGCACGTCTCCAGCTTTAAAATCACTATAGTCCAGAGGCCCCTGTTTACTGCAGAAAATCTCTTAAAAACAAATCAGTTATAAAAGGAGAAAAAAGGAAAATGTGCAGAATGTTGGTGTAAGAAGTAGGGGAATAAGAGCACTGCGACAACATCTGAAGTCATATCCCTAAGATTTAAAGTAGAGACGCACCTATGGTCAGAGCCAATCATGAAAGTGACCTGACTTTCCAGTTCTGATTGGCAAATGCCTGAAATATTGCTACAAATACCATTCTGGCAAGAGTTCAGCCCAAGCGTATGGAAAGCTTCTGAGATCAGCTGATCTCATGAGACTTCAGCCCTAAAAAAGCAGAAATCTCATGTCAATGTTGTCAAATCCAAACCAGAATACCCGAACCCTGATTTGCCTTCAAAACTGAACACTAAATCTATACAAGATCTGCATCTAAATACTGCCTCTTGGGTCGGTCCATCACTCCTTTAAGTCATTGGAAAGAGTCCCATAGACTTCAATAGTCTGTCGTTCTCAACAAATTGACCGCTAGGAGTCTGAAACTCCTTTTCTTGGCTCAGTTAGGATGCTTTAGGGAAGTCCTCTTCAACTTTGCACATCTCGAGGGCTACTTCATCATTGAATGGAGTCAAAGCCATCACTTTGATGTTCTCATCGTGATGTTGCACTGTCAAACACTAGAAGACAAACGTCTCAAGCACAACTTGATGTCAAGACGTCAGACCAGAAATCCAGGCTCCAAAGCCTGGCTAGCAGAAAATACTAGAGGGTTGGGGGCATGGCAGTGTAAAATCAGGTCCACCGAGAGGCATGGTGTTCACTGCTGCAATCCCAAATGTATGAGAGCGTAGATTGGTTTGAAGATGCTGATTCAGCAGGGATTTAGATAATGTGGTCCAGGGAATAGAACAATGGAGAGGTATTTGGAGATCTGGGTTCTCATATCTCTGCATTGTCCTTGGGCAAGTCAGTTGCAATGATATGGAGATATACCTATCTCATAGAGCTAGACGGGACCTTGGAAAGGTCACCAAGTCCAGTCCCCTGCCTTCACAGCAGGACCAAGTGCCCTCCCTGACAGATTTTGCCCCAGATCCCTAAATGGCCCCCTCAACTCACAGCCCTGGGTTTAGCAGGCCAATGCTCAAACCACTGACCTTTCCTTTCCAATCCTGTCTGTTCTGCTGTTCCCCTCCCACCATTTGTCTGCTCTATTTAGATTGTAAACTCTTTGAGGCAAAGGCTGTTTCCTAACATATATATTCAGTCCCTAATACAACAGGGTCCTGATCTCAGCTGGGGCCTCTGGGTCTACTATTATACAAATATTAATAACAAAATGGAAAAAAAATATGTTTTTTTTTTTATAATGAGAAGTATATGGAACAGTAGTGCACGTCACATGTTAGGGCCCAAAGCAGCAAACGGTTGTTCATTTGCATACATTACATCATAATGGGAGACAGGGCTTCTGTTGGAGTCAGCTCTGCTCCCATTAAAAACAGCAGGAGCTGTAGCATTGGTTTCAGTGTGCCCCTTATCAAGCTCTTAAATTTCACAGGGCAAATATGTTTTAAATTCCTCTTCATCTACATTGATCCTGCTCAGATGCAGATTATTTCTAAATGCAGAAAAAAATGTTGCCGGAAACAAGGATATTCTGTAGACTTTAAGAAACAGTCACAGAGCTGGAGTACGGGGTCATTTGAAGGCAACCCATTGGGAAGCTAACATCATCCTTACCAGACTGTGATATCTATTCAATACTCCATCCGTTAGGAATGTATGAACCTAATTAACCTCAGTGGAAATCACAGTCGCTCTTCTGCAAAGGATCCTTTTGAAAGACATAAGACACCCAGGCCCAGATCCTCAAAGGTATTTCAGCACCTAGCTCCCATTGATTTCAATGGGACTTAGATGCCTAAATATATTTGAGGTCCCATTGCTATGTCCTAGGACTAGTTTGTGCCCTTCTATTGCGAGCGTGCATAGGGTCAGCACTGTCCATGCAGCAGGAGCACGCAACCAGAGTCTCTGTCCTGCTTCCTTCATGCACCCTCTGGGCTGCAAGTCACTCCACGGGGGCGTGGGGAGGGAGAAAGTGAGGCCATGGCCTGTCTGCAAGAAACCCAGCTAACATATCTGGTTGGGGTGCTTCGGGTGGCAATGGCTTATACTGCACCTCTGACAGAATGTAGCAGCAGATGCACTGCCACTGGATGCAGGGCACTTTCAGAGGCATTCTGCTTCGCCAGGGCAATAAGATTGCACACCACCCTCAGCACAGGCTCTTCCCCCAAGTAAATAAATGGGTACTCTATATTCAAGGGTATTTACAGCTTTTTCCATAAGGCTCTTACTTGCTCCCCTTCCCCACCCCCACAGTTTCTCTCTTCTCCCAAATTTCTCCATTTCCCCCTCTGATCCCCCACCACTGGATTAGTTTCTCTCCATCCCGCCCCACCCCACTGCCTGCTCCTTTTCCTTTTTGTCGTGTCTCGCTAGAACTATCAACATTCTATTACAGTAGTGACCGAAGTCCTATTATGCCAGGCACTGTAGAAAGTATGAAACAGTCCCTGCCCCACAGCTCTTAAAGCTGAAATAGACAAAATAGAAGCATTTACCTCCATTTTACAGATGGGCAACTAAGACACCAAGAGAGAGAGATGCCCCAGGCATGCAGGAAGACTGAAGCACAGCCAGTTAAAGCAAGATCTCTTTAGTCCAAAGCTAGCACCATAGCCACAAAATCACCCTTCCTCTTCAATACGCAACCAACGATGTTTGAGTGCAGGTCAAGCTTTTGAGCTTGTAGCATGTGAGTGTGTCAAAATTAAGCAAAGCTTGTCAATAACTGCTCGATGCTTTGGATAAACACAGAGAGCTTTTGACTTGCCTGAGGTCAAAGAGTGAACCAGTGGCAGGGAATAGATCCCCAATAACCCAGAATTTCAGCCCCTTTGAAAAACACTGCATGGAAGTTGAAGGGAGGATGGGCCTCTGGATATTAAATATACCTGTGATCTTCCTTCTCTACTCCTGATTTTGTAAACTGGTTCTGTGCTCACAAAAACCTGCATGACTCAACTGGTGGGAATTTTCCATTCCTGCTAAACCAGCACTTTTCTTTCTGTTTAACACTCATAAATCAGGCCCTGTCTATCTCATTTCATAACCCAAAGGTATGGAAGCCCTACTTGCATTATGCTCTGTCAGCTGTGGCACAGAAACACTGCTTTACAGCTCTATTTTTTTCCCCTTCCTTTGCATGTTTCCAATGATGTCCAGAGTAGAACTGTCTACACCTTGCCCAGAAGGAAAATGCTTTGGGCCCCATTCTCCCTTACACAAGCTACTGTTGGAAAGGGAATAAGGTTTCAATTCACAGTTTCCTTTGGATTCTTCATGCAGGTGAGCAGATCTGTTCCCCACTCCTTCCTGCAGAAGAGATTAGTTGTTCCAGTCCCCTGTATGTGTGGGTCTTAGGAAGGCTGCCAGAGGCAGGGCCGCCTCCAGGCACCAGCTTCTCAAGCAGGTGCTTGGGGCGGCCGCTCCCGAGAGGGGCGGCACATCCAGGTATTCGGTGGCAATTTGGCGGACTGTCCCTCACTCTGCCTGGGAGTGAAAGACCTCCCGCCGAATTGCCGCTGCAGATCGCGATCGTGACTTTTTTGTTTTGTTTTGTTTTGGCTGCTTAGGGCGGCCAAAACCCTGGAGCCGGCCCTGGCCAGAGGTAACAGGCAATCCAGGCAGAAAATGTCTCCTATCTACACTGCTGTCCCTTCCCAAACCCTTCCAGGTGCTCCTTGGACAGTACAGTTTCCAAGTACATTGCCAGAGCTGCCACTGAAAGCTACCCAGGGCGACCACATTTCACAGTGGGACGGGAGTGTGTGTGTGTGTGGGAAATCCGGGCAAGTCACTGTAGACCCTGGCCATAGAACCTTGTTCCAGTTTTCCCTAGTGGATACCTTCCAGCCCTCTTCAAACCTTCTGAGGCAGAAACCTACTGGAAGACCGTCCATAGGACTGGGGGAAAAAGGGAGGACCCTGCTACAGGCCTCCTTACTTCCATGCCACCCCACTGAGCCAGGCACTCCATCTCCCTTCCACTCGAAGCAGCAGAGGGGTAGTTTTGGTCCTACAGAATGGTAATTTTTGCCTGAAAATGATGGGCCAAATTCTAGTCTCCTTCAAATTCAGAGTAACTCTTTGGGAGTCAGTGACCAGCCCATAGAAAAGAGCTCTGTTAGGGACCAGGACTTAGGTGGACAGGCCTAGTGGCTAAAGCAGGGGTCCCCTTAGTCAGAGGCCAGGCACCAGAGCCAAGGACCAGAGCCAAGAATCAGGACCAAGTTACCCAGGGTGGGCAAGGCAGGAGTTATCACAACCACAGACAAATGCTTTGAGCAGCAGCTGAACTGTTGCTACCGCTGGGCTGAAAAGCAAACCTGCTCACTTCCTCAGCCATGATGGCAGTGCATTCCATCAGGTGGCCTAGATGATGCAGACCAGCTGTGCTCACTAGCCTGCCAGGAGGCTGAGCTGGTGCAGCTGCAGGACCTTATTACTGACAAGCTACTTCCACAGCATGCTTCCACCTAACCCCTGGAAGTCTCCTCTCCTGGGGGTCTGTGGTTGGGAGGGGGCAGGGCAAAGCAGCTGGCAGGGATCTGTTGGAAACGGGGTTCTCTAACTTTGTTCATAGAGAGCACTCTTAATAGGGAGATTGTCTCTTGAATACCTCCATGTCCCATTGTCATTCATATAGACATCCTCTCTCTCATTGGTGACCATACAGGCAAACTCCCCTCCCTCATGCAATCACATGGTGCACCTACTGTCCCTTTCATGACCACATGGAACACCTTTCCTTCCTGATTGCACAACATTCCTATGGCAACAGTTGCAACTTTTTCTGTGGAAAAATAACATGAGGAAAATATTTAGGTGATCCTTAATACAGTTTAGTAGATGGATACAATGGGCTGGAGCCCACACTATGTTTGCAGACATCTCTCTGCAGGCCACCAGCAAGTGCCAGTAGTTCATAGAATCATAGGACTGGAAAAGACCTCGAGAGGTCATCTAGTCCAGTCCCCAGTATTATCTAGACCAGTGTTTCCCAAACTTGGGATGCTGCTTGTGTAGGGAAAGCCCCCGGCAGGCCTGGCCTGCCAGGGGCTTTCCCTACATAAGCGGCGTCCCAAGTCTGGGAAACACTGATCTAGACCATCCATAACAGGTTTTTGTCTAACCTGCTCTTAAACATCTCCAGTGATGGAGGTTCCACCATTTCCCAAGGCAATTTATTCCAGTGCTTAACCACATTGACAGTCAGGAAGTTTTTCCTAATGTCCAACCTAAATCACCCTTGCTGCAATTTTAAGCCCATTGCTTCTTGTCCTATCCTCAGAGGTTAAAGAGAACAATTTTTTCTCAGTCCTCATTGTAACAATGTTTTATGTAATTGAAAACTGTTATCATGTCCCCTCTCAGTCTTCCCTTCTCCAGACTAAACAAACTACAATTTTTCAATCTTCCCTCATAGGGCATGTTTTCTAGACCTTTAATCATTTTTATTGCCTTCTCTGGATTTTCTCCAATTTGTGTACATCTTTCCTGAAATGTGGCACCCAGAACTGGACACAATACTCCAGTTGAGGCCTAATCAATGTGGAGCAGAGCGGAAGAATTACTTCTTGTGTCTTGTTTACAACACTTCTTCTAATACAGCCCGGAACATTTGCTTTTTGTTGCAACAGTGTTACACTGTAGACTCATATTTAGCTTGTGATCCATTATGACCCCCAGATCTCTTACTGCAGTATTTCTTTCTAGGCAGTCATTTCCCATTTTGGATGTATGCAATTGATTTTTCCTTCCTAAGTGGAGTGCTTTACATTTGTCCTTATTGAATTTCATCCTATTTACTTCAGACCATTTATCCAGATCATTTTGAATTTTAATCCTATCCTCCAAAGCACTTGCAACAGCTTCCAGTTTGGTATGATCTTCAAACTTTATAAGTGTACTCTCTATGCCATTATCTAAATCATTGATGAAGATATTGAACAGAACCAGACCCAGGACTGATCCCTGTGGGACCCCACTTGATACGCCCTTCCAGCTTGACTTTGAAGGATCATGAGACTGATGCATAGATCAATGAAAACGGGAGTTACTCCTAGTGTAGCTGAGAGTACATTGGGCCCCACAATATGAGTTTGTGAGTGGTGATGAAGTGTAGAGTGTATTTGCTGTAGTGATGGACCCCCTAAGCAAGGGACTGCAACTCTTCTTAGTAACACTGCACATCGCCTTCATCCTGGCAAAATAAGGAGAAAGGCCCTGAAGTAGGAAGTGTCTGGACTCTATTTTATGAAGTGGTGGCACGTGACAAGCCAGGAGCTGCAGCGAAGATGGATGTAGAAAAGATTCCCCAGAAACTGTAGGCAGAGCCATGTGTGGAATAGGCTGTGATTGCCAGATGCTACAGCCGGGTGCAGGCCTGTGTGGGACTTCTGAGGGATCAGCAGCAGCTGGGCAGGGAGCCAATGTAGAGGAGCCCCAATGAAAGGCACTAAATGAGCCTGGCCTGGAAACGTGTTTGCTTGAATAGAGACTAGACTGGAGAGGGCACCCCACACGCTAGTCTTAAAGAGCCCTGACTCTAGACTGGACTGCCCCAGGGACCCAAACAAGAACGGCTATTGCACTGTAACTGTTTGAGCCTCTGCCCCTAGTGTCTTAACAACCTATCCCTTTCCTGCCAGCTCTAGGAACAGACCTTTTCCTCTTAGCCATTTGTCTGAATGGTTATTGGGAACCACCAGGGCTAACCAACGTCTACAAGGCCTATGTGCTGAAACACCTGCTTTGCTTGCCTCTGTGCCACAATACACTTAGCATGCTATTGGCACCTGAGGAGGTTGGTGTACTCCATTACTGAGTAACCTCAATATTTACGCTATACAGCAGAAAACAACACCAGTGCTGTTACTGAAAACAGCTGTTAACATTTGGACAAGGAGCATGGCAGGAGAAGCTCCACCACTTGAATCCTGTAAACCTAGACTGGTCAAAAACTCTTGAATGTATGATGACCGGACAGAATCCTGCATTGACTGGAGTAGGTGACCAGGATGTCCTACCCCAAAAGGCTTTTTCCATCTCTGTGTTCTAGGATTCCTGTGTTAGGGTGTCTATAGCCCTCGTTGGGTTTTGTTGTGGATATTTCTATTTCCTTACTGAGATGGTTAATTTTGTGAGTAACATTTCCCATGGATAAGAGTCCTTTGTGTATTTCACTTGACCTTACCAGTCTTACCCATCCCAAAGTCAATATAATATGACACCTACTGAAATCATATAATTATAGGGGTCTTTGATTTGACACTTAAAAAAATGTAAATAAAAATAGTTCCTCTTACTACCATAGGCGCCTTTGAAACATAAATTAGAATTTCGTGTTCTAATTTGCCGTTGACAAGTCTTAGAGGCAGAGTTAAGACAAAATTCTTGAGCCAGCAAACTTGCTTCTACAAGTACAAAGGAATTTAAAGAGTGGCCTGGGGAAGAAATGGATGAAGCTGTCAGTCACATGAAAGAATTTAGAAAAAGAATGCTGATGCTTCGTCAAATGGTGGGATTCAAATGTAGAGGCATGTCGCTGACCCTGATGCTGAGCATCACATACTTTAAATCCCTGAAGATTAATAGGAAAGATGGTTATGGCTCTCACAACAGCTGCTAGAAGGTGTTCATAGCTCAGGTTTTAATTACGTGTATTTATACAGTAAAAAGTCCTAAATGCATGATAGCCCGTAGTATGCAACAATTTTGAACATTTATGAGATTCAGGCAATTAAGAGTCTAAACTTTCAAATGTTTCCAGATGGCACACTGATTAACAATTGTACGAATTTAATATTTGTTTAAATGCACTGCACTGTAAAATATTTCTTAATAGTATATGAATGCATCTCAATGAATCTAGGAACAGCTCTTCTCACAGCATAACTTGTCTCATTGCCTGGAGAGCTGGAAATCTCATTAGCTGATTATATAGACCAAAAGCAGTGGCAGAGTGGAACAAGAAGACTGAAAAGAGGCTTTTTCTCAGCTAAGGATTATTTCTCCTTTCTGTCTTAAGCCCTGATCCAGCAAAGCATTTAAGCACGCGTGTCATTTTAAGCATGTGAGTAGTCTCATCATCTTCAACAGAAATTCACATAGTAGA
Organism: Trachemys scripta elegans; assembly: GCF_013100865.1. Taxonomy (NCBI): domain Eukaryota; kingdom Metazoa; phylum Chordata; order Testudines; family Emydidae; genus Trachemys; species Trachemys scripta. The sequence continues at coordinate 191,379,567 of NC_048300.1, forward strand.
AGTTAGGTACATGTGAAAGGCCCCAATGCTGCAGTTCTTGCAGCTGAGCAGACAGCTGTGCCTGCAGGCACCCCTGATGAAGACAATGGTGCTCCATGTAGCCACAGCAACTCATGTGCTATGAATGGTAGGATAGGGCCCAAGGCCCAGACAAAGGGAGTTAGGTGCCTAAATACATTTGAGAATCTGGTCCCAAATGCTTTGCCTTATCAGGGACCGGTTTATGTGATATCGTTTTTGGAGAACTGAATCAATACAAAAGCCCACTTGGTTTCATTGTGGACTTGAAACTCAGTGCAGTTTGATTGAAAACTTACCGTCATTCAAACCAGTTTACCAAGGGTTGTGGTGGATTCTCCATCAGCGGAAAGCTTTAAATGAAGATTGGCTGTCTTTCTAAAAGATGCACACTGGTTCAGCCACAGCTATTGGACATAAAGCATGAATTAATTCAAATTAACCCATGGTCTATGTTGTTCAGGAAATAAGAGTAGATGACCCCAATGGTCCCTTCTAGCCTTAAAATCTATGAAAAAAATTACTAAAATTTGCAAATATTTTGAGGAGACCTGGGCCAATCAGTAGTTCTGTGTAGAAACTAGAGATGGGCCTAAAAACTTCAGATCGGATTCCCTAGATTCTGAACATCACATATATCATGGCTGTCTGAATCCAGTGTTTTGATCTGCATATGTGTCAAGCTGCATGCACATAAAACTTGTGGTGACAAAATGGCAGATTAAATTTAATGTTGATAAATTCAAAGTAATGCACATTGGAAAGCATAATTTCAGTATGGAATGATGGGGTCTAAATTAGCTGTTACCACTCAAGAAAGAGATCTTGGAGTCATTGTGGACAGTTCTCTGATAACTTCCACTGAATGTGCAGTGGCAGTCAAAAAAGCTAATAGGATATTAGGAACTATTACTGAAAGGATAGATAAGTCAGAAAATATCATAATGCCACAATATAAATCCATGGTACACCCACATCTTGAATACTGTCTGCAGATCCAGATGCCCCATCTCAAAAAAGATATATTAGAATTGGAAAAGGTACAGAGACGGCCAACTAAAATGATTAGGGGTATGGAACAGCTTCCATATGAGGACAGATTAAAAGGACCAGGACTTTTCATCTTGGAAAAGAGACAATTTAGGGGAGATATGATAGAGGTCTATGAAATCATGAATAGTGTGGAGAAAATAAATAAGGAAGCATTATTTACCCCTTAACATAACATAAGAATGAGGCTCACCCAATGAAATTAATAGGCGGCAGGTTTAAAAGAAAGGCACAGTCAACCTGTGGAACTCTTTGCCAGGGGATATTGTAAAGGCCAAGACTATAACAGGGTTCAAAGAAGAGCTAGATATGTTCATGGAGGATAGGTCTATCAATGGCTATTAGCCAGGATGGGCAGGGAGACAACACCATGCTCTGAGTGCTCCTAGCCTCTGTTCGCCAGAAACTGGGAGTGGAGGACAAGGGATGGATCACTTCATGATTGCATGTTCTATTCATTCCCTCTGAATCACCTGGCATTGGCCACTGTCAGAAGATAGGATGTTGAACTAGATGGACCATTGGTCTGACCCAATATTGCTGTTATGGTTTTGCATGGTTTCAACACAAAATGAGGTGGAAATCAATATTTTGGGCAGAATTTTGTTTGGAGTTGATGGGTTAGCTAGTTAGTTCCTTCAAACCTGAAACACAATGAAAACTAGGAGGAGCAACCCGGGAAAACAAATATTGTCTTCTGAACCCTACAACATGAGAGCAAGGTGGCCTTACAATCTAAGTAACTTAGATGCAGACTAAACAAATCACACACTGAAGCCGAGAGTAGCTTGCATATGTCTTAAGACTATTTTTGCTCTTGTGTTTCAAAACTCAAAGTCAGCAGAAATCTAAGCAGGAAAAAACTAATGAAAACCTCAATGTGACTCTTCAATGTCAATTCAGAACCCTGCGTGAGGAATGACATTTAAAACCCTTCATCTATGCAAAATAATTCTTAGGATAGTATTGCTGGACCAGAAGATACAGCTGGTATGCACTCTACACATAATGTCAAGAAAAAATGTCAGTCTTCTCACATCTAGCACCATCTTGGTGAAACCAAAAACACTGACATTGATTTGATTAGTAAAGGCTGCAATAACCAAGTTATAATTGAATTGAATATTATTGTCTTCATTATTTTCTCACCACTCCCTTTCCCAGAGACAGACTGGTCAGACTGTTAGTTGATTACTCTCCTTCATTTAGGGAATTATATAAATAGTATCAAGACCGTGATAAATTCAGGGTATCCTTTCCACAATGTCAATTATTTAGACAGACTAAAGTCTACCTGGTAAAATGAAATTGCTTAGCTCCTAAAGGGCAGAGATGAACTTTTTTTTGGCTGCTTGTGCAGAAATGTTATAAATATTTAAATGTAAATAATAAAATCTTTACACGTTTAAATAAACATGAGATTGATATTACGTACACAGATACACCATAAGACAATTGCCACTTCTTTAGGAAAATCAATATCTCCTGAGATTGCACTGAGAATCAGTCAACTGGTTGATATCAAACAGGATGCCACAGACTTCCCAAACCTCATATCTTTTTGCCCAGATCACAAACAACAGACCTATCTTTTGATTTAGAAAGGATTGTTTTGGTTTGTTTGTGTGTTTGTTTTTCCAAATTCACTTCCCTATCTGTGTGTATGAGACAGACAACTACCTTGTTGTGAGTTATGTAGGGACTCAACTCGCAACAGGTGAGTCTAAAGGCGTGGACTGCTATTGCTTGAGCTAACGGACCAAATTGCCCCTCCCTTGACTGGATAATACTTAACCGAACTTTTACATACTGCCAAACAAGTTCAGTTCAGAATCAGTTGAAGGGAAGGTTGCAGGTTTGGAGGGGTAATTATTTTTAAAACCAAGTTATTATTATTATTATTATTTATTTATTTGGCATATGCAATCCAGTCAAGCCAAGCCACAGCATTCTTATCAACAATGTTCAAGGCACGATGACCTCCAGAAAGTTGAGTCATTTTGCATTCCTCAACAATGAGAAGGCTCCATTGCCTTCATGGTAAATCAAACCTGGGTTGATGTTGAATGGGGTCTGAGGCAAGATAATTATTTGTCACTTTCTCTGCGGATCATGAAGCTCACCACGCATCTTCTACCATAAATCCCTCACCTGCTAAACTTATCCACAATAGGCGCCGTGAGGGTAGACGATCATGTGGTGGCATATCATGCAATTTCATCACATGTTTTGCTATGCTTTCCTCTCTGTGAACACTGGATGGACCAATATTGCAGAGAACTAGTAACCATGGTAGAGGGGTAGATTTAAGTTTGCCTGAAATAATATGCATAGTTGTGGTGGTTAGATGCTGCTTGTATTATTAGAACTGGGAGCACTGGCTGTTGGGAGTCTGAAAGGACAGGAAACAGGAAGGAGGGGGGAGGAGTTGAGGATGCTGGGAGAGTTACAGAGTGTGCCGCTACAGCTTGGAAAAGAGACTTCCGCTGTAAATAAAATTCTGTTAAAGTTTGTTAATACCTTGTGTGGTGGATACAACAATGGTGGAATTAAGTTGGCTACTAAAGTCACCAATATACACTGCCAGATGCTTAAACCTTGGCAGAACTTGAACACCAGGTGAAAGTTCACACCAGGGAAGACTAAAACCGGCAATACTCACCTGGTTTCACATTTCATCACAAACTTTAAACTCAAACCATATTCGCCAAAAAGTTTGCTAAGTGTCACAAATCTTTTAGACCAACCTAGGTCCAGTTTTGAGTAACTGTGTAGATCAGTTTATCGATTGGGGTCAAATTCACTGTTTTGTGTGTGATTTTATTTTACTTATTTATAGGTTTTACTATTGGTGCTCATTATAGTGTCTGAGTGCCTCACAGACATGAAAGAGTTTATTCTCAAAATAATTCTCTCAGGTAGGGAAATATTATTGTCTGCATTGTATAGCTAGGGAACAAAGACAGAAGAAGATTGAAAGAAAACAGAAATTCCATCCTGCAGGACATTTGGATATTTTAGCACTTATTTTCATCCTGAATTAGGATAAAAAGTCAAAATGTCACATTTTCATGGAATAAAAATGCCAAAAAAATGTAGATTGAAACGATCAAAAGGAAACATTTTGACATTTCCCGGATAAAAACTTTATGGTTTAGTTGTCAACCAGCAACTAAATGTTTAATTTCTAATCAATAGTAATGTATCCATCTGCCTGAGCTAGCATAGTGCCTTGTGGGATTTGTAGTTCTGGATCCCTTGTGTCCCCAATAACTCTTATGGGCCTTGCTCCATGGCCGAACTACATGTGCCATGATACACTGTGGTCTCTTCCTGCGGCTGCCCTGCCACGGTGCATTATGGGAATTATAGTTTCTTATTGCAAAATGCTTCGTTTGAAAGGTCCTGTCCTGCAACTAACTGTGTACAAGCAGACCTCTCTGCCCACATGGACTTCTGAATCCATTCTGAGTTCATTGACTTCAACAGGGTTCTATCTATACAGAGTCAAAGTGACTTGCCTAAGATCATATGGAAAAGCTGTAGCATACCAGGGAACAGAACAAAGACCTTCTTAATCAGAATCCATTGCCTTAACCACAGCACCATCCTCCCTTTCTTCACAAACCTGGAGGAGACCCAATAGTTTCTGCTGAGTTTCAAGGTTTGGGATTTGTTCACAGCTGAAACATAAAATGAATCTCAGAGACACAAACATCAGGGGTCAAAACCAAAGGAATATTTGCAGGAACCATATAATGCAAAACTGATACACTTTGTGAAGCTCATTACTGCTGTTTTAACATGACAAACCACTCCCTGCATCACACCCATTTGATCTAGATGCTTATTGTGATTTTCAAAGCTGGCTAAGGCACTTTGGTGCCCATTTCCCATCTGGGTGCCCAAATCTTCCAGGTTGCTCTGAAGATCTCAGCTTCCATATTAAAATGTGAATTAGGCCCTCTAACTCCGCAGGATCTTATTCTGCCACAGGGGCCCGGTTAATGCATCCAGAGGGCAATATCCACCTCCTGCACCAGAAGGTAATTCATGACTCCCACGAAATACGGGATGCTTCTGTCATACTCCAGGCCAGGGCCGGCTCCAGGCACCAGCTTCTCAAGCAGGTGCTTGGGGCGGCCGCTCCAGAGAGGGGCGGCAGGTCCAGGTATTCGGCGGCAATTTGGCGGACGGTCCCTCACTCCGCCTGGGAGTGAAGGACCTCCCGCCGAATTGCCGCAGCAGATCCCGATCACGGCTTTTTTTAGATCGCGATCGTGGCTTTTTTTGTTTGTTTTGGTTTTGGCTGCTTGGGGTGGCCAAAACCCTGGAGCCAGCCCTGCTCCAGGCCACAAACGCTCAGCTCTGCTTGTTGATTAAAACTGTTCACAAGGCCGCCTCCAATTCCAGGAGAGCTAACCTCAAAGCATTTTATAATCTCACATTACGCCCCTGCTCACGTGGCGCCTACCTGTGGCTTCTTGGCAATGAGCGTGGTTGCACCACGCAGAATAAGAAAAGCCCTGGAGCAGTTTTGGAACCTGACAAATTTTCTCCAGGATTCCTGTTGCAGCCTAGTTTGCTAACACTGGACTACTGCTCAGGTGAGAGCATGAGTCTGAGGACCATTGAACGCAATGAGTTTCCCTGATGGATCGTTGTTAAACACCTGTGCTAAATAACTTTTTGCTGATCCTCTGAAAATTTGCAGAGTGTTCAATAGTCCTTAACATTTTCCATCTCTTACGTAGGCAGGTAGTCTCATGATTGAATTCAGGTCTGCAGTTAAAAAGCACTGCAGACAGAGATGCACATGCAAGACTTCTGCAAAGCCTTTTTAAAAAAAAAACATATGCTGCTTAAAAGCTTCTTCTGAGCTTTATTTAGTCAGCATAGATTTTTGTTCCTGGCTTGCATTTATATGTAGCATATTTACAACTGGGGTCAAAGTGGACTTTCATTACACTGGTGAAATAAGAACCTGTAGCAGCCACATTTCAAACAGTGTCAGTTCATGTTAGCAAGGGGAAGGGATAAATAAGCTCATCTGTGGGATCAACAAATACTCATGGAATCTCTTATACTGAAAGATCCTAACTCTGGAGTGTACTTGGGAACCATAGGGCACTATCACGGGATCTGCTGAGCACCCACAACTCCCATGGACTTACAGAAGCCAGCACCAAACCCCCTGTTAGTATCTTTCTAGTGAACTTGGGGCCTAATTCTCTACAGCCTTGCACCTTGCGTAGGCATTTACCCATGTGCAAATGAGCATGAACTGGCTGAATAGGTTGTGTTTTCCAATCAGCTTTGCACAGATGACTGCTCAAGGTGCCAGGCTATGGAGAATCAGGTCCCAGCCTACATTCCGGTTAGAACATTTGTCCCGAAATGGAACATTTTGTTTCATTTTGGGGTATTTTTAACCTTTTTAAAAAGAAAATGAAGGGCTAGATGCACAAAAACCAAGGAGGAGGATCCCTCCCCCCTTATAACCTTTAGCACAGTGGTTAAAATACTCACCCGGAGGACCCCATCGAAATCCCTACATAATTGCAGCATGGACTTAAATCCAGGTCTTCTGCTAATCATCAGACTATTGGGTTTTCTAGGACAGGCCCTCTCTCAATCTCTCCTGGTGAAGCTGTTCCACTTCATATAATACTTGAATAGTCATTGGATCAGAAAAAGTGACTGGGAATGGCTCTCTAATCCAAAGGTTAGGTCACCCCATTGTGTGTGTGTGGGGGGGGACACCAGGTTTCAAGTCCCTGTTCCAATAAATATGTATTTACACAAAGTGGAAAAGCTTCACGGGGAGAGATTGTGGGAGTCATAACTGAGAATCTCCTAAGCCTGGTGGTGAGGGTACGTGTCTGGTGAGGAAGTGCCTTAGCTCAAAACCCTGTTCGAGAGCAGCACTTCAGACATGCCTGTTCTACATGAATGTGCTAACCAGTGGTCTAAAGGTTTTAAGGGCTTCGCCTCCAGTTTTGTGAATGGTGCCTAAAGACCCTTGTGACTTTAGCCCCCAAAATCAAATTGTTTCATTCTGATAATGAATCATTTTGACATTTCCAATTTTTTTTGTTTCAACTGAAACAATTTGCCAAACACCTATGCAAATTTGTGAAACATTTCTAGTGAACCAAATGTGCATTCTTCAGCCCCTCCCCCCCAAAAAGTTTTGGTGAAAACATGTCACCCAGGTCTGCTCAGCATCTTGCAGGAGTTGGCCTGATGGGAGTTTTGCCTGAGGAAAGGCTGCAGGAATGAGATCGGAGGACTGCCGGGATTGGCCTTGAGAGAACAACGAAACCCAATTATCAAAGATACTTCACCCAGTTTCTTGGGGCATTAAGAATGATTGTGGCCAGCTGGCACACATTTCCACAAATGCAACTGTGTAAGCTAATGCTCTTGTTAAACTAATCTGTGTTAGACGCACACACTGCACTGTGACATGACACTGTCTACCCAGCAGTTTTCTTTCGAGTAAATGCCCTTTGATGCATTTATTCCAAAATGTTTTGTAGGAGAGGATCAAATTGTCAGGTGTTTACCTGATCTCTTTGTCTAAAGAAATGGGGGAACTGGTTCCGATAAAATAAGAACAATCCTGCAGTTCTGCCTACCCTTTGAACTGTATTCAAAACTTTTCTGGAGGGATAGGGAATGCTGATGTTCCATGAAAGGTGGTGGTGGTCGTGAGGTACATATAAAGAGTCAGTCTTAAAGCTTATATAATTATCACAATTTTTAACACCAACCCTGAACCTTGACATGGCTGAACTTGGATTCTGAACCTGGATCCATGCTTGAAGTTTGCAGCTGTCTCTTATGTTTATAATACAATGCTGTTTCAGGCCAAACTATAGGGTATTCAAAATCTTGATCCAGACAGAAATTTTCTGGCTCAGTCTCATCTGAACTACTAAATGGTGGAAATGCAAAGCTTGGTAGTTTGGGTTTTGTTTGAATAAGTGCCTCAAATCTAACATCTTGAAGTTAATGTGGGTGATGTTCTGCAGCATCAGCTAATTTTCAGTGAAATGCAAAGGTTCAGTGGGTGACAATTATTTATTTGTATTCCTGCTGTGAATGCCACACCTGAAGATTCTGACCAGAAGGCCTGATCCAGTCCCCATTGAAATCAATTAGAGGCTTTCTATTGACTTCCATATGTACAGAATGGTTCCCTATAATGCGAGGCACTAAACAACCATAATCCCTGTCCCAAAGGCTTTACAATCTAGTCAGTTGAGATGAATTCCAAAGATTCAGTATTTGAAATATTCTTAGGTCAGAAATCTTGCTTTGAATTCATTATTATGCTTTGTTATCTGAGGAGCCAACACTTCCACTAGTCATTTCTGTATCACCTTTGGTGGTAGCTCTTGGATTACAAGTGCTTTTGTCATCTGGTGCCATGCAGTCATTAGAGCAACTTTAGATAGTCTGTATCTTTTCTTTTTTACCAGGGGTGGATTAAGACAATTCCTGTCAAACCTTACCTGTCACCAGCACTACTTATGAAGAAACCGTGCTTCGTTTAGCACCAGGAAGGAATGCAATTTGATCTTCAAATGTGTTCATTCATATGTTGAATAATAATGACACTATTGTGTAATTATTTAGACAATAGCTTCTGAGTAAATTTGTAGTCTTTGGCAATTTAAAAAAAAGAAAAGAATGTTCTCTGTTATTGTCGAACCTTATGGTTAAATATCTCGCCGGCTAATGTTTAATAGCCACCTTGCTAGCTTGTGCTGATTTTGACAATAATTAACCTGAAGTAATTGCAGTTGCTCCTAATATAGGCACATGTTTATTTTGACATTTTTTAATTTGCTTGTTAAATAATGGGTAAATAGTTACAAACATACATAGTTTTAGTAGTAGGAAACTCTATGATAACATTCACCCTTTGTGCCATATCTGCAACTTCCCTGAATTTATGCTCAGCACAAGCGGGTTATAGAAGTGACTTTAAATCACTTTTCTGCCTCCCCCAATCCTGGGGTGGACCTGGGACAAAATTAGCCCCAATGGTAAATTAGAGCAGCCCCAGAGCTATTCTAGCATACAGCAGCTATGATAACCCCAGGGAAATGTTCTGTTGACTGGTCCAGGCCTACTGGGGCTTATTGCCTTCTGGTTCTATCTCCCTTCCCCGCCCCAGACTACTCCTATGCCACATCTGCCAGAGGGGAGGATGGAGTATCAGAATATAACATTGGTTTTATACCAACTGAGGACTCCCCCACAATGAGGAATGTTACTTTAAGACTTGTTGGAGGTCTTTTTGCACCACAGAAGTTGTCACCCATAATTAGACTTGTATGGAGTCCATGATGGGCAGTATTCACTACCTTAGATAGTCACATGTTCAAGGTCTGAGATTTCATGAATATGAGTGGGAGACTTGTACCACTGGAAATTATTATTAATATTACAGTAGTGCTTAGAAACCACAACTGAGCCTCAGACTCTATTGTGGTAGGCCCGAGCCAGGAAATTGAAAAGACAGCCAAGGTAAGTAACAGTGTCTACACAGACACTGGGCTACACCTCTCGTGGAGGTGGAGTTATTATGTTGGTGTAGTAGGGCACTTACATCCGCCTAGCAGGGCTGGCTCCAGCATTTCTGCCGCCCCAAGCAAAAAAAAAAAAAGAAGCCGCGATCACAATCACAACCGGCAGTGGCGGCCAACCTGGAGCCCCTTCCTGCACCCCAACCCCCTCATCCCAGGTCCCACCCCAGAGCCTGCACCCCCAGTCCAGAGCCTTGATCCCCTTCTGCACCCCAACCCCCTGCCCCAGCCCAGAACCCCCTCCCACACCCTGAACCCCTCATTCACAGCCCCATCCCACAGCCCTCACCCCTGCACCCCAACCCTCTGCCCTAGCCCTGAGCGCCCTCCCATGCCCCAAACCCCTCATCCCCAATTCCGTTGGGTCATGGGCATCAACAATTTTCTTCAACTGGGTCGCCAGAAAAAAAGTTTGAAAACCACTGGTGTATAGCAGGCCTCAGTCAGAGGCTAATAGTCATTGATGAACGTATCCTCCATGAACGTATCTAGTTTGTTTTTGAACCCTATTATAGTTTGGGCCTTCACAATATACCTTGGTGATAAATTCCACAGGCTGACTGTGCATTGTGTGAAGAAGTATTTTCTTACGTTTCTTTTAAACCTGCTGCCTGTTAATTTCATTGGGTGACCCTTGTTCTTGTGTTATGGGAAGGCGTAACTAATGCTTCCTTATTCACTTTCTCCGCACCAGTCATGATTTTATGGACCTCTAGCATATCCCCCTTAGTTGTCTGTTTTCTAAAATGTACAATCCCAGTCTTTTTAATCTCTCCTCATACAGAAGCTGTTCTAGACCCCTAATATTTTTTGTTGCCCTACTCTGTATTTTTTTTCCAATTCTACTATATCTTTTTTGAGACAGGGTGACCAGAACTGCATGAAGTATTCAAGAAGTGGGCATACAATGGATTGATATAGTGGCATTATCATATTTTCTGTTTTATTATCTCTGTCTTTTAATGGTTTCTAACATTCTGTTAACTCTTTTGACTATGACTGCACATAGAGTAGATATTTTCAGAGAACTCTTCCAATGACTTAAAGGTCTCTTTCATGAGTGGTAACAGCTTATTTAGATTCCGTCATTTGTATGCATAGTTGTGATTATGTTTTCCAGTGGGCATTATTTTGCTTTGATCAGCATTGAATTTCATCTGCATTTTGCTGCCCAGTTTAGTGAGATCCCTTTATAACTCTTCTTTGTCATCTTGGGGGAGGGATAGTTCAGTGGTTTGAGTATTGGCCTCCTAAACCCCATGGTTGTGAGTTCAGTCCTTGAGAGGAACACTTAGGGATCTGGGGCAAAATCAGTACTTGGTCCTCCTAGTGAAGGCAGGGAGTGGGACTCAATGACCTTTCAAGTTCTAGGAGATAGGATATCTCCATTTATTATAAGTATCTTGAGTTGTTGAGTATTGTCTGCAAACTTTGCAGCCTCACTGTTTATCCCTTTTATTTCCCTCTCCTACGCGATGCCCATCATCATTTTATTTTTGTTTTAAACATGGACGTACCACTGTGTAGATGCCAGTCCTATTTCAGATCTACAGCATGTTACAGCTAGACTTAGAGCAGTTTTACTTAATGAAGATGTGAATTAGAAGCTGGAAAATAAGATATTGTTCTGTATGTAAAATGAGGAAAATCATGCATAATGCTTCCCCTCATTTGTACGTATCACATTCGCTATTGTCAAGAACAGGATTAACTATCCCTCGGGTTGTGCATTCCAAAATGCTTAATCTATTCTCCCCTTGACACGACAGAGTGACTCCCATTCATACACACTCATACTTAAAGGAGAATATACCCTCATTTCTTGGCTTTTATTAATTACCTCCCTCTTTCTACTAGCACCCAAAATCACAGAGCTTCTCTTTTGTGTGTGTGGGTGGAATCACCCATATAATGTTCAGTATAATGAAAGCCAAGTTAAAAAAAATAAAGTCTTAAATTACAGAACGCAGATTATTACCCATTATTTTCACAGTGGGCCTGATTCTCCTCTTGATAGCACCCTGAGAATTCCCTTTCATAGGATGGTGTTCTTATCTGGTGGAACGCTGATATAGCTAGATCCTGTATTACCTCTTTAACCCCAGTATAAGGAGTGGATCAGTGGCAGAAGTGTAACAAGTCAGAGCTCTTGCAATTCTCAGTTAGTAGATAGTCCCTTAGAGACCATTGCCAGCTGGCATAAATTGATCAGCCCCAATGGCTTCTCTAATCTATGCTGAGGATGGAGCTGTTCAGGACAGAGAATCACAGAGCCAAACTACCTCCCTAATAACCTAGCCCTCCTTCTGCGATGAGCAGATTTCACCATTGTAGGCAATTTAGCCCAATGTGTACAACCAGTCCGAGTGAGAGAAGACTCAAATTCAGTGGGTCAGATTGTGATCTCAGTTACACTGGTATAAATCCACTGAAAATCCATGAAGTGAGATCACCATGTGGCCAAAGTATCTGGAAAAACCCCCACCAGCTGTGCTACAATATGCGTTGGTATACTTCATGTATTTGAGATTAGAAAGCAACTCCCTAAAGTCTTAAAGAGTCTATTCTCGCAAAGGTCCAGACCTGCCATTAAAGTCCATGAGAGTTTAGCTGGATGACTTGACTCCCCCCTTTGCAATGTACAGTTTCCAAGATGCAATGACATAAAGTGGACACTTCTGAAATGCATAGCATCTTCTACTGAAAAATATACTTTTTGCTACCGAAGTCCCTTTACCAAATATACACAGTGCCTGTGTATTAGTGCTCGGTATAACAGCACCATCAAACTGTTACATCTTGGCTCGAATGAGTTGTTTTACTAAGTGTAGGTTTATTTTTTATTTTTTTTTTAATAAACGGAGAAATTAAGATTTGGTTTTTGTTTTCTGACAATTCATCAGGCGGCTTTTGTTTTTGCAGAACTCAAACTACGGGTAGTTCCAATCTCAGTCTCTTTGTATCTCAACCCTCAAAGTCCAGATACATGGTTCTGTTTTATACCGTTTCTAGTTTTCATGTATTTTCAGAAAAAGAGAATTGTGTTTTTATTTGTTCATACTTATTACATTGTGATGAAACAAGTGCAGCAAATGTTTTGGGGGTTATGCCCCAGAAGGAGCAAGTTAGGCACATGCTTTAAGTACTTTGCTGGATTGAGATCAGAGTCTTTGGTACATTGCAAGACTGAGCGCTTGCTGGAAAACCAGCAGAATACCTGTGTGTGTGTGTGGGGGCGAGAAATGGTTAGGCACTGATGCTACAAACATGAAGGGAGGCAGTGTAGCCCAGTAGATAGGGCACTCAACAGGGACTCAGGAGGCCTGGGATCTATTCCTGGCTCAGCCACTGGACTGTTAGGTGACCTGGGGAATGTCACTTCACCGCTCTGTGCCTCAGTGTTCCCGTCTATAAAATGGGGTAATACTGACCTAATTTGTAAAGCGCTTAGATCTACTGATGAAAAGTGCTCTCTTAGAGCCAGGTATTATTAATAGGAACATGCTTAACTTTTAAGTATCAGTGTAGCCCCCATGAAGTCAAGCGTTGATGTGTGCAGGATCAGAGCCTTAGTGTCAGTGCCTAAGAAGAGGCATTCAGCACCATGTACGGCTAGACCCTGAGCCATTTATTCCTTTTTAAGCAATGTAATTGTTCTATTTAAATGGGGACATATTCAGACAAAGATCCTGAAGGCCTTAGAAGTTAGTGCTTGAACTAGATAAATGGATAAACAGTTTCTATATGGCACTTCTCACATTCAGGGTGTTCTAAGCAATTAAAGAACCTCAGTTAATTTTGAAACTGAACATTTCTGTAATATAATAACACTTCCATTCTGGAATGCAATACACCAGTATTAGCAGCAGCGCTATGTGAAATGCAATATTCACACTTTTGATTTATCTGATGATAATTCAAATTATCTCACTTTAACGGATTCTGGATCTGTTAAACCTACAGAGAAATGTGGATCAGATACCGGTTATCTTGTTACAAAAGAATTTGATTTCATTTATGATAGGCTGTGATATACTGCTATCTTAATCTCAGAATCACATTGGAATTAACATTATGTCATGTCCAGAATAACCCAAAGCACATGAAGGGAGACATATCATACCAGAAACTTTGGAGTGGGGGAAATATATATAATTTCTCCAGATTGGATAACATGTGTTGATATTCAATACAGGTAGCAAGTGTCCATTTATTAAGGCAACCAGAATAATGTCAATGGTAGTGCAGGTTTTTATAGCTGTGTTTTTTCTACTGTGCAAATTATTGCATATCTATATATTGACTCCAAGGTAGCAGGAGCGCGGCCACAGAAACCATGAGTGGACAAAAGACTCCTTAAGAAGCTCCAAACCAACAACCAGAAAGCCTTTTAGCTGTAAGTCAGCAGACTTTTATGTCAAGCTTGGCTGACTAATTATTGCTTATAATTTGCATTAGGATTAATTAACTAATTAGAGAGGAATGTCTGAAGGCAAAGTTATGGCTCTGCTTGTCAAGCTGAGGACTTTAATTATTCTGATATTTTTAATTATAATCAGCTGCTGAATGAGAATTACATTGTCAGCTACTATAGCTGATGCTACAGTGGGTAGCTGGGCTGGAGGAATTGTGGGTATTGTACGACCACTTTACCTAGAACCAGTGGAAAGGTATAGCCAGCAACTCAAACATAATAGGAAAGCCTTCTGGCTGCAATAATCATTAAAAGTATGTACACAGCACGAGGCAAACTGTGACAGTTCAGGGTTACGTGTCATGTTAAGAGTGAAGCGGGAACTGCTCTGGAGCGGTAAAGAAGCCAGTATTCTGCTTTGTTTTCATTCTGAGTCTATTCTCGGGTCCGCAGAGCCACGTTGCTCTATGGAGCACGGTGCAGCAGAGAATGCCCGGCCCAGGAAGGGAGCAGGACAAAAGTGGCTTCATGCATAAGTTAGAGCAGCTTATGGGGTGCTCTAATTTACACCTGCCTATTCAATGCTTCAGAGTCTAGCACCCCGCAATCTCTATAGAGGCATGAGTCATGGAGGCTCTCACCCTCACTCCTGACATGCCCCCTCTGGTCTGTGGCTTTCAAGGAAGCAGCCCTGTGCGGTGCCTTTACTAAGGAAATTCTCCTCTGATCCCTTATGGCACAATTCCAGCTCTGTTCTGGCTCCAGAGAGGCATATGGGGGTTGTATGGAGGAGAGAATCTGTCCCATTATTGTCTGCAAAATCAGCTAGCACAGATGCAAGATACATCATAGCAATAGAGTTTACAAGATATTCATCAAGATATGGCAGCGTATCTGGAATCAGCCTTTTTTGTATGATATTCTGGCTTAAGGGCATGATTCTGCAAAATCGCCGTGAGTAACTTTATGCAGTGAGTCAATAAGACCGTTCCCTGAGTAGTTACTCCAGTGCATAAGTGTTTGCAGGACTGGGTCTTAACCGTGGTAAGACGGACAAAGAGCAAATAGCTTCCGACCAATTCAGCCAGAGATGGCATAAGAACAAACAACACCGAGCTTGTCTGTGCCTATCAGACCATTACACTCAATCCCCCCTTCCTTATGTTGTGAGAGAATTACAACACAGAATTACAAGCCCAAGATATTTCAAAATGGCCCATTCTAAACCATGCCTTTTTTTTGTTAACCTTGTAGAGGGTATGTCTACACTACAGCAACACCACTATGGTGGTGCAGCTCTTCGGCTGTAGCACCTTTGTGTTGTAGATGCTTCTTGCATGGACAGAAGGGATTTTTTCATTGATGTAGTTAATACACTTCCCTGAGAGTCAGTTACTAGGTCGAAGGAAGAATTCTTCCATCGACTTAGTTGTGTCTACACTGGGGATTTGGTCAACATAACCAAAGCATTCAGGGCACATCATATTTTCAAAGCCCTGAGCAATGTAGCTAGGTCCATCTAATTTTTAAGTGTAGACCAGGTCTTATTTTAAGACATTACAGTGCGAGTTAAGGACAAAATGCCATCCTTAAAGGGACACTATCAGATAGTTTTAGGGCCAACATTTTAGGTGTAGTATAGAAATAATAAAGAGTTTGACAAAACTCTAGATGACTACAAAAGGCTGTCAGGATATTTCAAAACAAAAGAAGTGTGCGGTGGAGGTGGGAGTCTTTGTGTTCCAATCAGTGCTGCCAACTCTTCTGTTTTATTGCAAGTCTCAGGATATTTGGTGTTTTTTCTTAGATTCCCCAACTCCTGGAGTCATGTTATTATGTAAGACCCTCATCTTGCATTAAAATAAGTAAGACTCTGGTTTATGTGGTGGTAGACAAAAACTTGAAAATGACTTGAGTGCACTCCACAGGCTCATAAACCAAGTAGGTAAATAAAAATAATAACGCCTAGCTCTTCTATAGCACTTTTCATGAGTAGATCTCTAGGTGCTTTACAGAGGAGGTCACTATTACTCCCATTTCACAGATAGGGAAACTGAGGTAGAGAGTTGAAGTGACTTGCCCAAGGGAACCCAGGTCTTCCAAGTCCCTCTCCAATGCACTCTTCAACTCCATAGATAGATAGAGAGATCATGATTTTTTAAGCCAGGTTCATGATTTTTAGGGGAGTGGGCTGACTCGTGCTTTCTGAACTGTTGGAGTAGCAGTACTGCAGCTTTTAATAATTTAAAATTAAAAAAACCAGTCCATATTGTGCCATTGACATATAACTGGAACACACTTGATTTCTATGGGAATCTTCGCTTAAAAACTGATAATCTGATATGGCCACTCATTTCCTTCTCATTGACACAAAGTCCTCTTTGCACGAATGTAAATGAGGGTGTGAAGAAATCTTAGTGTAGATGAGAATCAGGCCCTTAAATGCTTTCCTGAGTCAGGGTTTAAGAACATCCTACTCAGGAAAGAATTTAATGACTAACTTTAAGCATGTGCTTACGTCTTACTGACTTAAAAGGGACTCAGGGCAGGTCTACACTGCAGGGCTAAATCGACCTAAGTTACGCAAATCCAGATACAGGAATAACGTAGCTGGAGTTGACGTACGTTAGGTTGACTTATTGCGGTGTCTACACAATGCTGGGTCGACGGGAGAAATTTCCCCGTCGACTTACCTCATGCTTCTCGTTCTGATGAAGTACCAGAGTCAACGGGAGAGCAGTCGGCGGTTGATTTAGTGGCTAGATAGATCGCCTCAGCATCGATCCATGGTAAGTGGAGACAAGCCCTCCGTCACATAGTTAAGTGCTCTCCTGTGTAGGGATGCTTTCTTGAATGAGAGCCTTCCTGTTGAGAATAATAGTGCTACTTTCTGTGAGATTTCCCGTTGACTACAATGTGTTTTCAGGAGCCAGGCCCTGTGATGGTCAACTTTTAAGCCTTTTTGTTTGTTAAATATTTTTATAAATATCATAAACAACAAAATACAGCTATAATAATTTACATAATAGGGAAATACATAATGGGATTAAAAATACACTTTAGATTGTAGTTTGGAAATCTATTCAAACCCTGATCGTGTAAACATAACATACATGGAAAAATTTTACTTGTGTGATCACTCCCATGGGTTTAATGGGACTACTTACATGTAGAGTTACACTTGTATTGAAAGTATCAGAGGGGTAGCCGTGTTAGTCTGGATCTGTAAAAAGCAACAGAGTGTCCTGTGGCACCTTTAAGACTAACAGATGTATTGGAGCATAAGCATAAGATTCACCCACGGAAGTTTATGCTCCAATACATCTGTTAGTCTTAAAGGTGCCACAGGACTCTCTGTTGCTTTTTACTTGTATGGAAGTGTTTGCAGGATTGGGACCTTGAAGTGTAAGCTCCTTGGGGCCATATTTTTGTTCTGTGTTTGGGCCAGGGACTTATTTTCGATCTGTGTATACAGTATCTCGCATAAAGGGGCCCTGGTTTATCTTTGAGGTCCCTGGGCGCTAGTGCAATAAAATAAAAAAATACAATCACTAAAAAGCATCTATGTGTATGTATTTGCTACTACTATTATCTACTAATATTAAAAATAGTAACTGACTAGGTATGTAACAGGAGGTTTGGAAAGATTGTTGTAGTCCAGGGATCAGCAACTTTTAGCAAGCGGCCCATCAGGGAAATCCGCTGGTGGGCCAGGCTGGTTACTTTACCTGCAGCATCTGCAGGTTCGGTTGATCGCGGCTCCCACTGGCCGCAGTTCGCTGCTCCAGGCCAATGGGGGCTGCAGGAAGCAGCGCAGGCCGAGGGATGTGCTGGCTGCTGCTTCCCACAGCCCCATTGGCCTGAAGCAGTGAACCGCAGCCAGTGGCAGCTGCGATCGGCTGAACCTGCGGACGCTGCAGGTAAACAAACCATCCCGGCCCGCCAGCGGATTTCCCTGACGGGCCACGGGCCAAAGGTTGCGGATCCCTGTTGTAGTGTCTGAAGCTTTTTTTTTTTTTTTTTTTTGGAACATAAATATTTCCCAACCATGTTTTCAAATTGAAAACCACACATTCCATCGTTTTAGACTACATACTGCCCTCATAATTGCATCTGACCCTCGAATTGAAATCAATGAGGGGGCCAGAAGAAAGTGTGAGAGGGTATAAGTTAAAGTAAGTGCACGAAAAGGTTTCACGTTTTTACACCCTCCTGTTAGTTGCCTTTTCCTCTAGAGCCCTTGCCATGCATGCTACAGCATCATAGACTCATTTGGCCCAATTCTGCTGTCAGTTACAACAGTGAAAATCTCTATTGCAGCTAAGAAGGGATTTTGACCTTAGTCAGTTGACTGTATGTCAAATTAAAGAACTGGAATGAGTGGATGAGATGAAAACACAGCAAGCTAGATTGACAGTTGGCCCTACAGGAGCATGCAGAGAAGCCAGGGGGTGAAAGACCCCCACCCATGCATCTACCCCTGCCCTCTGTGGGTATCTCCCCTAACTGAGAGTGAGCCTCTCCACTCAAGCTAGTGTGCTTAATGGGGAAGTAGAGCAAATAACAGATGACACAGAGAAGGCTGAAGTGTTTAATTTTTTTTCCAGCCTTCACTAAAAATGTTAATTATGACCTGATACTTAAGACAGGGCCCGTGAGATCTCACATTACAACACCCTTTTTTACTCTAATATACACCCTACTTTTGTAAAACAAAGCCTTGAGCTTAACAGTCGCCAAACATTTCAAAATGGTGCCCACAAAGGACTGAGCAGTAGGACTGAGTGAAACCCACTGGTTTGAGTGAATCAAAATCAAAGGGTTTAGCTCACCTGAGTTGTGATATTCAATTTCTTGGAATTTCAGATTCACACAGACATTGAAAACGTCAAGCAACCCATTGTGAGATCGCTATAAAATTTCCCAGGCTTTTTCTAGGTACCCCAAAACGCAGTATACAGAGTGCACAGTCAGGATACAGAAGATAAGGTCTGCAAGAGTCCCTGTGAATAGAGTCTTTTGCCAGGTAAGGATCAAATTCTAATCTCAGTTATACCTGTGTAAATCTAGAGTAACTTCAATGAAGTCAAACATGTACAACAATGTAACTGAGATCAGAGGAGGAGAGGGATAGCTCAGGGGAGGAAAGGGATAGCTCAGTGGTTTGAGCATTAGCTTGCTAAGCCCAGGCATGTGAGTTCAATCCTTGAGGGGGCCACTTAGGGATCTGGGGCAAAATCAGTACTTGGTCCTGCTAGTGAAAGCAAGGGGCTGACCTCAAGGTCCTTTCCAGTTCTAGGTGATAGGATATCTCCAATTTAATCAGAATTTGACCCCTAGTTAGTAGTACCTATGAGATATCATATTTTAGAAATGTCTTATACCCAATCCAGACTGGAGTTTCTACTTATTTATTTACTGGATATAACATGACGAAAAAGGAAAGTGTAAATACATTTCTTAATGGGAAAGTAGAGTACATAACAGATGATACAGAGAACGCTGAAGTGTTTAATTTTTTTTTCCAGCCTTCACTAAAAATGTTAATTATGACCTGATACATTATTAAGATTAACAACAAGGGGGAAGGATCTCCGGCCAAAAAAGGGAAAGAACAGGTTTCGGAGTATTTAAATAGCACAGATACATTTAAGTCATCAGGTCATGATGAAATTTACCCTAGAGTGTATTAGGAACTAGCCAAAGCAATCTCTGAACCATTAGGAATTATGTCTGAGAACTCATGGATAATGGACGAGTTCCCAGAAGGACTGGCGAAGGGCAAGCGTAGTACCGATCTTCAAAAAAGGGAAATGGAGAACCTGGGGAATGATAGACCATTCAGCCTAATTTTGATACCTGGAAAGATATTAGAACAAATTATTAATCACTTCGTAAGCATCTGCAAGATAATAGGGCGATAAGGAATAGCCAGCATGGATTTATCAAGATCAAATCATGCCAAATCAACTTAATTTCCTTCTCTGACAGGGTTACTGGCCTAGTAGAAAGGGGGAAGCAGTACATGTGATATATGTTGATTTTAGTACAGCTTTGGACACCATTCTACATGACATTCTCATAAGCAAACTAGGGAAATGTGGTCTTGATGACATTACTATAAGGTGGATGTGCACAACTGGTTGAAAGACCTTACTCAAAGAGTAGTGCTATCAGACTTGGGAGGATGTATCAAATGGGGTCCCACAGGGATCTGTCTTGAGTCTGGTACTATTCAATATTTTCATTAGCAACTTGGGTAATGGAGTGGAGAGTATGCTTATAAAATTTGTGGATGACACCAAGCTGGGAGTTGCAAGTGTTTTGGAGGACAGGATTAGAATTCAAATTGATCTTGATAGATTGGAGAATTAGTCTGAAATAAATAAAATGAAATTTAACAAAGACAAGTGCAAAGTACTGCACCTAAGAAGGCAATATCAAATGCACAAATGCAAAAAGGGAATAATTAGGTAGGTAGCAGTATTGCAGAAAAAGACCTGAGGATTATAGTGTATCACAAATTGAAGATGAATTAACAGTGTGATGTTGTTTGGAGAAAGGCAAATGTCATTCTGGGATGCCTTAACCGGAGTGTGATATGTAAGACACGAGAGGTAATAATTCCTTTCAACTCAGCACTGGGGAGGCCTCTGCTGGAGTACTGTGTTTAGTTTTGGGCATCACACTTCAAGAAAGATTTGAGACAGTCCAGAGGAGAGCATTAAACATGATACAAGATTTAGAAAATATGACCTATCAGGATAGATTGAAAGAATTGGGCAGGTTTAATCTAGAGAAGATAAGGATGAGAGAGAACATGATAATAGTCTTTAAATATGGAGAAGATTGTTGAGAGATAAAAGGTAGGTGAGGTAATAGTTTGTGTTGTTCCAAAAAGGATGGTGATCAATTGTTCTGCATGTCTACTGAAGGTAGACTTAAAGCTTAGTTTGCAGCAAGATTTAAGTTAGATATTAGGAATAACTTTCTGACTATAAGATTAGTTAAGCACTGGAACAGACTACCAAGGAAGGTTGTGGATCATCATTGGAGGTTTTTTAAGAAGAAGTTTGGCAAACACCTGTCAGGGACGGTCTAGGTATTCTTAATCCTGTTTCAGCACAGGGGGATAGACTAGGATGACATCTTGAGGTCCCTTAGAGCTCTACACTTCTGTGATCCTACAATTCTAAAAGTCATTGTTGAAGTTGTGGTGGAAATCTGCAAGGGGAGATTAGGTTGTCTGTCCATGGGATGAAAATTTTATTGATGTATCTCAGGTATATCATCAGTTTTTGTTGCATTTTTAAAGACATTCTTCCCCAAAGTGGCCCATGAAGAGGTTGGTATATTGGAGAGCCATCCTAGTACCATGGCTATTCTCATGGTTTGGTTAAAGTGTTTGTTGTTGAATGTGAAGTTAGGTGAGTGAGGATAAAATGGATGAGTTTGGCAATGTGTTTGGAGTGGATATCTGAGGGTTGTTCATTGTAGATATTTGAGGTAGGTAGCAATGCAGTGATGGTGAGGGATGTTGGTGTATCGGGAGGTAACATCCATGATAGCAAGTATGGTGTTCTGAGGGAGGTTGTTGAAGTCGGGGAGTTTCTGGAGCAAGTTTGGTGGAGAAAACTTGGCCTTTGTGTGATGAGTTGTGTGAGGATGTTTTTTATGAGTCTTGATTTTCCTTCAGGAAAAGTGCAGGGCCAGAGATGATGGGTCTGCCTGGGTTCCTGGTGTTGTGTATCTTGGGAAACATTTAGAACCATGGGTTGGTGGGGGATGAGTAATGGAGTTTCTTTTGAAGTTGTCCGGAGGGAAGGATTTGATGCTATCTTTAAATTGTTGGGTATGTTGTGGTGTGGGGTCTTCTTTGAGTTCTTTATAGTTGGTGACATGGGAGAGTTTTCAGCTGGTCTCACTGATATAGTCATCATGGTTGAGGACTACTGTGACACTCCCTTTGACTACTGGTTTGATCACTATTTGGTGGTTGGATTTCAGGGACTGTATAGCTATCCTTTCAGCAATCAGAGATTGTGATGGATGTGATGTTTAAGGATTTCTTCACAATTGATTTTTTTCTGAAGCAATCAATGTAATCATCAAGTGTGTGGTTTCATTCGCTGGTGTGTGTCTAAGTCAGGTTATTCTTTTTTTGTATTATTGTCAGTGAGGATGTGGTATTTTGAGTGGTGTTGTCTTTGTTGTGAAATAATTCTTTAAGGTGGAGTCAGCAAAAGAATTCTTCTAGTTCTACACATTAGTATGGTATGAGGTTCTGTGTAATGGGGCAGAAGTTCAATTCCTTAGAGAGCACAGATCCAACTCCGGGCTTCCTTCTCCAAGGTTGTCAAGCCGATGCCTTTCATAAGCAACGAGGTCAACATTTTCTAACTCAGGTGCTTTAAAATTAGGCAGTTCTATCCATGTATATGTATCTAATTCTGGCCTGATTTTCAGAGGTCCTGAGCACACACAGCGACCTCTAAGGTCATTGGGAGATGTGAGCTCTCCGTGCTTCAGGAAATCAGAGCGCAGATTTATGGTCCCAGATCAGGCCCAGGACTTAGGAGATCTAAGTTCTATGGCTAACTCACCCACTGACCAGCCAGGTAACCTTAGAAAAGTCACTTCACCTCTCTGTGCCTCAATTTTCCTATCTGTAAATGATATTTTCCTCCTTTGTGAAGAGCTTCTGAGATTTATTGATGAAAAATGCTATCTAAGAGGTATTCTCATTCTTATTATTAACTTTAAGCATGTCAGCAATACCAATAAAGTCTTCCAAGGCAGTCAATGGTACTGTCCACAAACTTAAAGTTAGGCATATGCTGAAGTCCCTTGTCCTTCTAGAGCCTAGGTACCTAAATCTGCCATGAAGACCATGCCAAGAATTAGGCATGGCAGATGGTCTTCATTCACCCATTTTATTTTTTAAATGAACGTACAAAAAACAGTGCTTGGAAATTACAGGGATTCTAGGAATTTTAGAGACATTATAGCTAGGTATAGCTTTTTTCATGAACAAAAACAATAAGCCAGTGAATTGGAGCCAAATCTACTTATAATAATTAGCGATGAGAGCTTTTCTGTTATTAAGACTGACATTATATAGAGGGAATATTTGTTTCCGTCTAAGTACAAAGAAGACAAATGCTTGGAAGACAAATGCAATTATACAATAGTGAAACCATTTCCAAAAAGCAAACAAAACTCCTGGCCATAAGTGTGTTCAAATGAAATCTTGAGAGCTATAAATAGAGAAATTGGACTCTAGTCTTCCTCTCAGTCAAATCCATCACCTTCTCCTACTTGTCATAGCAGAAAAGTGAAATAGCAAAAGCTTTATCTATGAAAAGTGACTTATTAGGGATGGGGAACAGGAGAATAGGCTGGAATCATTTATCAGAATATCTATCTATCTGGTGGGCCAAATATCGTACTAAATACATAATAAATATTTAAAATTGGAACATATTTGAGTTTGATAAGACCGCCTATCACTAATCCCTCTCTATAATAATACTTGGCATTTACTGTACAAAGCAATATCATGACCTCTACTTATTATTATTCCTATCTTGGAGTTTTGCATGGCCACCAACTACCATAGTATCAGAGTGTCTTCCATATAAAATCAATAGCAATAACAAAGTGCCTACTAGACTTCATGGAGTGTCTGGCACATCTCCCTTTTGGGGGTCAAAATTGCTTCAGGGAGGTTGGGTGGGTTTTTTAAAGTTTTTATTACTTTCCTCTCTTATTTTGGTTGGTAACGGTTTAAGGTTAGACAGTAGTGTCATCAGCTTCATTATTATAATCTGTTAATACACGTACTTCTCTGCTATGTCTTTGTTTCTTTCAGTTGTAAGGAAAAATAACAATGTGATAGCTTCAGTCCCACACATGAATAAGAGCCCAGAGACATTTAAGAATGTATCAACGCCTCAACTGGTGTTAACGGATACAGCTCCATTGAGGTCCAGGTAGCTATGCTGATTTATCCCAGACAAAGATCTGGCTCTTTGTAGTCTCCTGTTTCCTAAAATTCTTTTTTAATCTTTTGCCAGCTCCTTTTGCTTCCCAGCTCAAGTTCTTCTTCACTCCTCCATTTCTCTTCCCCCACCAACTTCTGAAATATGTAACTAGTATGGAGAGTGCAGAATGGGTTGTGTGGATAAATCAGGGCCTTGTTCTTTAGTCTCTTTAATCCATGAGACTCCCCTGACTTGGGGAAGACCCTGCTCTGGCTATATGTGTACAGGACAAATAGGGAATGTTAATGACTGGACTAAAAGAGACAGCCAGTAGTTTACAGGTCACCCAGAAATCTCGTACCATTCTACGTGTGGAGGAAGGTGAGGAATGGAGGGAGAGGAGTTGATTTACTGGGGCCCAACAGAGGGAAAGAATCCTGGGTGGATGGAAATTCAAATCTCTCTCCAGGCATCCTTCTAACATCAAACAACTCCTCTCCTGTGCCTCCAGCTCAGATATAGCAACTCTTGGGGAGTTGCCATCATGATGTTCATTATTAATTCCTAATAGAAAGGATGTTCACAACAATAAATATTCCACCAATTTAGGTATGGATGGACTGAAAAGAAGCAACAACTGGAAAAACCCATGAATGCACCCTAGAAATATATGCATTTCCTTATACAGGCTCTTCCATCACCCAGTACCTTTGCACCCTCATAACTCTATAAAAATCAGCACCTACAAAATTAATCATTTCCCTTCTGATGATTAGATAAATCCCTGCCTTCAAGATTTAACGGTTATAGCTGTGTGCCATGGGTACTCCTTAATGCCATACAAATACTTAGCCAAAGGCCTGCCTCGGTAATTATGCCTTAATTTCTGCCTTGAAGGCAGCCAACTCTGGCTGTGATGAACCATCAGAGGAAGGGAAATGCGTGTTTAGATTGAATACATGGTGGGGATTTTTCCCTTAATGCTTGGAATTCGCTTTCCCTAGAGGTGGGATCCACTTTATTGAGATCAAAAGAAAAAAATATGGACCATTATCTAACACAGATGCTGGTCACACTAGATATATTTTTGGTATAAACTGTATTAGATTCTTAGTACAGGTGCCTCTTGTTCTCTTCAATAGGGATGAACTGCTCACTCTAAAGTCAGGAAAGGATTTCCCTTTGTGGTACATTGGCAGGGACCTTAGGATATTTTTTTGCCTTCTCCTGACTCACTGATCCGGGATCAGGTGGGCAGATGCCACACAATAAGTTTCATAGATTTCCAGGGGGCGGGTGTTGAGCATTGATGGCCTTCCTTTTCATCTTGTCTTTCTATTAAAAGTTGCTTTCAAAGTATTTTGGTTGTCCTTTGGAGAAGTATAACTGTAGTCCAGATGAAGATAGGAGAGGATAAATCATATATGACTGATGCACTATATTCTTTTGAAAAACCGTTCACTCACATAGGAAACACACATAAGATACAGTATAGCCTTTAAATAACTAAAGGTACCTTTTGCTCCCCCCGCAAATTTGATACACAAGAAGCTCTTAAAATGTTTGTCTCTTATATTCTTTGCTCAGATGAAAATTCCCTGCACTTTTGTCCATGTAAACATAGAATTAGTCTCCTGCAAGTTTAGGTGGTGGCAGTTCCTGAACACAGTTATATTTTGCAGATAACAGGATTAGCTTGGATGTGGGTAATAAGTTGGTGAATCTCCCCCTGGCCATTTCTCAACACTGTGAGAGCACTAATCCTTTATGCTTTGATGTCTTCTAGTTTTCCATCAGGTGCAGCTCGGCACATTTGTCCTGGGGCAGTCAGCGCTCTTATAAGATCTCATAGTGTCCTCATTAGCTGCGCCTATTTACCCAGCCAGCCTGTTGAACCCAATTTATAGTTTATGTGATTAATTCCCAAAGTACAGTAAACTCTAGCTTTAAGGCTCTCTATTATACGACTGCATCTCATATAAGGGCAAACACTAGCTAGTGCTCTTTTGTTATATGGCTTCCCCATATATAAAACTATAATAATTTTGCTCTCAACTACACATTAAACATCATTGTATATACCCCCTTTCAGACATATAGCCCATAACATTTTTTTACACGTTGGCTCATAAAGAAACAAGCATATGAGAAGGTCATTGCTTACTTTTTCTCTCTTTTTTTAAACTCTTTGTTTTTAACATTTTATATTACAATTGTCGGTATTGTTGAGTGAGCCTAACAAGGCACATCATTTACACTGTTTATCCATCAAATTGTCGGTCACAAAGGCTTTAGCAATCAAAGTCACAGCCCATATCCACTGGCACTTTTTTTTAAAACATGCAGGTTTTGTAGATAAAAGAACTTGAGTTGTGAATTTTTATACAGCCTTTTAAGTCAGCTGATGACATCTGTCAGCTTCACCCTATTTGCTCCTATTGGGATATGAACTGCAAGGGTTGGATCTTGCTGGCAATTTGCATCCAAAAGAACTTTATATCTTTCTTTCTTTCTTTCTTTCTTTCTTTCTTTCTTTTTTTTTTGGTGGTTAATCATTTCCTTCTGTCTCAGTTCAGGGGTTCGTTGGGAGAGACATCTTGAAACACCTTTCCCACCTTCTCCTTGCCATCTTTCCCACCCTTCCAGTTTCAAAAAGCACAGCTCTTTGGGTGAACCAATTCCTTTAGATATATCCTATCACTGAATAGATAAACAAGATCACAAAATCTCTGAGCCTTTGGGGCCAGATACTGATAACCTTACTCACAATGAGAGCTAGAGTATATAGGGCTACTTGTGTAGTATGGGGCTAACACTATGTGAGTAATGGTATCAAAAGCAAAATCCTTTACATGCAGAGACCTATACAGAGGGTAAGCATAGTTCACTTTCAGTAGTACCTTACCTCCCAAGCAACTCCATTAGACTAGTTGTGTAATAAGACAACACACATCATGAGTAAAGTGGCAGAATTGGACCTTAAATGGCTTGCGAATGGTGTAGATGTAAACTCTAGACACTGGGGACTGATTGTGACCTCACACCAGGCTTACACCAAAGCCTCTCCATCGATTTCAATGGACACTCCTGATCTACATCAGTGTAAGAGCTGAACCAGCCCTGGAAGATGCTTTTTAGCTACAAATCTGGTACAATACAGGTCTCAGCAGAGCAGGCTTTCCCCTAGGCTGCCTCAGTAATATGCCTTGAATTTGACCTGCAGTGATCAACCACCTCTAGGGGCGACAGAATAATTCAGTCTCCATGCCCTTTCTCCTTCAGCAGTTCTAGTGAGACTGCGGACATCTGTCACAAAGAGCTGGATGGAGGCAACCAGTACGTCCTGTCTGTCTATCTGTCTGATGGGGGATGAGACTCTGGGAAACCATCAGAGAAAAAAGTCTGTATTCCTTATTATCTTGTGACTCAGAGGTAAAGGTCTGTCTGTTGCCAATTCCTGTATCCATCCAGTCCTCTATAGCACCCACACTGCTTGTGCCCAGCAGATAGAACTGTTCGGGATTCTGATATTTTTGCCATCTTCATCAGACCTCTCTGTAACTCGCTGGGGCTTAGCTAAGTACACAAGACAAGGCAACTTAGCTACTAGATGAACAACTTCATGGCAAATGCCCAATAGCACGGTGCTCAGCCACAAAATAGGCCAGAACTCCCATTGACTACAAAGTGAACACAAAGCACTTCTCGGATTGGGTCCAGGAAGTCTCCCTAGAAGAAAGTTGCTCACCAAGGAGTCAAGTCAGTGGGCCTGATTCTTTGGTCTGGCAGATGAGATAAAGTGAACAAGTTCCACCCACTACACTTGGAAAGACCATTATTAGAGCTGATCAACATTTTCCCAAAGAAAAATTTTCTTGTGGGAAATTTGGATATGTGGGAAAGTGGGTTTTCATACCTTTTTCCTTTTTTCCAGTTGGAAAACTTTGTGAAACAGTAAGAAAGTGGGAAAGAAACCACTTTCCCTCATTTTTGGAATTTCCTGTGGGAAAACCAGAATTTTCCAAATGAAACATTTCTAAGGGGAATTTTTCACATGAGAATATTTTCGGGAAAAATCTAGGTTTTATAATTGTTTATATTATAGTAGCACCTAGAGGTGCCAAACCATCATGAGGGCCCCGCCGTGCAAAGTGCAGTACACATAGTGACAGTCCTGCCCCGAAAAGCTTACAATCTAAATAGTCAAGACAAACAAAGGGTGGGAGAAAGGCTTAGAATGTACAACCAGAAGCTTGGGAGCTTAAGCACAGAGAGATTAAGGGGCCTTATACTGAGCCCCTCATTTTCACCAGTGAGTAGGGTGACCAGACAGCAAGTGTGAAAAATCAGGACAGGGGATGGGGGGTAATAGGAGCCTATATAAGAAAAAGACTCCAAAATCGGGACTGTCCCTATAAAATCGGGACATCTGGTCACCCTACTAGTGAGCAGTGACTTGCAATAGGTCACACAGGAAGTCAATTACAGTCCAGTGCATAATAAATTATAATATAGCACAAGTTGCAGAAAAATAAATTCTAGTCTCCATTCAAATTGTGAGCAAGTGGACAATCTGAAGCAGCCCCAAGGCAGGTTTAAATTGCTCTGGTAACAAACTGATATGATGAGTTATTGCTGATATGGATGGCCTAATGATCTCATGCCGATAATATTCTGTTTCCTTAGCTGTGCTTCGATGTTTTGCTGACTATACTCAGACTCACACGATGGACAATAGAGAGAGAGCACCAGGAATACATGCTCAGGTACGGCGGCTTTTGTATCTGGTAGGTCAGCCCTTGATTTTCACAATTGTTTAGCACTCGCAACTCCAGTTGACGTCACCCGGAGCGGCAGGTACTCAGCTGCTCGGAACATAAAGGCCCCAGGTACACAGTGGCAATTTATTGTGTAGATTCATACCCAAGACAGATTACCATAGCTTCTTGCCCACTTCTAATGGACAGTTGGAGTAGATTATTCCTTTTCCTGGGATTCAAAACTTCCTTCCAAAAAGCCAGTCAAATTGCCATATTCTGCCCATCCCTGATAAAATACTGCTATAGAATTAATAGGGCTGACACCAGTTGGGTTCTATAGAACGTACGGTGTTCTGCAGATATTGTCCTAAAATGTATAGAACCGGTTAGAGAATTATACTCCTGCTATAGAATTCCATAGGCTGGTGTAAAAGTGGAAAGTTCAGTTTCCCTGTTAAATTCTCTAGGATTCTTCCCTAAGGGCTAAAACGGCATTGACTTCAACAGTAGCACAAGGGTAACTGGAGGCAGAATTGGGCATATAAATGTCTGTAAGCACGATTCTGCTGCTAATAACTACAATCCAACATATACTGTAATTAAGACAATAGGGTTTGCTAATATCAGATCTGATGATTCTAGCCAGAAATACAGCTGGGGAATCTTTATCAGATAATCAGACTTTGATTTTTATGAATTTGTTTGTTATTCAGAAATGTTGGACAATGCTTTATGCAAACATATCTTGCTATTTGTTAGTCTTGAGAAGAGCTGGATGCAGAAGGTGTGGGGGAGAAACTGCAAACATTTTTTGGGGGAAAACTACCCCCACCCCCCTGTTTTTTCCCCAGAAATTGGAAATTTCAAAAAATGTCAATGAGTTCTATTCATAACGTGTGATTGGTCACATAGATCACAAAGGGTTGTTTCTTCTTCCTGAATAGATGACCAAAGGAAGGGACTCAATGTGATTTCAAGATGGTCTTATGTACACTTCCTGTGGGAATCCTCAAATGAGCACGTGAGCATTTGCACTAGATCTTGTGAAACTCTCTTTCTGCAACCACTACAGTGAACAAAATCATTCCTGAGAAGAATCCTGGGAAATGAGTAATAGGGTAATAGAAGAGTAAAAAGAGTAATAGAAATAGTTTGCTAACTGTTGTGGTGAATTTGGGGTTCATATTCAAAATAAATGTCAATAAATACTTTTCAGTATTAACCAGCTGTAGTTACAAGCAGCGTGCAGTATATGAATACTCTTTAAGTAAGGAGACTTTGTAGCATTTGGGTAAATAGCACAACCAAGATTTTAGAAAATAGGTGCCAACTTTATGCACGTAGGTCCATAGTTAGGAACCAAAATAAGTGGCCTGTTTTTCAGAGGGGCTCAGCACCCAGCAACTCCCATTGACTTAAACCAGCTGTCCTGCTGGGAATGGCTGCTCAGGGACGTCTGATATGATAATACAATTCTTTGAAACATTTGGCATCGGGATGCTACTAGCAGGATTGGCAATATGATTGATAACTGATTCTGGGAGTAATAATAATAATGT
Organism: Trachemys scripta elegans; assembly: GCF_013100865.1. Classification (NCBI taxonomy): domain Eukaryota; kingdom Metazoa; phylum Chordata; order Testudines; family Emydidae; genus Trachemys; species Trachemys scripta. Next base: position 191,409,951 of record NC_048300.1, read on the forward strand.
AAGAGTAATGCTCAGCATTTATATAGCGATTTCCATCCCAAAATCTCAAGAGGCTTTATAAAAGCAGGTGTTGGTGTCACTAATTGACGTATCTGAAAATAGAGGCACAAAGATAAGGGAGTTATCCAAGGATACACAAGTCAGTGGTAAAACCAAGAATAAATCCTAGGTCTCCTGTCTCCCAGTCCCATGCTTGAATCACCAGGCCACAGTGCTCGATTTGACAAATCATGTAAGAAATATTCTTTGTGCCCAAAGCAACATTACCTATTCCATGTGTTCAAAGATAAACTGCTTCTGGACAAACCTGTTTTGGTCAGTTTTTGAAGGATACTCTTCAGAGTTTTCACACATATGTAGGATCTCAGTGGGCCTTTTGAACTTTTCCATGGCACCTGTAAATAAGGTTCCTTTTAGATAAGACTCTAAATTTACCCAGATGTGCTGTAGAAACTATGTGAGGTGCATTCATTGTTTGTATTTCAAAGGGCCTATCTGTATTCAGAAGGAATGGGAGATCTTTCCCCCATAGCAGCAAATGGCTGTTCCTACAGCCATTTTTTGCCTGACTTTTGATGTTGGTTAGTACATTATGCACAGCCGCCTCTGTGTTTGCTCTGCTATTCAGTTGCATCACTCTCCCCAGTTTCAACAGAGGCTGCGGTTTTAATGGTATATTTCAGCATAAGGATTGGCTCCAGTGTGAGCCAGGGACTCCTTGTGAATACCTTATGACAAATTCTGCATTCTAATCTGTGTCTGAAGGCATCATTCAAAACCATGCCCCTCAGTGCTCTGACAGTTTCTTTGTATTCGCACCATTGGAAGAAATGGAATCTGCCTCACTCTTATTCCTTTTATGGAATCTGAACATTTCCATTATAACTAGTACCCGGCGGAAGCACAAAGTGACCTGCCAGCACATTTCTCTCTCTTTCCTTAACCAAACATTGTATTTACTGGCTGGGATAGGGTGTACCATTAATTACAGCACATGGTTTCTGCCGAAATTCCAGTCATTACCGACAAAAGTGCTGCTTTTGAAGCATATTTTGAAATGCTAGCTGCTATGATAGATGGGCTAAGTAATGTTCTGACATGGGCAGCCTATGTGCCTTTCCAGCCAATGAGGGGAATGATGAAATAATTTCCTTCCAACTAGCACCTCTTCCTTTCCTTCCCCATTTCTCTTTAATGCACCAGAATTCGTAATGTAAGAAAACAGAGGTGGTCAATTATACAGTACTTTAGGGCCAGTTCCTATCACTGTTACACTGAGTAGAGAAGCCCCACTTACTTCAAGAGAAGCCCGACTGTTTTCAGTGGGATTACTCACAAAGTAGTCGGCAAGAATAGAATTTGTCCCTATGAAGAATACACCATAAAATGAATTTTTAAAGTAATTCATACAAATACGTGTCCTGTTTTACTATCTATGTAACTTTGGTCCAGATTATGACTCCAATTAAAACCCTTTAAATAGAATTGTTCCCCTCCCCTTCAAAAACATATGAAGCATATATAGGATGTACGGTGATGTGTCAAGATATAAAGGTTTTGTTGCCAGTTTGGGGGGGATGAGTTGCATAGCTCATATATGAGTAGTATGGCCGTCCCAAACCCATGCCAATAAAACTATATACTACAGCAGGGGTAGGCAACCTATGGCACGCATGCTGAAGGTGGCACGCAAGCTGATTTTCAGTGGCACTCACTGCCCAGGTCCTGACCACTGGTCCGGGAGTCTCTGCATTTTAATTTAATTTTAAATGAAGCTTCTTAAACATTTTAAAAACCTTATTTACTTTACATACAACAATAGTTTAGTTATATATTATAGATTTATAGAAAGAGACCTTCTAAAAACGTTAATATGTATTACTGGCACGCGAAACCTTAAATTAGAGTGAATAAATGAAGACTCGGCACACCACTTCTGAAAGGTTGCCGACCTCTGTACTACACCATCATGTGTCTTCTGTACATATATAGAGGGACTGATAGAATGAGGTACACGCGTAGATAGAGCCAGGAAAATAGAGAGATGTGGGGGAATGCAAAATATTTTATTACATAAATACAAGAAGACTCATAGAGGGCAGTGTGAGTTATGTGACTGTTTCTAACCAAATGACCATCACACTTTTGTTTCACCCAACATCATCACATATTTCCTAAAGACATTTTTCAGCCAACCTCCCTTCTCCCTTGTTTGAATTATGTTTGTTACCATGGGGCCTGCTCCCCTAAAAACCAGATGGAATTCGGTGGGAAGAGCAGGTGCAGAATCTGGCCCTATTGGCACAACGATGCTGCAGGGTGGCTTCCATTTTAATGCCATCCATAAGTGCAGTAGCGCCTGCTTCATGCACTGTGGATATTGTCTAACAATCAGTTCCAGGGACTCAGCATATGCAGAGCAGCATCTAGTAGAAGATGGTGCTTTTTTTCCAAAACAAGGGAATATTTTATAAAGTGAAACCAATGTTTGTGTGTATGTGTATGTGACTTACTATGAAAACACTCAGATTCGCTTATGCATTTCTTTATTGCAGCTTTTGAGCACTTCAGAGCCGCCCCGGGAGAGAGTCCTTGCTCTCCCCATTTGGCTGAGGAGGACACTGACGTAGCAAGCAGAGCTGGGTGAATAACTGATTGTTCTGTTCACTGGCAGTTCTGGAAAAAAAAACAAAAAACAATTTAAACAATCAATTTGGGTCGAACTAAATTGTTTTGGTGAATCAAAAAAGTCAGTTTGGGCACTCGCCTGGGGAGGGACAGCCAGGTTCCAGTCCCTGCTCCAATGGCCAGTTATTTATTTATTTTCACAAGTGGAAAAGCTTCAAAAGGAGGATTTGAGACACTCCCATTCCAAAATACCTGCTAGCCAAGGCACTCACTGGCTGGGGGAGATCTGGCTTCTAATTCCAGCTCAAGGATGGGGATTTGAACCTAAATCCCCCATAGGGTAAATGACTTTCATTATCCACGGGCCTATTGGATCAGGGGGAGGAAAGACACCATCTCCACCGCTTCCTCCTGTGAATGGTGCCTACATTTTCGTGTGACTCTAGCCTGGAAAAAATGAAATGCTTTATTCTGACTTCAAGTCATTTTGAAATTTCCAAACATAAAAAAACAAACGAAAACACTTTTGGTTTCCACTCAAACAATTATCCAAAATTGACACAAATTCATGAAATATGCTACTATAATGTAAGCAAATATAATTTTTTGGCAAAAAAAGTTTCAGTCAAAAAATGTCACCCAATTAAGTAATTTAGCCAAGAAATCCTAAAGTCGAGACAGGACTAGACCCCACATCTTTCAAACCAGATCTCCTTCCCAGATCAGCTCCTGTTTCTCATAAGCTGCTATATACATTTCAAACCATCCTGTGAATTAATGCTACAGTCAGAGCTGGGTGATTAACAGATTTTTTCAGTTCAGTGTCAATTCTAAAACACTGGGGAAAAAATTAGTTTTGGGTCAAACTAAAAACAAAAGTTTTCAAAATTTTCAGTGGATTAAAACATTGGAAAAAAATCATTTTGTATTGAACAAAACATTGTTTCAATTAAATACAAATGTTTCACTTTCATTGCAATCATTTTTAAAATGTTTGATTTATTTTCAAAATGAAATTCAAGGACATTTTGAAACAAAAAAGTTGTACTGAATTGCTCCTTTCCCTCCTCCCCAAATCAAAAAATTTCATTTTGAAAATATCAAAACAAAATGTTTTGATTTTTTTTTAATTTTTAGGGTTTTTTTTTTCTTTTTTGACTAAAACTGACACAACTTTGCAAAATGCTTTGGTGTAACCAAATGTACGTTTCCCATGAGATGGATGAATAGACAGATATATCCATGTTGTACAGACTATTGGTCTGTGTGTATGCATGCATATGTTTTGCATATTAGAGTGAATGCTTTTTGCCAACTTCTAAAGCACTGTCCTCTAACCTAAGTCCTGAAGTATTGTAAAATATAATAGACAGGACCTATGCCTATAGGGGAAAGTTCTTCTCAGCCAATCTTTCCATGTTTTCCTAGGGCATGTCTTCTTCCACCTCAGAAACTTTATTCGACTCTTCCAGTTTTCTGCTTATTTTTGGTTAATTTGTTTCTCATCTTAATACACCCCAATGGCACTTGTTATGTCTCCAACTCAGAGGTTCATAAGTCAGTCTTTAAGTAAGTGTTTTTCTAAGCCATACCCATGCAACTGACATGCCTTGCTTGGGGGAGGATTTCTTGCTTGCATGTTTCCATATTTTTGCCATTTTATGGGTTTTTGCCAAGAATTGTGTCTTTTCAGGCTGCACTGCCATTTATCAAAGCTGTTCAAAAATATAAAGGGTTTTGTTTTCCATCCTGGATTCCAATTACTCGGTGCCAAAAGAGACCATAGCCTTGGTCTTCTGCAAATGAGTTTAAACTTGTCAGTCATGACTGTATCTGAATCAAAGGGTCAGATTCACTCACACTGAGTGGGACCTTACCCACTGAGCGGTCCCACTGATTTCAAGAGGCCTACTTTTTGTGTAAGGGCATCACAATCTCGCTCTTCTTCTCCTGCAGCATTTACTAGATGAAATAAATTAGATTCTGATGTAGGCCATATTCACCTCCATGGAACTATAGGGCCAACTCCTGAGATCTTTACACAGTTTTCATACTCAGACCTTATTCTGGCAGTTTTACAATGAAATTGGTGGGAGTATGACTGTGAAATCAGTAAAACTGAGGAGAAATTCATCTAGGTCATCTAATCCATTTCCTGCCACTCTAGGAAGTATTTCCTACTGTCTGTTTCCTAGCTCCTGGTTCAGGCCAGTTTGAAAAGACTCAAAACAATGGGATGGTGAGCATTTCCCTTGGGATGTTATTACACACTAATAGCATAGATCTTACCACTAGGAAATTGTACCCATTTCTTGTCATCTGCTTAATTCCAGCCCCTTATTCCTGCTTATCCTCCTCTGTCCTAAATAACATAGTTTTTGTCTTTGTGCTCATGTTCCTCATATACTTGCTGTAGTGCATTGTCAGGTATGCTTGAATTAGCCTAGGTAGAAAATACTGATTTTGCCATTCAAATACCTAAATGGAAGTCAAACTGGTTTGGTGAAATCTGGGTGACTCCCAACCTTAGATGTCTACGAAGGTGTCACTAACACTGACTTAATGGAAATGAATACCTGAGGAAATGGGTATATGGGGAGTGGGTGTATTTATATATTTCCTTAGCAAAATTTCACTATACATATGTACAGTGAAGCACATATAGAAACACTGATTAGGATTGTATCCATAGATCCTAAAATGCTTTACAAAGGTCCATGTTTCTTTCTTTAATGTGCCCATCGTAAGTCCCATCTTACAGATAGCTTAACCAAGTCAGAAAGATTAAGGAACTTGCCCAAAATGACCCATCAAGTCACCGTGAGTGAGGTAATATCTTTTACTGGATCAACTTCTGTTGGAGAGAGAGACACGCTTTTGAACCACACGGAGTTGTGTCCAGTAAAAGATATTACCTCACCCACTTTGAATCTCTAATGCTCTGGGACTGACACAGCTACAACTACGCTACATACATCAAGTCAGTGAAAAAATGGAAAGAGAAGAAAGTTCTTCTGATGCCCAGACCCATGCCCTACCTCACTGCCTCTTACACTGCTCTTTGTTATAACCCTTCTTTCCACCTGAAGAAAAAACTATATGAGGCTGGTGCGTTATTAGTTTAATGGGCCAAGGCTTAAAACTTCTCTGATGGAAAACTATTGAGCCACTAACTATAAGTACCCAATGTGAACTGGGATTGTGGCTGAAAAATAGAGACCTTTTCAATCATAGAAGAATACTTTGACCTAGTCAAATTAGAGGATTGGGCCAAAAAAACCCTGATGAGGTTCAACAAGGACAAGTGCAGAGTCCTGCACTTAGGACGGAAGAATCCCATGCACTGCTACAGACTAGGGACCGAATGGCTAGGTAGCAGTTCTGCTGAAAAGGACCTAGGGGTCACAGTGGACGAGAAGCTGGATATGAGTCAACAGTGTGCTCTTGTTGCCAAGAAGGCTAACGGCATTTTGGGCTGTATAAGTAGGGACATTGCCAGCAGATTGAGGAACGTGATCATTCCCCTTTATTCGACATTGGTGAGGCCTCATCTGGAATACTGTGTCCAGTTTTGGGCCCCACCCCACAAAAAGGATGTGGAAAAATTGGAAAGAGTCCAGCGGAGGGCAACAAAAATGATTAGGGGTCTGGAGCACATGACTTATGAGGAGAGGTGAGGGAACTGGGATTGTTTAGTCTCCAGAAGAGAAGAATGAGGGGGGATTTGATAGCAGCCTTCAACTACCTGAAGGGGGGTTCCAAAGAGGATGGAGCTCGGCTATTCTCAGTGGTGGCAGATGACAGAACATGGAGCAATGGTCTCAAGTTGCAGTGGGGGAGGTCCAGGTTGGATATTAGGAAACACTATTTCACTAGTTGGGTGGTGAAGCACTGTAATGCGTTACCTAGGGAGGTGGTGGAGTCTCCTTCCTTGGAGGTTTTTAAGGCCCGACTTGACAAAGCCCTGGCTGGGATGATTTAGTTGGGAATTGGTCCTGCTTTGAGCAGGGGGTTGGACTAGATGACCTCTTGAGGTCCCTTCCAACCCTGATATTCTATGATTCTGTGATTCAATGTGGCAACACGTTGGGGGGGAAATTCTAGAACTTCAGCAGGAGCTAAAATGGGATGGACAAGCTCTCCCTATCTTATCCCACCAAATGCCAGTTTTGCATTGGTGCAGGAAACTCTCAGAGTGGGAGAAGTTGCTGTAGCACTGCTGGTAGAGGTTACCTGCTGCCATTTCTTTTCTGGAGAGTGGCGAACTTACATTTTGGTCAAACAGATATTTTAATTTCATTGCATTTTTTTTTGGAATGCAGCATGGGCCAGTGGTTAGAGCAGAGGACCAGTCAGGAAGCCCAACTTTTATGTGAAACTGAACATGTTCCCTTACCCTTGGGGGAGGGATAGCTCAGTGGTTTGAGCATTGGCCTGCTAAACCCAGCGTTATGAGTTCAATCAATCCTTGAGGGGGCCATTTAGGGATCGGGGGGGGAGAAAAAAAAAAAAACCTCAACAACCTCTTAGGGACCTTGACCTTGCTAGTGAAGGCAGGGGACTAGACCCACTGACCTTTCAAGGTCCCTCCCAGTTCTATGAGATAGGTATATCTCCATTTATTATATTACCCTTGTCGTGCCTCAGTTTCTCCATTTCTACAAATGACTAATAATACCTATGTCACAGGATCTGTGAGGCTTGGATGGAAGGTGCATAGGTCCCTGAATCATGTTCTAAATTAGTGTAAAGCATTATTATAATAGCCATTTCTTTTGTATTTGAAGCATTGCTTTTCCCTTCATATATACTGCAGGTCAGACCCAACCTGGGTATGAGTACAAACATGCAGATGTGAAAAACTGAAGGCCCAATTTTAGAGCCTAGATTGAAGCCACTCTGACAATTTGGCCCAACGGTATCACAGCATATGTCGCTTTAATCAGTGAGGGCTCTGAGCAACCAAATAACACGGGGAACTAGTTCAAAGAGGGCTCCTCTTACTTACTCAGAGGTTCTGATTATTTGTAGCTGTTTTCAAAGCGGGGAACCCAGAGCACACAGGATTTATGATTTGGCACTGAACTCACCACACAGCCTTTTCCCTGGGATTTGTGCTTAAAGAGCCTTGCATGGCTGAGAATATTTTTTGCTCTATATTACTGCAATGAATGCTTGATCAGCAAAGTGGTGGGGAATTTTAATATCTGATCTTTTATACGGTTGGCATAAAAATAAATGAAAAAAAGTCTTAAAGGCTTTTGCATGGGTTTCCTTTATTTTCTGAGCAAAGGACAGGGGCACTTAAGTGTAGCAAGCTTCCTAAAGGAAAAATCTACTCTACCCACCTACAGCCCACACTTTCAGCTCCAAAGGGTGGAGTCTAGAGTGGATTCTACCCTTTCTCAAAGCAGGGCCCAGGTGGACGGCTTCATTCAAGCCTATGCAATAGCAGCTGGATTCCTTCTAATTATTATTGATTATTTGTATGATTGTAGTGAGTGGAAGCCCTACTCATGGACTAGGGTTCTGTTGTGCTAGGCGCTGTACAAACAAAGAATTAAAAGACAGTCCCTGCCCCAAGGAGCCTACAATCTGAGGATCAGAGAAGAGACAATCGACGGGTACAGACAGACTGATGGGGATCACAAGGAAATGATGAGACAATCGGCAGTGGTCTCAGCACACCAACAATCTCACCGTCATCACGTTTTTTGAAGGCATCATGGCAAAAGAGAGTTTTAAGGAGGAATTTGAAGGTGGATAATGTAGTGGCTTGACGGATGTTAACAGGGAGCGCCTCCCAACCATGCGGAGCAGCATGGGATGGTGCTTCTTTGGAAATTTAACAATTGGGCAAGGATGTCTGGTGTCATGGGCTGATCAGCGGCAGGAGTCAACCTTTTGGTACTGAATGAGAAATGATAGGGTGCGGAGAGGCCGCGAAGGGCCTTGAAAGTGAGGATAAGTAGTTTGTTTCATGCACCAGAGAAGAGGGAACCAGTGGAGGGATGCAAAGAGTGAGATGACATAGTCAAAGTGATGGGCTAAGAAAATGATTTTTGCAGCAGCATTTTGAATAGATATGAGCAGGATGAGATGGCATTTCTAAAGGCCAGAGAACTGGGTGTTGCAATATTAGAGAAGAATAGAGCCTTCTACAGCCCTTGCATAGGACTTGGAGGATGCTGGATCGGTCTAAATGCTCACCGGCATCTCTGCCTTCCAAAGGCACCCCTGCTTGGTTATTCCCGTAGGCCAGGGGTTCTCAAACTTCATTGCACTGCGACCCCCTTCTGACAACAAAAATTATGACACAATCCCAGGAGGGGGGACTGAAGTCTGAGCCCGCCCAAGCTCTTCTGCCCCGGGGGAGGAGAGTCAAAGCTAAAGCCTGAGCTCCACTGGCCGGCGCAGTGGGGGGGCAAAGCCAAAGCCCAAGGGCTTCAGCCCCAGGCAGGGGGCCTGTTTACTTGATCCCCGCCATCCAGAGCGGAAGCCCTTGGGTTTTGGCCAATGTTGGTGGGGCTCAGGCTGTGGCCCCAGGCCCCAGCAAGTCTAAGCCAGCCCTGACGACCCCATTAAAATGGGGTCATGACCCACTTTGGGGTCCTGACCCAGAGTTTGAGAACCACTGCTATAGAACCATACAGCTCCTGTCCAGACATAGATGATATAAAGGGCCTTGCACTAGCACTCTGTATCATGGGTAAATTTCACTTAGATCCCAATCCTGCTCCCACTGAAATCTATAGTGATCAGAGGGAGAGGAGTCAGCTATTCCTTTAAACTCCTGTGTCAGAAGAGAAATAAATATTAAATATCCAGCCTGTTTCAGGAGTGGGCTAAAGTCATTGCTTTAGATTTAACTATCTTGAGTCATTTTGTGTCATCTGCCAACTTTTCTACCTCACTGTTTACCCCTTTTTTTCAGATTATTTATGAATACGTTAAACAGAGCTGGTCCCAGTACAGATCCTTGGGGACTCTGTTACTTACCTCTCTCCACTGTGAAAAGTGCCCATTTATTCCTAGCCTTTGTTTCTTATATTTTAACCAGTTACTGATCCAGGGAGGACCTTCCCTCTTAAGCTATCAATGCATACTTTGCTTAAAAGCTTTCTGAAAGTCCAAGTACATTATGTCCACTGGATCATCTTGTCCAGATGTTTGTTGTCCTCCTTACAGAATTCTAATAGATTGGTGAGGCACAATTTCCCTTTACAAAAGCCATGTTGACTCTTCCCCAACATGTCATGTTAATCTAACTCTGTTCTTTACTATAGTTTCAACCAATTTCCCTGGTACTGAAGTTAGGCTTACCAGCCTGTAAATGCCAAGATTGCCTCTGGAGCCTTTTTTTTTTTAAATTGGCATTATATTAGCTATCCTCCAGTCATCTGGTACAGATGCTGATTTAAGCAATAGGTTACATATCACACTTAATAGTTTTACAACTTCATATTTGAGTTCCTTCAAAATTCTTAGATGAACACCACCTGGTCCAGGTGATATTACTGTCTAATTTATCAATTTGTTCCCAAACCTCCTCTATTAATATCTCAGTCTTTGACAGTTTCTCAGATTTGTCACCTGAAAATAATGGTTTAGGTGTGGGAATTTCCCTCATATCCTCTGCAGTGAAGGCTGATGCAAATAATTAATTTAGCTTCTCCACAAAGGCCTTTTCTTCCTTGAGTGATCCTTTAACGCCTCCACTGATTGCTAGGCAGACTTTCTGCTTTTGAGGTATTTAATTTTTTTTGTTAGTTTTGGTGTTTTTTGCTAGTTGCTCTTGAAATTCTTTTTTGGGCTCCCTAATTATACTTTTACATTTGACTTGCCAGAGTTTATGTTCCTTTCTATTTTCCTGAGTAGGATTTTACTTCCAATTTTTAAAGGAGACCTTTTCACTTCTAACAACATTTTAGCCATGGTGGCATTTTTTTTGTTCCACTTACTTTTTTAAAAAAATTGTGGTATACATACAGCGTGAGCCTCTACTATACTGTTTTTAAAAAGTTGCCATGCACTTTGCAGACATTTCAGTCTTGTGACAGTTTGTTTTAAGTTCCATTTAACTAGCCTTCTCCTTTTTTGTGTAGCTCCCCTTTTTGAAGTTCAATGCGAAAGTGGTGGGTTTCTTTGGTATTTCCCCCCCACAAGGACGTTGCATTTAATTACAGTATGCTGACTATTACTGAGCACTCAGCAATATTCACCTTTTGGATCAGAGTCCGTGTTCCACTTAGGACTAACTCAAACATTGCCTCTCTGCTTCTAATTTCTAGGACTAGCTGCTCCAAGAAGCAGTCATTAATGGTGTCTAGAAACTTTATCTCTGCATCCCGCCCTGAGTTGTCATGTACCCAGTCAATATGGGGATAGTTGAAATCCCCCATTATTACTGGGGTTTCTGTTTATGTAGCCTCTCTAATCTCCCTGAACATTTCACAGTCACCATCACCATCCTGGTCAGGTGGTTGGTAGTATATTCCTAGTGCTATACACTTATTATTCAAGCATGGAATCTATATCCATAGATATTCTATGGTACAGTTAAGATTTTTACTATATTTGACTCTATGCTTTCTTTCACATATAGTGCCACTCCCCCAGCAGAACAACCTACTTTGTCGTTCCTTTATATTTTGTACCCTGGTACTGCTGTGTCTCATTGGTTATCATCATTCCACCAAGTTTGTGTGATGCCTATTATATCAATATCCTCATTTAATACCAATTCATCCATCTTAGTGTTTAGACTTCTAGTATTTGTGTACAAGCACTTAAAATTTGTCAATATTTAGTTGGCTGCTTTCATGTGGGATTTTTTTTTTCATTTGACTTGTTCTGTTCAGCTTCTACCTGTACTTTATCAACTTTATCCTCTCCTCTTTACTAGGATATAGAGAATCCCCTTTAATAAATCCTCCCTTAAGGGATATCTCTGTCCAAACTGCGTTTTCTTCCACACGTCAGCTTTCCCCAGCCCTTAGTTTAAAAACTCTTCTATGACCTTTTTAATTTTACAGGCCAGCAATATGGTTCTGTTTTGGTTTAGGTGGAGGCCATCCTTCCTGTATAGGTCCTCCTTTCCCAAAAGGTTCCCCAGTTTCTAATAAACCTAAACCCCTCCTCTGTACACCATTGTCTCATTTACGCATTGAGGCCCTGCTGTTCTGCCTGTCTAACTGGCCCTGTGCATGCCACTGGAAGTATTTAAGAGAATGCCCTCATGGAGGTCCTGGACATTAATCTCTTGCCTAACAGCCTCAATTTGGCCTCTAGGTCCTTTCTCCTACCTTTCCCTATATCATTGGTACCTACATGTACCATGACCACAGGCTCCTCCACTGCACATAAGTCTGCCTCAGTGTCTCACGAGGCCCGCCTCCTTCGCACCCAGCAGGCAATTCATCATACGAGACTCCCAGTTATCACAGTCCCAACTATCTATATTTCTAATAATGGAATCCCCCATTACTATTATTAAATTATTCATGATAGCAGAACAGCTTTAAAGACAGACACCGCCTAAACAGCCCAACCGACTTCAAACAACAATATATCGGAGCCTTAAGAATGAAAAGAAACCCATGTACTATACTGTCTTTGATGATTGCCACTTGTATCCTTCTAGGCTTTCACACATCAGCTGCAACTGCTGGAAAGAAAGTGCTGCTGTTGTTTTTATAATATAACCATGTGCATTTGCTCCACTTTTACCTCAACTGCTTCTCTGTAAATTAGTGTGGGTGCATGTAAGTTCCATGGTATTACATAAATTGTTCCACACGGCCCTAACCCATTACTTATGCCTTTGAACAGTTTCCATTCACACAGGGATATTTTTTCAGGGTTAAAAGGCAGCACAGATAAGTAAACAAACTGAGATCCAGCAAAGAAGCATATTATTTGCCATATACTGGATCCAAATAGATCATTGGTCAATGGCATGGTATCCTGCCTCCAGCAATTGCTCCAGCTACCCACATATGTCTGTTGCTTACATAAAAGGGGCATTGTCTTTGGCTGCATTCTTTTTGGAGAAGCGGGACAAAAGTTTGATATTGCCAACCCCAAGCATTCAAAAACCATCAGTCACCCCTGCCAAAAGTGATAGAACTGTCTTAAAACTCACTATATTTATATACATGTGTACATGTTTTGGCTTCTTTTTATTTCACATTTGGTTTTTGAGTCTTTCGTGTTCATGTTTCAAGCTTTCGTCTGTAACTGTGAGGGCTAGACATTTATTTTTCTGTTTTGAAAATGAATGTGGAGATTTTTCATGTACTCACATGATGGTTCCAAGACCTGGAACACCAAATAGCTCAAGTCTCATGTTAAAATGAAAAGAATATTTCCCTCCCCCCCCCGCAAAGGGAGGGGAAAGATGGCCCGGTGGTTAGGGCACTAGATGGGTCCTTTAGAGATAGGGGTTCAGCTCCCACAGAGGCTTCATATGTGACCTTTGGTGAGTTACTTAATCACTCTGGGTGCTGTTCACAAAGGTATTCAGGTGCCTAACTCATAGACTCATAGACTTTAAGGTCAGAAGGGACCATTATGATCATCTGGTCTGACCCCCTGCATGCTGCAGGCCATAAAACCGTCCCTACCCCTTCCCTGGACTCTGCTGTTGAAGTCCCCAATCCTGTTTTAGGTGACTTCAATCGGCAGAAACCCTCCTGCTAGAGATCCCTGCCCCATGCTGCGGAGGAAGGCGAAAAACCTCCAGAGGCTCAGCCAATCTGCCCTGGAGGAAAATTCCTTCCCGACCCCAAATATGGCGATCAGTAAGACCCCGAGCATATAGGCAAGAGTCTCCAGCCTGACCCCTGTCAGCCATTATACAATTTACCTACCATTTCTTGGTTTTCCTTGACTACTATGTTTTACCATTAAACCATTCCCTCCATAAATTTATCTAACTTAATCTTAAAACCAGACAGGTCCGTCGCCCCCACCGTTTCCCTCGGAAGGCCGTTCCAATATTTCACCCCTCTGACGGTCAGAAACCTTCGTCTAATTTCAAGCCTGAACCTCCCCACGGCCAGTTTATATCCATTCGTTCTCGTATCCACATTAGTACTAAGCTGGAATAATTCTTCTCCCTCCCTCGTATTAATCCCTCTAATATATTTAAAGATAGCAATCATATCCCCCCTCAGCCTTCGCTTTGTCAGACTAAACAACCCAAGCTCCTCTAGTCTCTTTTCATACGACAGGTTTTCCATTCCTCTGATCATCCTAGTGGCCCTTCTCTGCACCCGTTCCAGTTTGAGTTCATCTTTTTTAAACATGGGAGACCAGAACTGCACACAGTACTCCAAATGAGGTCTCACCAGCGCCTTGTACAACGGAAGCAGGACCTCCTTATCCCTACTAGATATACCTCGCCTAATGCATCCCAAGACAGCATTGGCTTTTTTCACCGCCACGTCGCATTGTCGACTCATAGTCATCCTGCGGTCTACTAGGACCCCTAGGTCCTTCTCCTCTTCCGTTACTTCTAACCAATGCGTCCCCATCTTGTAACTAAAATTTTTATTAGTCATCCCCAAATGCATCACCTTACACTTTTTACTATTAAATTTCATCCTATTCCTGATACTCCAATTCACAAGCTCGTTCAAGTCTCCCTGCAGGATATCCCTATCCTCCTCCGAATTTACAACGCCTCCCACCTTCGTATCATCCGCAAACTTTATCAGCCCCCTTCTGCAATCGGTTCCGAGGTCAGTTATAAATAGATTAAATAAAATGGGTCCCAAAACCGAACCTTGAGGCACTCCACTAGTAACCTCCCTCCAACCCGACAGTTCACCCTTTAATACGACCCGCTGCATTCTCCCCATTAACCAATTCCTTATCCACCTCTGGATTTTCATATCGATCCCCATGTTTTTCAGTTTAACCAATAATTCCTCATGGGGTACAGTATCAAACGCTTTACTGAAATCCAGGTATATTAGGTCCACCGCATTTCCCTTATCTAATAAATCCGTTACTTTCTCAAAGAAGGAGATCAGATTCGTTTGGCACGATCTGCCCTTCGTAAAACCATGTTGTAATTTATCGCAATTGCCACTAACCTCCAGGTCCTCAACTAGTTTCTCTTTCAGAATTTTCTCTAACACCTTGCACACTACAGATGTTAAACTAACAGGCCTGTAGTTACCCGGATCACTTTTTTTCCCTTTCTTGAAAATAGGAACCACATTAGCTATTCTCCAGTCTAACGGGACCACCCCCGAGTTTACAGATTCATTAAATATTATCGCTAATGGGCCTGCTATTTCCCGCGCCAATTCCTTCAATATTCTCGGATGAAGATCGTCCGGTCCTCCCGACTTAGCCCCATTAAGGCATTCAAGTTTTGTTTCTACCTCGGATACGGTAATCCCCCATCCTGAATGCCCCTCTGTAGTGGTGCTAGTATCCCTAATACCTTCATTGGCCTCATTAAACACCGATGCAAAATATTCATTGAGATATTGCGCCATGCCTAGATTGTCTTTAATCTCCTCTCCGGCAATAGTCTTCAGCGGTCCCACTTCTTCTTTGCTTTCTTCCTATTTATATGGCTGTAAAACCTCATACTATTGCTTTTAATTCCCCTCGCTAGGTCCAACTCTACACGGCCTTTGGCCTTTCTCACTCTATCTCTACATTCTCTGACTTCGCTAAGGTAAGTTTCTTTACTAATCCCTCCCCTCTTCCACTCTTTGTACGCTTTCTGTTTTTTCCTAATCGCCCCTTTGAGTCGGTCGCTCATCCAGCTCGGTCTAAATCTCCTGCTTTGTAATCTTTTTCCCTTTTTTGGAATGCAGGCCTCCGACAGCTCATGCATCTTTAACTTGAAGTAATCCCAGGCTTCTTCTGCCTTTAGATCCATTAATACGTTTGCCCAATCCACTTCCCTTACCAGTCCCCTTAATTTGTTAAAATTGGCCTTTTTAAAATTATAAACCCTAGTCTTTGACTTAATTCTGTTACTCCTCCCATGTATTTTGAACCGAATTAGCTCATGATCACTGGAGCCCAAATTGTCCCCCACTACCACTTCCTCAACGAGGTCCTCACTACTTACCAGATAAGTAATAAATAGGTGTGGGTGCCTAAATCCCTTTGTCTCCCACCCTCTGTGCCTCATTTATCTCTCTATAAAAGAGGAATAAAAGAACTTTCTGACCTCATGAAGATAAATGCATTAAAGATTGTGAAGAGCTCTGAAGCGACTGGAGCTGGCGCCATATCAGTACCTAAAAAAAGCTAATCTCCTCACATAGGGTCTAATCTATTTTCAGTAGGAGTTTTTCCATGGAGGGCATAGATCAGCAGGCAGACATTCAGATTAGTGTCATGTATAAATCCATGACATCCGGGTTAGAAATCTGCACTGCCCTGTTTATGAATTATTGTGACTACCTGAATAATGTTCGGCTCAAAACAGAAGCTCACATTCAGGCCCCCAGATTTTGGGAACATACTGATTCAACTTCAGCTCCTACCTTTGTCATTCCAATAACCTCAAATTTGACCAAAAAGTTCCTGACTGGCCACAGACAAGCCAAATTTGAAGTTGAAAAGACTTTTATTGAGAAATTAGGAAGGAGACAAAGTCTATCTATCTAAGATGCTTATATGCCCCCCATTACTGTAATATCTGAGCACCTCACATTCTTCAATTTATTTATTCTCACCCCTCCCCTGGGAGGTAAGTGCTATCATCCCTGTTTTACAGAAGGGGAACTGAGGCACAGAGAGACTTGTGACTTGCCAAAAGGTCACACAGAGAGTCTTTGGCAAAGCAGAGTTGAATTTGAGTCTCTCAGGCTCTCTGACTACTGCCCTAACCAGTGGATCATCCTTCTTCTAAGGCTGGGGCAGACTAGTAATGCAAAGCGATCGTTAATCTTAATTATGAAGTATCGGTTGCCATGGAGGTCTGGTCTACACTGGGGGGGGGGAGGGATCGATCTAAGTTAAGCAACTTCAGCTACGTGAATAACTTACCTGAAGTCAACGCACTTAGACCGACTTATTGTGGTGTCTTCACCACGGTGAGTCAACTGCTGCCGTTCTCCCGTTGACTCTGCCTGCACCTCTCGCCGAGCTGGAGTACAGAAGTCGACAGGAGAGCACTCGGGGATCGATTTATCATGTCTAGACTAGACAGGATAAATCGATCCCTGCTGGATCTATCGCTGCCCACCGATCCGGTCGGTAGTGAAGACATACCCTAAGTAATAATATTGTATTTACATATATAGGGCCTAATTCACCATTTTCTTACCTTAGTTTTGCACGGGCATAACTCTATTAGTCCTGCTCCCATTCCTTTCTTTCAGGCTGTTACAGCAGCATAAAACTGCAGATGCAGGTTGCAGAATCAGGCGCATAAAATTGTTTATATATGGGAGAAAGACATGCAGAGAATGTGAAATCCAAGAAGTTTGCAGAAAGTTGGTGCTCACTCTGTAGCTGTGAATACTGTGCCTGCAACTTCACTAAGGTTCTCTTCTCTTGCAGGGTAACAGAAATAAACTAAGCTGTTTATATTCCTTTTTCTCCCCCAGATGAGTTATTTTTAATGGTCAAAGCACTCGAGTGCATCCAATATGTAGAAGAAATGACAGGTGCCAGTTTTGTTATTAAATCCCGGCCTCCCAAGCTCCTGAATTTTCAATGAGATCCCTTATTGGCTGTATGCGTGTGTGTGTGTTAAAAGTCAGAGGATGTGAAAGCATGACTGCATCTGAATGTGTCTCAGTCGAGCAACCCACACCAAAGTCTTCATTAAACCTGGGCATAACATTTGCACTTGTTTTGCTGGTTTTAGAGAGCTGGGGCAATTACCCTTCTGACGTGTGTTTCCAGGTGTTACTGGGGAAGGGGAGGCCAGGGAAGGGGAAGAATAAGGAACCATTCATTTTAAATCAGTCTTTGTGACCCCCAAGATGGACAATAAAAGTTCCACAGTCTTTGGTTTCAATCTGTTTTCTCAGTGACTTTAATTTAAACAGGTCCTGTCCTTGGGTGTATTTCTTATTGTTTGCATCACTTATATGGCCATGGGGTTAAATAATGAGTGATCAGTGCCAAACATGTAACAGGCCCCTGACCCAAACAATTTGCAGTCTGAAGGCACATTGCAGTTGCCAGTGATGAAGCAGCTATAGCTCATTTTACACGTCACTTGAAATCCTATGTCCCGCACACAGTTCAAGCAGCTTGTAGGGACTTGGGTGTAGGCTGGCAAGCCTAGTGGTCAGAGCCAGGAATCAAAGCCAGAGGCAGGACCCTGTCAAGGCCCAGGGCCAGGAATCACACCAAAGTTCTGGGATGCAACTGTGTCAGCAGCCACACCAAGGGTCAGGAATGGAGTCAGAGTCAGATAGTCGTGCCCAGGGTCGAGCCGGACTCAGGATCAAAGTGGAGTCAGTGACCAATGCCAGAGCTAGACACAGTCAAGATCCAGTAAAGCACCAGGTCAGGATCATTCCGTTGTTCAGCCAGCCTCCTGTGCCTCCTTCTGCCTTAAGTAGTGTGTCCAGGTCAGTCAGTGTGGACAGATGTCTGCTTCAGTTAGGAACTTCATGAGCAGAGCTTCTCATGGGCCAGACATCCACTGCTCCCCTTTCCATGGGTTCCAGAGAGCTGTTGGGTGGTTGGGTGGCTGTGGTCTGGGCACTGCTTGGGGATCTATGGGCCTACATCTTAACCTATGACCCTTCACACAGCTAAACTGGGCACAGGAGAGCATCCTGAGGTCACAGAGCAAAATCAGATCTAGTAAAACCAGCTGATAGCCAAGCCTCCAGGCCAGACCAGCCTCAGCTACATGTTGCAAATGGCTGGTGGATCCATGTAGTATCACAGCCACTGATTTCTCCACTGACCCCTCCTCCGATATCACTCAACCTGCCCCGTATCCCCACAGTGCACAGGAAGTCCTCACAAAGATAGGCTGTGTGGAATGCAATGCCCACCAGACATGCTTGGACTTATGTTCTCCAAGCACATGGACCGAGGGTATAAAACAGAACACAATGGCACCATGCCTGGCCTTTTCTCCTTCCCCCACCTACGCTCCAAGTAACAAGAATGCTCAGAAGACTGAAAACTCCAACAAAGGAGACTGGCCCGGGTTTCCATGGTGAAACCTGTGTATTATAAATTGTAACATCCAATGGGGTGAGAAAACTGCTTGATCTAAATACTGCCTAGTGTCTTACAGGTTCAGGATTTAGATTGTGCACTTATTTTGTTTTCTTAGGCAAAAAGTCAGAGATAGTTACCAAACATTTATAATCCCTTAAAATCTCTTTTATAATCAATAAACTTCTTTTACTGTTGATCTTTACCAGTGAGTTTGCCTGAAGTGCTCAGGTTTACAAAGGTTGGTGTATATCCACTTCCCATTGATGAAGTGGTGAACCAATCGATAAACTTGCATTGCTCAAGAAAAGGTCTTGAACAGTGCAAGACAGTATATTCCTGAGGTAGAAGGCTGGGAGTTGGGGAGAATTTGGCTGGTGCCTTTCTCTGTGTGATTCATGGGAGTGGCTCTGGGAGCATTCATGCAATCTAGCTGGACGTGGGGCTTCACATGCAGTTGCGTTGAGTGATAGAGGCACCTGGAGGGGTTTGCTGCTTGCATTCTGAAAGACAGCCCAGGCTGGAGAGTTAAGGGGGCACAGTGGTCCCACAGTCCCAGGCTGCACCCTGGGGATCCTGTCCCAGTGCCCTGTCACAGTCTGGTACTTTTAAACATTTTTATCTATGATCCAGAGGTAAATGTAAATCATTGCTGATACAACGTATGGATGACACAAAGATTGATGGAATGGTAACAGAGAAGATCTGGGGTACTTGGTAACCTGGGCCCATTCAAACAAGATGTGTTTTTAATACAGCTAGATTCAAAGTTGAACATCTAGGGACAAGGAATGCAGGACATTCTTACACAGCGGGGCACTGTATCCTGGAAAGCAGGGACTCTGAAAGGATCATAATGGACAAACACCTTAACATGAGCTCCCAGTGCAGTGATGTGGCAAAAAGGGCTCATGCGACCCTTGGATGTATAAACACGGGAGTAGCGAGTTAGAGTAGGACAGATTTTCAACTTTGAACATGCCACTGGTGAGACCAAAACTGAAATACTCTCCATAGGTCTGGTGTCCGCATTTTTAAAAGGATGTTGAAAAACTGGAGATGGTGCAAAGAAGAGCCACAAAAATAATTTGCGAGCTGGAGAAAATGTCTCACAGTGAGAAACTTTTCAAGGGCCTAAAGGGCTCTTTAATTTAACAGAGAAGGCAGAACAAAAACCAGTGGATGGAAACTGAAGCAGAAACATTCAAACTAGTTTGGAAAAGAGAAGACTTGAGAGGGGACATGATAGCAGTTTTCAGGTATTTAAAAGGGTGTCATAAGGAGGAGGGAGAAAACTTGTTCACCTTAGCCTCTAAGGATAGAACCAGCAGCAATGGTTTTAAACTGCAGCAAGGGAGGTCTAGGTTGGACATTAGGAAAAAGTTCCTAACTGTCAGGGTGGTTAAACACTGGAATAAATTGCCTAGGGAGGTTGTGGAATCTCCATCTCTGGAGATATTTAAGAGTAGGTTAGATAAATGTCTATCAGGGATGGTCTAGACGGTATTTGGTCCTGCCATGCGGGCAGGGGACTGGACTCGATGACCTCTCGAGGTCCCTTCCAGTCCTAGAATCTATGAATCTATGAACTAGAAATTAGGTACACATTTATAACCATGCGAGTGATTAACCATTGGAACAAACTGCCAAGGGACGTGGTGGATTTCCCCATCTCTTGATGCCCTCAGATCAAGACTGGATTCCTTTCTGGATGCTTTAACCAAACACAAGTTATTGTACTAGGCATAACTGGACTAATACAATGGCCTGCGTTGTACGGAAGGTCAGACTAGGTGATTCAATAGGCCCTCCTGGCCTTAAACACTATGAATCAATGGATGAAGATCTAGTGCCAATGAGGTAATGCTTGTGTACACCCAGTTTTTAAAACTCTTGGGGTTCTTTGGGAGAAAAGCTGTATATAAAGTAAGCTAGTCATTATCGTCAGTTATAATAAGCATTCATAATAAATGCTACATAAATCAAATAGGTCATCTATTAAATGAGCTCAGTTTTGTACATGTCTGAGCAGATAGAGACATTACAACGCACATGCACTCCTGTAGACCCACCTTAGCCCAGAAAGCAGAGCCTAAATAGGATTTAGGCTTTGTGCAGCCCCTCTGTACAGGAGTGTATTTCACCTAGTTTGAGTAGTGTAATCACACACCATAAACATCTTGTGCTGAGGTCACACCGTGATCTCATTCATGTGAACGGGACTTTGCCATGAACTTCAGTGGGACCACGGTTTCTCCTTATGGGCTTGTTATGCCTATTGAATCATTGACTTAAGGCAAAAATCCCCCCTGTGCAGAGGACAAGGGTTATTCACCGATGAGGTCCCTCTGAGGGGCTTGTCTACACAGTGCATTAGTCCATGTGCTAACTGGTACATCTGGTCCTGCTGGTGCACACTAAAAATTCCCTAGTGTTTGGTAATGCTACCCTTTGAACATTACCATGCACCAGAGAACTTTTAGTGTCCTCCAGCAGGGCCTACACAGGCCAGTCAGTGTGCAACATGCTAGGGCGCATTAGATTGTTTACCTCTCTAGTGTGGACTAATGCACCACGCAGACAAGCCCATAGCCTATATTCCGAGTATTTTAGTGAGACTTCAATGATGCATGGGCCTTGAGTAAAACAAAGGTGATTCAATGGATGATCTGTTTCTGGTGGCATTTAATATATGTGCTCTGGCACTACCAGGGCCAGCTCCAGGCGCCAGCGCAGCAAGCAGGCGATTGGAGCGGCCAAGGGGAATGGACGGCATGTCCAGCTCTTCAGCGGCAATTCGACGGCAGGTCCCTAGGTCACTCTTGGAGGGAAGGACCTGCCGCCGAAGTGCCGCTGAAGAAGAAAGCGGTGCGGTAGAGCTGCCGCCGACGTGCCGCTGATCGTGGTTCTTTTTTTTCCCCGCCGCTTGGGGCGGCAAAAACCCTGGAGCCAGCCCTGGGCATTACATGGATCCACCAGCTCTCAGGAATCAGGGCTGCAGCCAAGCTTGGGACCAGCTAATTGACCATCCCTGAACACTTTGATTGACTTGACCTCCTGACTGGCGGAAAGGAATCACCAGGCCTGCTCTTAGGCCCAGCAGCAGCACAAGGCCAGCGGCTGTTCAGTGCCTATGCCCACAGCTGTAATCACTCCTGTGCTTGCCTTGTTCCGAGTCTTGCTTCAGCCCAGCTGAAGTCCTCTCCAGCCCTGCTCCCCTGCTTGCTTCCTGACTCTGGCTCTGACTCCTGGGTTCCTGACCCTGGCTCTGATCATTAGTGCTGTCCCTGGCTTCTGACGCAGCTGTTCTGACCACAACACTTGATTGCCACTGTTCCAACCACTGTCCTTGCCGCAGTCTGTGACATCAGCTATTTGCCCCCATGTAGCAGGTCCAAAACTTGCAGGGATGAGCTTCACCCTTATTGAACAGCCAATTTACATTCAAGATGAGAGAATTTTAATAAAAAAGGTCAGGAGGAAGTGGCTGGATTTGGAGACACTGTTACTGACAAATTCCATGGACTTGTCGCTTAAGGAAGCCTTCAAAAAATAGGACTAGCTCTTCGGCTGGTAGATATTGATGTTATTCCAGCAACATCGATGGAGCTGGGCTGATTTATACCAGCTGAGGATCTGGCCCAAAGTCTAAACCTAACATCTTTAAACGTTTTAAATATTTATCCAGTGCTGTTTTGACTTGTCCTCTGAAGTTGGCTCTGAGTCAGATGCAGCTTTAAATAGTATTTTAGCAATTATTATGCCAGCTTAAGCCTTCACTGTGTATTAGGAATCACACAGACTTTTTTATTCTTTTCATTTTTTAAAAAGAATGAACTAAAATGTATAAATTATCTCCATCAAAGCAAAGGCTAAAATACTGCTTGGGGTTAGAAATGTCCCATTGGCATGCATGCCAACACTGGAAAACAAGAAACAGGGAGATAACTCAGCATTCAAAACACTGCACAAACACTGGCAGATACCTACCTCTTGGGAACACGATGGGCATTTAGGTATTACAGCTTCTCATACTGGGGGACATGGGAGGGCCAAGTTCACAGAAGGAATGAGCACAGAGACAGGGTTCAATCACAGGAGGTCTGGCTCCCAGATCTCTAGTCAAAGCCGTACCCTGCTTTCTTTACTCTGAGTCTGATCCTGCTGAACAGGATGGGAAATGCTGCAGCATTATTGTCTTCTCTTATTATTCCTAGCAGCAGTGTTATGCACTTAACTAATGCCATCAGTGTATATCTCTGAAATGCAGTGTCAGAGGTTCTGTGGCCCTAATGCTGCAAAGTAGTTAAAGACAACTGAACTTAAGCAAAGTGATTAACATTGAGGGCTCTTCTGATCCTGGAATACATAAGCACATGTGTGCAGAACTGAGGGGGGGGGGAATTAAGATCTCTCTTTTCTAGGCCATCACTGAACATCACTTACATGACGCACTTTAGAATTTAAGACTCAGAGTAAAGAATGAACAGATTCCCTTCCAGATCTGGGAATGGAACAACAGAACTGCCATCCCAGATCAGACCAGTGGTCCAGCTAATCCAGATACCATGTAACTGTGGCTAGCAGCAGCCGCTTCTGAGGAAGGTATATGAAACCTTGTGGTTGGCAGTTACAGAATAACCTACTCCCCATTAAAGACTGGCTTTTGCCCTGAATCAAAAGCATTTATATCCCAAGAATCCTAGTTGTTGTTTTTTTTTAAGCCCTATGATAGGTCTGGATAGTTGTCATCCTTATAAAACTCCAGTCCTATTCTGAATCCTGTTAAACTCTTGTCCTCTATGAAACCCTGTGGCAACGAACTGCACAGGCTAATTGTGCATTGGCTGAAAACAATTCCTTTGTATTATCATTTATTAGATGTTTTACTCTAGCACTCAGCAGCCCTGATCAGGGACCAGGTCCCCATTGTGCTAGGTGCTGTACAAACACAGAACAAAAAGATAATCCCCGTCCCAGAAAGGTTACAATGTAAGTATAAAACAAGAGACAACAGATGGCTACAAATGGGGGAGTATAAGGAAATAAAAGAGACAATATTGGTGATAGGCACTGGTCTCTGCAAATCAGCAGCCTAAATTTTGTCAATTTTCCACCTTTCCATTTCAATCAAGATCCCCTTAGTCTTGTATAATGAGAGAGGGAATAAAATATTCAATCTACCTTCTCTATCCCATTCATTATTATTGTGTCTTGTTTCATTCTCTTCCTCTCTAAGGTGAACAATCATAGATCTTCTTTAAATACCACAATAGCCCTGATAGAATCTGTCATTCAGCTGCATCAAACAATGAACCTGTCCTGCAAACACTTCAAATCATAGAAATGTGGGGCTAAAAGGTACATGGAGAGGTCATCAAGTCCAGCCCCCTACACTATGGCAGGGCCAAGTAAACCTAGACCATCCCTGACAAGTGTTTGTCCAACCTATTTTTAAAAACCTCCAATGATGGGCATTCCACATCTTCCCTTGGAAGCCTGTTCCACAGCTTAATTACCCTTATCATTAGAAAGCTTTTCCTAATATCTATCTAAATCTCCCTTGATGCAGATTTAGTCCATTACTTCTTGACCGGCCTTCAGCGACATGTTTATTTAACCTTTCCTTATAGGTCAACTGTTATCATTTTTGCTGCTCTCTTTTGGACACTCTCCAATTTGTACACGTCCTTCCGAAAGCATGGTACCCAAAATTGGACACGCTACTGCAGTTGAGGCCTCTCCAGTGCTGAGTAGAGCGAGACAATTACATGTCTTACATACAACACTGCTGTTAATACACCCCAGAATGATATTACCCTGTTTTGCAGCTGTGTCATATTGTAGACTCATATTCAATTTGTAATCCACTATAATTCTCAATTACTTTTCAGCAGTACTACCACCTAGTCAGTTTTTTTCCCATTTTGTTATCGTGCATTTGATATAGCCTTTCTAAGTGAAGTATTTTGCACTTGTCTTTATTGAATTTCATCTTGCTGAATTCAGACCAATTCTCCAATTTGCCAAGAATTCTAATCCTGTCCTCCAAAGTGCTTGAAACCCCTCCCTGCTTTGTGTCATCAGAAAATGTTATAAGCATACTCTCTCCACTCCGTTATCCAAATGACTAATGAAAATATTGAATAGTACCAGACCCAAGAATGACTTCTCCAGGGACACAGCAGGTATGCCTTCCCAGTTTGAGGGTGAACCATTGATAACTCGAATACTTGACCATATTTGAATATGGTCTTTCAACCAGCTGTGTGCTCACTTTATAGTAATTTAATCTAGACTATATTTCCCTAGTTTGCTTATGAGAATGTCATGTGAGACTGTCTCATAAAACTTATTAAAATCAATATTATCACATATCCTGCTTTCCCCCATCCACTAGGCCAGTAACCCTGTCAAAGAAAGAAATTAGGTTGGTTTTGCATGACTTCTTCTCAACAAACCCATGCTGGCTATTCTTCACAACCCTATTATCCTGCAAGTGATCACAAACTGATAGTTTAATCATTTGTTCTAGTATCTTTCCAGAGATTGGGGGGAAAAAACCTGACTGGTCTATAATTCCTCAAGTCCTCTTCATTGCCCTTTTTAAAGACCGGTGCTATGTTTATCTTCTGCAGTTTTCCTGGAAGTTTCTCCCATGCTTCAGTGTTTTCAGAACAGGGCCCTACAAGCAAGCACCATGGATGGCAGACTGCCTTTGAGAAGTCTTCACTTTCCAGCCACTCTGCCTGAAAATGTGCTGTTGCTATGACAACCATACAGCGGCAGGGTGGTGGAGAAGTGATGAAGATGCTCTGATCAAATGTAGAAAAGGAAGCTGGTCCTTGAATGCGGAGAAGGACCTAACGTCACACTTCCAGAGGTCTCCTGACACCACCGATGGAATTTTAAATAAGGAACTCAACAGTCTGTAGTTCCTTAATAGGGCTTTGCTGCCAAAGGGCTTGACATGTTTCCCATAATGAGGTGCAGGGGAGGGGAATGGGAGAAGAGAGACATCCCTCCATTCTTCTTATTTCCATATTATTTTGTAATTAATTTGATGCTTTTACAGAAAATTAATTGGTTTTTGATAGTGAAATAGAAGGAACACTCTAGACTCTGGCAAATTAAAAAAAAGAAAAGAAAAGAAAGGAAGCCTCTCCTTCTAATAGGCCCCTATGCCAGGCTAATAATGCTCTCTCCCTCAGGTGCTTATTTTTTTTTTTAAGTCCAAGAGGAGACACTATGAAGAGGCTCGGCGGTTTAAGGGTTAATCTGCCTCCCACTCACCCTCTTGCAACTAAAGCTAAGCAGATTAATTAAAACTTAAAAGGGTTCTGATTTTGTGACGAGCAAAAGACTGAAGCGCCACAGCCGTGTGCCTATAACTCACCATTGAAGAATGACATTCGAACTGGCTTGAGCTATAATTAGCTTTTGATATAGTAGGCTCCCTGCAATTCCCCACAAAAGCACAGCCTCTGTTTTATATTTTTTCCCCTCCTCTCCAGATGTACATATTTAAAAATGGTAAACATTAATTTATATGGCACGGACAGCTGTGGGTCATGCTGGGGGTTGATGGATGGCCCTGTAACCTCAACAGGTACCTGCTCTACTTCATTTGTCATCCGCTGGTGAAACAAAAAGCCATTCTGTAATATTCCTGCTTAATATTTCATTTTTTTCAATAAATTATCTGCAAAAAAGTCAAGTTCGAGCTCTCCCCCCCACACCACCACCAGCCTGCACTGAATATTCATGGGACAAAGTTATTTATTTTCCGTCCAAGGGAGTTACTGTTTCATATTATTTACTGTAGGGAATCATACATAAATTGCCATAATGCAGCACCTTTCATCCCCAAAGATCACAAAGCATTTTGCAAACTGTAGGTGAAATTTACCCCTGCATAGAGGCCCGGCACAAAGCGTATGTACCACGTACACCCTCAAAATGGGATTTCAATGGTGCATAGGCCTTTAATAAGCTCTTGGCACAGGGGTGATAGTGACTTTCACTCTGTGGGTCTGTCCCTGCTCCACTGGTTTCAGTGGCAAGGATTTCATTGTTTTCAGTGGGAGTATGCACTCAAACCCAAATCTTCAAAGGCTCCTAACTTCCATTGAGTTCAAGGATTTGGGGATCTGGGCCTCAGATACCATATCGGTGTTTAGTTAGCTAGCTATTAATATAGCCTTCATTACCATAGTATCCAGAGACATACGCAGGAATTACTCACCCACTATTGTTACCTCTGGAGTGGAAGGTGGCAGCTTGATGGACATGTATGAAGCCAAACTTCTCAAATGTGGTTGCCTAAAATTAGACACCTAAATCTATGGTCAATGGGAACTCTTGATGCTCAGCCCCTCTCAAAAACAGTTCACTTATTTAGGTGACTATCCCTAGGCACCCATGTTTGAAAAGTTTGGCAGGAGTTGGCAGCAGGTAAGAGACGTGTGGGAATATCACCGAATATCAGCCAGCATATCACTGAACAAACCCCTTCTCTTACAAAAATTCCCCTCTGATCTTTAAGGCTAAAAGGCTCAGATTTACAAAGGTATTTAGCTGCCTAACCATTCAGACAGACATCCAGTAGGTTTTGCAAAAGCACCTAATCAGGTTAGATGGCCAATGCCCTTTGAAAGTCAAGGCAGTTAGGTGCTTCACTGGTTTAGGTGCTTTTGTAAATTCCAGTAGGTATCTATCAGCATCTTTAGGTGCCTAAATACCTTTGTAAGTCTGGCCCAAGCTGCATAACTCAGATTTAGATCCAAATTTCTAACACCCACTGTTTGTGGATGTTTTGAGGTAGAATTTCTATTAAGTCCCTTTTAGCGCTAAAATGGGTTGAGCTAACAACCCATCTTGAGAACAAAAGTCCTCATATGTTTGGAGTCAGAGATTGTGGTTCCTGTTAAGTTTTTCATGCACAGTGAGCAAACATATGCTTTCTGTGCAAATGACTTTTGATGAGTGCAACAAAACAAGAAAGAACACAAATAAAGTCTCCCCAGGAAAGGAAAGTATATTTCTTCTTTGCTATAAGCTGCATTAATCTTCTAGCAACTGCTCTTGGGGCAGTTTCTCTGACAGTTCCAGCTTTCTCCTAATTTGTCTCCCTCTACTCATGCCAAATTAGTCCAGTCCATCAACTTAACCTAAAATGAGTCAATCAGCCCTTAACCTCCTGGGCTTGCAGCCTTCCTTTCTCTTCCTGTCAGTTTTTTTTAGCAGCAGCCTGGTATAAGGCTATGACTCTTCCACTATCCCGCATCTTTTCTCAATGATAGTTTGTGATTTTCTTCTTCACTTCGGCCCCACACTGCTAAATATGGTTGATGTCCATAGTTAAAATCCAAGCAGGATGTACTATGGTGGTGGTGTGATTTTGAACTATACAGGGCTGATGCCTGTTCTTGTGGAAATCAACTGCATTCAGGGGTGGCTCCAAGCACCAGTGCAGCAAGCGCGTGCCTGGGGCAGCAAGCCGGGGGGGGGGGGGGGGCAGCGTGCCAGTCACCATGAGGGCAGCAGTCAGGCTGCCTTTGGCGGCATGCCTGTGGGAGGTCTGCCGGTCCCGCAGTTTCAGCGGCAATTCAGCGGTGGGCATGCCAAAGGCACGGGACCGGCGGACCTCCCGGCAAGCATGCCACCGAATCCGCGTTACCAGCGGACCTCCCGCAGGCGCGCCACCGAAAGCCACCTGACTGCCGTGCTTGGCGGCAAAATACATAGAGCCGCCCCTGCTTGCACGCTGTGTTGTCATTCACGTTGGTGCAAAGTGAGTATAACACTATATCATTCTGGTACGGTAGACTTTATGCCTTCTTTCCACAGATGAAAATGACGACAGAAGATGCAAGGAAGTGGTGAATCAGATCCTCTATATTCAGGAAATATGAGTGGTTATTTATCATTGAAAGTTTCTATTGTAAATTACAATGAATCCTCAGCCTTGGGTTTTGATTTAAAATTATTTATTTGATATTTGTTTTTGATTATTTCATCTGATGTTCTCCAATCTGGTAGAGAGAAAACAATATGTTCTGCTAATGACTGTGTTTTTAATGTCTGATGAATTTTCCTCTGTGAAAGAAGGACACAGCTCTCTTGAGCTCAGCCGCTGAATGGATCCATACACCCTTGAGGCAGAATGTTGCCAGGATAATGACACAGCTAATGTAATTAATTAACCCTTTTGAAGTCTTAATGGTTCAAAATTACAGGTAATGGTATTTAGGTAGCAATTTTATTTTTATTTTATTTCTGTATTATTTTACACTTATATAAGATCTCAGCTTGAGACATATGCAAAAAGCAGAATATTCAAAGAGCAAAATGGGGAAAATCAAGTAAACTGATAAGATGAAAACTTTATAATTTCTTTTAAAAATACATTTTCCATTTCATATCTTAAACAGTGACGAGAGAGGACTTATGCTTGGATTGTGACTCATGAGTTTTGGATTTTAATTCCCAGCTCTACCACAGACCATTGCGTGACATTGGACAAGTCACTGAGGGCCAGGTTTTTAAAGGTATTGATGCACCTAACTTGATGGGAGTTAAAATCTGGTCCTTAATCCATCTGCACATCATTTCTCTCCCCCCACCCTTAAAATGGGGATAGTAATACTTCCTTCCCCCCAGCTTTTATCTTTATTATCTATTCAAGCTGCAAACACTTCTGGTCAGGGACTGTCTTTTACCCTGTATTTGTACAGCACCTAACACAATGAGGCTCTTGGCTGAAAACTGTAGGCACTACTGTGATGCTACTAATGAAAGATGACATTCCGTTAGCATTGATGAATGTGTTTGAGCATTTTAAGTCATCCTTTGTTGCTCAACTTCTGCTCTCACACTGGTATAAATCTGAAATAACTCCATTTACATCAATGGAGATTTTCTGGTTTATACTGGCATGAGCAAGTGCAGAATTTAGCCCCAAATTTCTTTTACTTTCAAATCAAAGATGCTCTCAAGTCAGAAACAGCAATCACGGTATGCCAGTCATTTTAAGATTACAGTTTTTAATCCATGGAAGAACAGTTTCAAATTTGCCCTTGAAACTGACATTTTGTGTCAAACAACCCACTTAATTCAGATCTGTATGAAGCCTAATAGCTTTCTCTTTTGCTAGTTGTTACGGAAAAGAAATATATTGTCTTAACTGTTCTGTCTGGTTTACATTTCTCTAATCAGGTGTTACAGGGAAAGTATGCTTGTTATCAGCTGTGGCTTCCAAAGGCAGGATAGCGATACCTAGCTCCTATATAGCACTTCTCATTAGTAGATCTCAAAGCACTTCACAAGCTTTTCATGTATTTTTATCCTCACAACACCCCAGTGAGGCAAGGCAGTGCTATTATCCTAGATTTGCAGATGGGGAAATGAGGTTCAGAGTGGCTAAGTGACCTGCCCAAAAGACCACAGGAAGTCTCTGGTGAAGTAGGGCACTGAACCCAGTTTTCCAAGTCCTAGTCCAGTGCCCTAACCGTGTAATCATATAATTCCAATGGGGTGTTAATATCTTTGTTGTTTCTCTAATCTTGCCTTATGTAACCAAATTCCTGCTTGGGTCAAGAGCAGGTTATGAACCTGTGATCTTCAGTGCTAAAAGTATAAGTCTCTAGAGTAACTGCATTAGCAAAAAGCTGTAATAAAGTATTCCCCATCTATGTGGATTAGACATTAGAATGGGTGAAGAAAGACCCCCTCCTCCCCCAGTACAGGTTATCTGTGCACTTGTCAAGATTAGTGATAGCCATGTGGTGGCAAAGGGAGATCCTCACCATTATAGAGTGTTATTTATGGTATTGTTATGGCCATAGTCCACAAGTGAGATCAGGACCCCAAAAAGCTAGGCACTGTATACACCCATGGGAAGAGGCAGTCTCTTCCCTGAAGCATTTACTAGCTAAGCAGAGAAAAGGAGTACATTTTATAGATGGGGAACTGGGGCACAGAGAGATCAACTGAGTTATCCAAAGTCACAATGGAAATGTGTACCAACACTGATGATAGAACCCAGCTCTCCCGAGCCTCATTGCCCTAACCACAAGACTATTCTTCGTCTCTGATTCCTTAAGAGGAATTTGGAACAACCAAAAGAAATGCTGTTCTGTCTTATCCACTCAACACACTGCAAAGCCTGTCCGCTATTAAGACACATTCCTGGTATTCTGTCAACATTTTCCTTTTCCCACTATTTATATTTTTATCTCTTTGGGCCACCCTAAGCAACTATGTCATGGTGGAGCTTACCTCTCCAACATCAGGTGCAGTCGTCATTGACCATAGCTCATAATAAATCAGTACAGCCTAGGGCCTGGGCCAGCTACCTGTGGTCCTCAAGAACAATACACCAGCTAAGAATTGGCAGAACATAACTGCACTCTGCCCCTGACACACACCATATAGAGGGCAGGAAGGTGTAGGAGTTAGGTATGCTGGCTTTAAACCCTCTGACACATCTCCCATGCCAGGCGAGTTCTCAGCTGGTTGGCTGCAACCAGATTCTGGTGTTAGGAAGACAGAATCTGGCTCTTTGTCTGCAACTGTGGGCATTTGGGAAAAAAAAATCTGATTTCCATGTCCCATTTTTTTGGAAGTGAACATCACAGAGAGCCTGTGTGTGATCCCATGTGCTTGCTTTAGTAGCATAGAACCCTGGAACTAATCCCTTTTTGCTTTTGATGGAAGTCTCAGAGTATTAACAGAGGCTTTTTAATTGTGAGCCTTCTAACAGCCATATTTAAAAAAATCTGCACTATAATCTCACCCCCATCCCGATTTTTCATACTTGCTATCTGGTCACCCTACCTGGTCTCTCTGGGTGTGTCCCCTCAGGTGTCAGACTTCCAGTCTTTACTTATCTCAGGGTCAAATTTTGCAATTCTTTCACCCTTATACCAGCCCATGGGTCTGTGTATCAACCATGCTTACCCAGAAGGTCAAAGTGAGTTCTGGCATCTGTGGTCCTTCCTTTTAGGCGTCTGTGACCCGTGCTATATAATGACCAAAAAGCCTTTTTAAAACCAAAGTATAGCTTATTTTAGCAGTAGGAATAAAGCTTTTAGAGAAAAATGGTTGTAAAACAGACTAGACATATGTGTATCTTACCTAAAGTGTTATCGTCCCCTGGTGGTAATCTAGGCAGGCCTAATCTAGACAGGTAGTGACAAATTTGAATAATAATTTCAAACCGCGTACTTTTGCTAACACAGCCATACATATATTGTGGCCTCTGTCTCTTTGTGTATTTGTCCATCCCTAGATTGTGAACTCCTCAAGGGAGGGATTGTCCTTTCTTTTGTTTGTTACATGCTCGTACATCTTGGGTGCTACTGTAAGTCTATAATTAATAATAAATACATGAATAATAGTTACTAAAATAACCCATGGTTTTCCTGGCCCTTAATACCAAATTCTGCACATTCTATTCTTTTCCCAGAAATCGATGATCTCCAAGACTGAGACAATGAGTCAGCTTCTGAATTCAATGGACTTACTGTATTTCTGGATAAACCACTGAAAACAGCTTTGGATTTTCCTACTTTAACAAAGAGCCAGTTCTCCTTTTCTAAGTGTAGATGAGAAAATGAATGGTTATCTGTGGAAGTAAAATGGTTATTGCATTAGGCCAACTTCTAAGCAACTTATGAACCACTCTTTGAAGTCTGATGATTGGTTCATGCTAACAATATAGGGTAATACACCTGATCTGAGCTGGAGGGAAAGGCACCTTGCTACCCAGTTTAAAACTCAGCTGGAAGAGGACTCCATAATCTCCAGGGTACTGGAAAAGGATGTACAACTGGAAGTCAGATAGGGAACAAGCTCAAGATGCAGCCAGAGGCAGCATGAGAACAGGGTGTAGCATGAGAGCAGGCTGTAGCTGCCTTGGGCTGTGATCGGAGGCAAAGGATGGTATGGGGTTATGTTAAGAGTATGGACTGGAGTGCCTGAGTTAGGAACCGAGTTAGGTTCATCTTTAGTTTCTAATTGTTAAATCAATTGCTTTTATGCCTGGCAGCCCTAGTAATCTCATAAACTCATACAAATTTTCAGTGAGGTTTCAGAGCATTATGGGAGTCCAATGAGAGCTAGAGCCTGGAGATCCTAGTGCTTGGAGCACCTACAGTGCTTGCCTGTGAGCTACAGTGATTGCCTCTGCCCTTATGGCACACCCAGATCCCTACCAGATGCCTAAAGAGGTCTAGTATATCACAGCACTCACAGTGACCCCTTAAAATGAGGTCAGCTACACTACTTGACTCTCCTCCAGGCACCTTTTTATATGAGACTCCCAAAGCATTTTACAAACATTGATGAATTAAGTCACACAACAGCCACATATGAGGGAAATAAGTGTTGTTATTAGGGCGGCTGAAAAATTTCCATCTCAACTGGTTTTAATGGAAAATTGGAATGTTGACTTAATAACAAAAGTGTTTATTTTCTGTAGAAAATTTAATTTTTTCATCCAAAAATGTAGTGCCATGAAACCAAAATATTTCAGACAAAAACCGAACTATTTCAATTTGGACATGCTGCTGCCGTGCCTCATGGGAGTTGTAGTTTGGTTGCATCATGCCCCCATTCTCTTATATGGGATATATTCCCTGGCTGGACTAAATTTCTCATGATGCATAACAGCCAGCAACTCCCATGATGCACCACCTCCTTTCTCCAAGATGGGAGACCATTATGCATCATGGGACATGTAGTCCTACTAGGGAACCCAGCCTATAGAGGAGAATGGGAGCATGAAACACCTGCCAAAACATTTTATTTTTCAGACAAAGTATTTCAGTTTTTGGCCAAAATATTTTGATATTTGAATTTTCAATGAAAAATCATTTTTTTTCCAGGGACCGTTTCAACAAAAAACATTTTTTTTTCATGTTCATCAACATTTTATGGAGAGGAAAAAACTCAGTTCCCAACAAGCTGTAGTTATCTTCATTTTACAAATGGGTCAATTGGAAAAATGAAGCAAAGTAACTTACCTAAGGTCTCAGAAGAAACGAGTGGCAGTGTTTGGAACAGAAACCAGAACTTCGGCCTGGACCATAACTATCTCTCAGTTAATCTCTCTTCCTCTCATGGACTGTTGAGAAATGCTGGACTCTTCAAAACAGGTTGAAAGATTCTCTTTGCTTGTCATAAGAATCCCAAACTCTTGAACGTAAAGCTGGTCAAAAGTATGAACAGTTCCAAAGTGGCAGAATTACAGAGTTGAATTTTTGCTTTTGCCACTCTAACTGTTCCAAAGTTGGAGAAGTTTTGAAAAGTTAAACTATGGAAAAAGAGGGCAGGGGGAGAGAGAGGAAGAGAGAGAGAGAGATTTTATTGCATTCCATGGCAAAGAGGGGGGGAAAGGATAGAAAAGAGAAAAACAAAACTTCAAACTTTTGAAATTTAGTACGTTCAAATTTTTTCTAAAAATATTGAATAAAATC
Source organism: Trachemys scripta elegans (assembly GCF_013100865.1). Taxonomy (NCBI): domain Eukaryota; kingdom Metazoa; phylum Chordata; order Testudines; family Emydidae; genus Trachemys; species Trachemys scripta. The sequence continues at coordinate 191,444,228 of NC_048300.1, forward strand.
CATTTTGAATCCTGTGAGATGGAAATAATGTAGACATTTTTCACAATTTTTCCCATTGTTTGACCACCTTGACTTGGATGACTGTATCTTATTTCAACCTCTTTGGTCTAGAACTAAATGCTAGAAATCTTTGAAGATACACTTTTCATTACAGGTTTTCATACACTTCCAAGTTTCATTGGGACAGAAACAGTGTAAGACCAGCACTATTAAAGCTAACAGCATCTTTCCATTGAGTTCAATATACTTTGCATTAGTCCTCCATTAGTACAAGTGCCTTTTGGACATTTGAAGAAATGTGAGGCATTTTTTTTTTAACCAAGACACGTAGGCAGGGATACTGGGTCTTTTACCAGTGTAAACCATGTGTAAATCCACTGAAAGCTAATCCAGACACTGATGTATAATTCTTGATGATAAGAAAAGAATCAGACCCAGAGCTTCCTTTATTCTGGCTACAAAATGCCATTTACGCTTATGGTATTATTATTATTTTATTAACATTTGTATATAATAATAAGTAATAATACACAGATGAGCATGAAAATATTTGGAAACTTACATATTGCAATTCAGTTTAAACCATTTTAAGTGGATTATTTGGGAATGGCTGCACTAGATCGTCTCTGACAAGCCATCTGATGGCAAAATTTGAGGGAAATTTCAAGTTTGATTCTTTGTCCTCCATACATGGGTTCAAACTCTGTTCCAGTTAGAGATTCAGAGATTCCAAGATCAGAAGAGATCATTGTGATCATCTAGCCCAGCCTCCTGTATAATAACACAGGCCATAGAACGTCCCCAGAATAATGTCCAGAGCAGATCTGTTAGAAAAACATTCAACCTTGATTTAAAAATTGTCATGATGGAGAAGCCACCACAAGCCTTGGTAACTTGTTCCTGTGGTTAATTCCCCTCACTGTCAAAAATGTACACCTTATTTCCAGTCTGAATTTGTCTAGCTTCAACTTTCAGCCTTTGGATGTTGTTATACGTTCTCTGCTAGACTGAAGAGCCCATTATTAAATATTTGTTCTCCATGTAGCTACTTATAGACTGTGACCAAGTCACCCATTAATCTTCTTTGTTAAACTACATAGATTGACCTCCTTGAGTCTGTCACTATAAGGCATGTTGTCTAATCTTGTAATCACTCTCATGGCTCTTCTCTGAACCATCTCCAATGTATCAACATCTTTCTTGAACTGTGGGCAACAGAACTGAACACAGTATTCCAGTGCCAATTACAAAGGTAAAATAACCTCTCTACTCCTACTCGAGATTCTCCTGGTTATGTATCCCAGAATCACATTAGCTGTTGGTCACACTGGGAACTCATGTTCACCTGATTATCCACCATGTCCCCCAAATCTTTTTGACTCACTGCTTACCAGGATAGAATCTCTCATCCTGTAAGTATGGACTACATTCTTTATTCCTAAATGTATACATTTATGTGTAGCCATATTAAAACACATATAGTTTGCTTCTGCCTAGTTCATAAAGTGATCCAGATCATTCTGAATCAATGACCTGTCCTCTTCATTATTTATCACTTCCCCAATTTTTGTGTCAACTACAAACTTTATCAATTATGATTTTATATTTTCTTCCAGGTCACTGATAAAAATGTTAACTAATGTAGAGCCAAGAACCAATCCCTGCGGGAATCCACCGGAAATGTACCCGCTTGATGACAATTCCATGTTTACAATCACATTTTGAGGCCTATCAATTAGCCAGTTTTTAATCTATTTAATGTGTGCCGGGTAAATTCTATAACTTTATAGGGTTTTTTTAAATCAAAATGTTGTGTAGTACCAAGTCAAATGCCTTACAAAAGTCTAAACAGACGAGATGGGTGAGGTAATATCTTTTAATGGACCAACTTCTATTGGGGAGAAAGACAAGCTTTCGAGTCACACAGATCTTATGTTAGCACTATAACCTTTATCAACCAAACTTGTAATCTCATCATAAAAAGCTGTTAAGTTAATGTGACAAGATCTATTTTCAATACATCCATGTTGATTTGCATTCATTATACTACCCTCCTTTAATTCTTTATTAATCCAGACCCGTAACAGCTACTCCATTATCTTTCCCAGGATCAGTGTCAGGCTGACCAGCCCACGGTTGCTTGGGTCATCCCATTTACATTTTCAAAAACTGGTACAGCATGAGCTTTCTTCCAGTCTTCTGCAACTTCCCCAGTGCTCCAAAACTTAGTGAAAAGTAACATTTACAGTCCAGCAAGCTCCTCGGTGAGCTCTTTGAAAGCTCTTGGGATCCAAGTTATCTGGGCCTGCTGATTTAAAAATGTCCAACTTTAGTAGCTTCTGTTTAACATCCCCCAGAGATATCCGTGGAATGGAAAGAGTCCTATCATCACCATATGATGAGTCTGACAGTTATTTTCCCCCCAAATACAGAACAGGAATATTTATTGAACACTTCTGCCTTTTCTGCATTATTATTGATAACTTTGCCATTTCCATCTAGTAATAGACCAATATGGGCCTAATCCGAACACTGGGTCCATACTCTCCCAACTTTTCAGGTATTTGAAACCCAGATCTCATCTGCATTTCTTGGCTTGAACCCATCTCTGGTTCCACTATTGAAAAAGAATTGGGAAATTGAAGCTGAAATCAGCAATGTGGATCTAAGAGCAGAATTTTGCCCTGAATTCAGCATTGTACACGAGTCAGGAATATCTACAAACTCAAACAATGGGATACTCTTGTGGTGGCATATTTCAGGGTTGGAAAATAGTCCTGTTAAAAAAGACAATTATACAAAATGTGGCTTCCCTCCCCCAGTAATTTAGGCTCTGATTTAGGACGGTACTTAAGCATGAATGGGACTAGTCATGTGATTAAAATTAGGCATGTACCTTCCTAAATCAAGGCACATACTCTCCTGAATGGGTAACATGCAACATACAAGTGTCATTAATGAGACAAGGTGGTGAGGTAATATCTTTTATTGGACCAACTTCTGTTGGTGAAAGCGATAAGCTTTCAAGCTTACACAGAGCTCTTCTTCAGGTCTGGGTGTCATGAACAAAAGAACAGCTTTGTTAGTGTCTATACTCATTCAACTTTTCTGTTTACTCCAAACAGCATCAGTCACATGGAACACTCATTCCCCTGACCTGTATGCTTCTAGTGAACACAAAACAAATTCTAATTTGTATAGCCATACATCTTGAACAAACACTACCAAATAACCAAATGTCTTGAATGATAAAATTCTAAATCTAGATGTTTCAAGTGTCATGGAAGAAATTCCTAGGACATATGAAAAAAAAAATGGGATTGTCTGGGTAAAACTAGAACATATGGTCAATTTATCTCAGGCACAAACTATTCACCCATCCTTAGTCATAATGGGGAAAAAATGGTATTTTATTTGTCCAACTGCAAGGACATAACTAACTCTGGAAAAGTGGAGAAGCAGAATTTTACTAAATTGCTGTTGATCATATGTGCAAGATCTGGGACAAGGATGAGAGTGTGAGGTTTTTCAGTGCACAGGAAGTGCCGACGTTCCTTCCCAACACTGGAATATTTTCAACCCAAAGGTTTAGATGATGAATCTCAAATACAATATTCCCCCTTTTTCCCTTCTTATTTTTTTTGTACACTTAGAAACCTCCTACATCTCTGAAAATGTTAATAGGCTAATTATCACTGAGTCAATTTGCAAATCATATTCCTTCCTTCCCCCACCTTTTTTATTATAACCCCTCCACCCCCGCCACTACATTTTTTTGGCAAGTTTAAAAAAAAAGAGAAAGAAAAATCGAGTGAACTTAGCCACAAAATAAGTCAAGGGAAAAATGAAGTACTAATTAAGAAAGCTGGGGTTTTATGCAAATGACTTCTTCACCGAAGACAGTCTAATGAATGTGCCCCGAGTCGATCCGTGTGCGTTTTCGCCAAGCTGACAGCTGGCTCGGAGGAAGGTCAGACGGAATCAAGCGTGCACAGAGCATAATCCTTCAGATTGGCAGCTATGCCCCCTGGTCACTGTTTGATTATCTCCCAAATTGCTGTATTTCACAGAGATAATGATTTTTTATGGTCACAGATTTGAAGACAACTGCTGTATCCTGAGGGTTGTCGTTCTGCAAGGAGACACTGCTGCTTCCTTCAGAGGAGAAGGGGGTGGGGGGGGAGTTCTCTCTCTCTTTTCTCCCTCTTTCCCTTCTAGATAGATTTTTAATAAAGGAGAAGAGCCCCAATTCAGATCAATTAGGCATCTTGTCCCATTCAGTTAGCTAATGTCGTATGGGTGGGGCTGGGGGCTGTATAATGTTACAAAACATTGTGGCACTAAGCCCGATCACAACTCGTGGAGATAACAACACAATTCTCCACTGAAGTATGAAAGAGCAAATGTTCCAAGGGGGTAGAGGCTGGGAGAAGTCCAGGGACTCTGAAGGAATTCCAGTCCTAATATGATTACTGTTCATCGTTATTTGGTGGTTTGTCGTCTGATAGCTTGATACGCTGAGCCCCAGAGGCAGCATTGGTGGAGGCAGTTTTTCAAAAGAGCCTGGGCTCCGATTTTCAAGTGCTCAGCATCACCCACAATTGGAGGTCCCCTTGGGGCGCTTGTGGCCTGTATTTCGCAAGAGCGCAGGACCCAACGTGCTGAGCACTTCTGAAAATCTGGCCTCTTTTAGAAATCAGGCCCTTAGGCTCCCAGGAGGAGGAAGGGAACTACGGCTTTCTTGATGCAGTTCGGAAAAGCTTCCTAACTGCAAGAGTAGTTAACATATTACCTAGAGAAGTTGTAAAATCTCCATTATTGGAGGTTTTTAAGAGCAGGTTAGACAAACACCTGTCAGGGAGGGTCTAGATAATACTTAGTGAAAGGGCCTGGACTAGGACACAGGGTTGTTGTATTCTCAGATGGCCACAGAGGCAAAAAAGCCCATTTCCTTCTGCAAGTGGCCAGGTGATTGTGCCCCTACCTATGACCTCCAGCCCTGACTATTCCAACTCATAATCAGGAATGAAGGCAGGCAGCCTGACATACTTGCAACTGGAGCAAAACATAGTGTGTGCTCAGCAACATGGCTTATGAACACATCACCCCAAATTGGATCTCTGTACTGGCTCCTCTCTGAATAAAAATGAAATTCCAGATCTGTCGGTGATTCAGTCCCTTCTGTAAAAGTGGCCCCATCTACCTGAAAGTCACTCTTTCCACATCCACGATTGCTACATTCCACAAGACCAGCAAACTCCTGCATTTTTGAGCCTTACATCAGTTAACAAACAGACTGGACACAGGAAGCAGGACATAGACTAAGGGTACGTCTATACTTACCCGCTGGTTCGGCGGCAAGCACTCGATCTTCTGGGATCGATTTATCACGTCTTGTCTAGACGCGATAAATCGATCCCGGAAGTGCTCGCCGTCGACGCCGGTAATCCTGCTCTGCGAGAGGAGTAGGTGGAGTCGACAGGGGAGCCTGCCTGCCGCATGTGGACCCGCGGTAAGTACCTTTAAGTTCGAACTAAGATACTTCAACTTCAGCTACATTATTCACGTAGCTGAAGTTGCGTATCTTAGTTCGAACTGGGGGCTTAGTGTGGACCAGCCCTAAGGAATTAATTCCTGCAAGACATAAGGATGATTGTGGATCTCATTTAACTGAATTACGGGCCTGGTCCAAAGCCCACAGAAGTCAATAGCAGACTTTCCATTGACTACAATGGGCTGTGGGTCAGGCCTACATGCACTACTTTCTCTAAGTAATTAAAACAAAACCTTTACAAATGGAACAAGCTCTGAGAATCATTGTAGCATTTCTAGTTCCAAGTACAGTATGTGGAACATCTCCGGATACTGTGATGAGGGACACACAAATATTTAGGGCATACTGATTAGTTTGATAGGACCTTTAGTTGTGTAATTATGGGGGTTACTCTTTGCTCCAAATTACTAGAGTATCAGTAGCAATCACAGTGTACTGTGTCTTGGAGGCAAGCCCTGTAGGTGCCTCAGCCGCTAGGCCTTGTAGGAACTAGCCTAGTGGGTCCCAATAACTACTCAGAGACATGGCTAACGGAAAGGTTGTTACTAGGGCTAGCAGGAAAGGGAAAGGTTGCAAATACCCTAGGTCCACAGGTGCCAACAGTTCAAAGTGAGCAATAACAGTTCTTGCTTGAGTCCGTAGGGCAGTCCAGTCAAGAGTAAGGCTTTTCAGGCCTAGTGCCTGGAGTGCTACCTCCAGTCCACTTGCTATTCCAAGCAATTAGGAGCTTGCAGGGTTCCAGGCTAGTGTCTCTCATTGGGGCCTTTCCACTCTGGCTCCCTGCCCAGCCACTGCTGTTCCCTCCCATTCCCACACAGACATGAACCAAGGTGTAAAGTCCGGTAGTCACAATCTGTTTCACATACGGCTCTGTCCACAGTTCCTCAGGCTTCTCTCTGTCTCTCTGATTGCCATGTGGATGATGCTTCAGCTTCCAACTAGACCCGGACCACTTCCTGATTCAAGACCTTTCTCCTGCCTGGGAAGGGAAAGTGAAATGGGAAGGGGGCTGATGGGAGCAGTAATTCCCTGCATTGCAGATCCATCACACTGCCCTCCTCTCTGAAACGGATGTGTCCTCACATCCAGTGCTAGTCCATGTGGACGTCTTGGTGCTAGCAGGGGGCTGTGTGCTCTCTCTGTGGCCTCAGGTTTGCTATTAGCTCTGGGTTAGTTACAGGTTCACCTCCACTCTGCAGGGTAGGTTCTGTTTGTGGAGTGACTCCCACCGGTTCCATCCCATCACCCAACTTGGTTCCCTGTTATAAGGCCATACTTGGATAAGCCATACCAGGGCTTGGCTCTACTAGCTGGCACACACACCAACAGTCACTCCAGCCGTGTCCTCTTCGCTCCCCTGTTTGACAACCAGGGTTTTATTGATCATTGCTCTGGTCTGCTGTTGCAAGTTAGTCATACCTTCAGTTGGGCCAGAACCCAGGTAGGGTTTTAGCCTGTTGTAGTGTAGGAAAAAACTTTTCCCAGGGTAGAAGATAGTTCATAGATTACATCTGACACACAGTTGACCATCTGTATAGACCCTTGTACATCTGTTGTAATTTGGCACTCAAAGCCCTAGTCCCTTTGTGGTCCCTGATCAAAACCATCCTGGGATAGCTGGGCAGACACCTTAAATCACAGTGGTCCCTCTGTCTTTCGATGTCCCTGCTCTGATGATGCTTTACTGCTTGTCCAATAGTGTTGAGCATGCCTGACAAATGTGTAGGTAATGCTGTGGTATTAGCATACATCTGCCAGCAGTTCTTACCAAGGGGATAGTCACACACACACAAACATCATCATCTATGTTGTGTATTCCATTGACAACTACACACTAGATGTGAGCCATCATGATGTAAGGAAGCAAGCCATCCAAGTTCTGTTCATTGGCATCTGTTCATTGGCATCCACAGAGGATGACAACATAGTTGTCAGTATATGGTTCAGATCTTCCACTAACCCATATGACTTTGGTGTAAAGTGGTTTGAGGGTCTTATTTATCTTGAAGAGGTCACACACCTCTTGAAACAAACATGACTCAAAGTTCCAACTTTAGTCAGTGTGCAAGGAGTAAAGTGTGCCATAGTGGCAGACAAATTTATTAACAAATACCCATAGCAATTATCTGTGCCTCTTGGTCAGCCTCTGCCCACTTGGCAAAGTAGTCTGATGTCATGAGGATGTACCAGCTGCCTCTCTCAGTGACCTTTAGGGGTCCTAGAATTCCCATACATGGCAGCTGGGGATCTGGGAAGGCCAATATTGGTGCAGACGTGAGCCTCTGCTTCAGTTCCAAAAAGGCATCTTGGCACTCAAATGTCTTCTCCTTCTCTGCCAACTTGTGCAATGGCTGTGTAATGGTGACAAAGTCAGCAATGAATTTGTGGTAGAATGAAGTCAAGCCAATGCAACTCTCTACCTCATTGTCAAAATATGGCACCAAGCAGGATCGGATGTTGTCCATCTGTTCCGGGTCTGTCCCTACACCTAGGGCATGGAAATCAAGGGATGGTAATTTAGCTAGTCACAGAAAAAATGCATTTTGATGGTTTTACCTTTCAGTTGGCTTGGCATAAACTCTCGAGCACAATACCCAGCTTCTGCAAGTGGTCCTCGAATAACGGCCCAATAATGATGATGTCATCAAGGTATGCCTAGAAAAACACACCCTGCAGGTCTGCCAGCATGTTATCGATCGATCTTTGGAATGTTCCAGGGGCATTTGAGTCCAAAAGGCATGACACTAAATTAAAAGAGGCCCTGTTTGGCAATGAATGCCATCTTCTGTCAATCACTGGGTGCACCTCCACTTGCCAGTAGCCACTGGCCAGATCCAGGGTGCAGAACCAACAGACCTTTGACAACAAGTCTTGAGTGTCATCAGTCCTAGGGAGAGGATATGCATGTCTCATGGTAATCATAGAATCATAGATTATCAGGGTTGGAAGGGACCTCAGAAGATCATCTAGTCCAACCCCCTGCTCAAAGCAGGACCAATTTCCAACTAAATCATCCCAGCCAGGGCTTTGTCAAGCCTGACCTTACAAACGTCTAAGGAAGGCGATTCCACCGCCTTCCTAGGTAGCCCATTCCAGTGCTTCACCACCCTCCTAGTGTAACTTTAGCACCCTCATGACCAAGATGAGTCTGCTCTGCAGGCAGCTCTGGCCAAGAGATGGTGTGCGCAGGAATGCAGCAGGAGAAATCCCTTCCACCCCAGGGGCACCTGTTCCAAACCCCCCAAAGTGAACACACACACCCACAGGAAAAGTACAGTGGATATAACAAGGGAAATATTTATTTACAGAGGGATGAGAGGAGAAAAACAACAAGGGGAAATATAGGCGGAGCAGTAGAACAGGGCTGCATCCAAGCCAAGGCCCCACAGGCCCAGTGGTAGCACACCCATCAATAGTCCACACATCTGTGTCCCTCCATCTTTCTTTACTAAGACTATGGCTGCTCATGAACTCACAAAGAGCTAGACAGTGCCTCTTTTTACCATCTGTTGCAGTTGTTCACTGAACTTTGCCTGGGGTGGATTGGGATCCTCTGTGATCCCAGTCTCACAGGTCTGGTATCTCCAGTCTCAATCCAGTGCTATCAACCCTGTACACTCCAGGTCATCATCCCCAAAGATTCTGGGATGCTTGTAGTTGCCCAGGTGATAGACTCCTCCTCCTCAGCCCCAAATCCTGCATGAGATCTTCCCTTTCACATGCATGTTTCTCTCCCATGTTCAGTCTGTTTCAGTGACTTTCACTTTTCTTAGTATTTTACAGTACTGATAGTATTTCAGGGATTACCTTTGAATATAGAGTCATTTTTGGGTGTACCAAGCCCTATGCCCTGGTACATGACTTGGGGATCCATTGTCATTCTTGTAACCCTCACCAGGACCCAGCCTCTCATACTTTTGCCCATGCTCCAGGCCACCAAGAATGCATGTTAACTGAATGAGGGGGGTTCTAGCATGCCTTCCAGTCTATCCACTGGGTTCCCCTTCACCTGTCTGGGAATGACCATCTCACTCTTCAGAGTAACATCACATTCCTCTCCTTGGAGACCTCACACACCTGTGTTTCACCTCCGACTGGCGTCATGGCAAACTGTCTCTCCTTGATATAGAGGTCTCTTTTGAAATTGAGGTTGCTCTCATATTTTTTGAGGAAATCAGTCCTGATTAGGTCTTTGTGGGATGCTTCTTCTGCTACTGACATTCACAGACAAGATGGAGTCTGTCCAGAATATTAGTTGTTTGCCATATTCCCGCAATCTTGAGGTGAGTTGAAAGAAATTACACCATTGAAAGATCTCAGTTTCCTCTCTGGCTGGCTCTGTCCCACAATCATGAATAATGGAAACCTGTGCCCCAGAGCCTACTAGAATTGTACATTTGTGTCCATTGATCTTTCCTGTGATGTCGTATTTGGGTCTGATCTCTCTGGACGTTATAGTCTCTCGTTTTGGGCCTACTAATCTGCAGACAGGGGGCTGGCTCTTGGCCCCTGCCCTTAGTAGGTTCCCTTCTTCCAGGAACTACCCTGATGAGGGCATTCATGCTGCAAATGGCCTGATTTGCTATGTCTCCAACATTGTAGATCTCCCCTCCTTTGGGATGGTTTTGATTGGGGTTCAGTCACTTCCTGCATCTGGGTCTTCTTTTGTTTGTGCTTTCTGGATTATAGGACTCCCGTTCAGCTTTCAGGTGGTTAGTATCACACTATATTGCTCTGATGCCCTCAATCAGTTTTCTGAGGTCTGCATCCCATGTTTCCTGTAGCAGCATTAACTTCAAGTTCAGCATCATACACTCATGCCCCTTGTTCTGCAGCTTCTATAGCTAGTTCTAGCTTCATTGGAATTCTGAGGGACTCTTCTAGCCCTGAAGGTCTCTCCTTATGAAGAGCTATCCTGACCTGTCTCCCTCTCTCTCAGCTGTGTGGGTTACAAATTGCAGGTTTCAGAGTAGCAGCCGTGTTAGTCTGAATCCGCAAAAAGAAGAACAGGAGTACTTGTGGCACCTTAGAGACTAACAAATTTATTAGAGCATAAGCTTTCGTGGACTACAGCCCACTTCTTCGGAAGTGCATCCGAAGAAGTGGGCTGTAGTCCACGAAAGCTTATGCTCTAATAAATTTGTTAGTCTCTAAGGTGCCACAAGTACTCCTGTTCCTCTTTTTGCGGTTACAAATTGGTCTCTGGAAGGTAAATCCCCTGTTTGGTCATCATAGTCCAGGAATGCCTTGGTGGCCAGGTGCTGCAAGCATACCCCAAATTGCTGACCGATTCTCCCTTTGCTTGTTTGCAATTGTTGAACGCTGCTCAATTGCACTCAAGATCTGATCTAGAGACCATGGTTGGGCATCCTTGACAGAGACATATTCCCCTGGGGTATCATGTGTCAGTCCTTCAGGCACCTCTTGGGTTTTGTCTTGCGGCAGCAGGCCAAGAAAATCCATCTTGACTGGCCTCATCCCAGCTATTTATTTGAGTAGCTAGTTCAAAATAGTTGATCCAGCGGGTTCCAGATGGCTCTGAAAGTGAAGATGGGCCACCACATCTCTCCACTTGCACTACCCCCTGTCTATTTCCACTCTCAAACCTCAAGGGAACACTTTGATAATCAGGGTTGTTCACTTCTGCCCACCAAATAGCCCTTGTACCTTTAGTAGTTGCCCCTAAAATCCTGCCAGTCAAACTTGCCAATTGGAATTTCAAGGCTACCACCCGTGTAATCATTGAGGTTACTTTGTACCCCATGCTTCTAAGGTACCAGGTTTACTGCATCTTGGAGGTAAGCACTGGGGTGCTTCAAATACTAGGCCTTGTAGGTGCTAGCCCTGGTGGGTCTCAGTAACCGCTCACACCTAGCTAAGGTTTTTACAAGGACAGGGAGGAAAGGAGAGATTGCAAATACCCTACGTCCAGAGGCGTAAACAGTTACAGTTCAAAGTGAGCTATAGTGGTTCTTGTTTGGGTCCCTGGGTCTGTCCAATCAAATTCAAGTCTCTTCAGGCCCAGTATCTGGGGTGCCTTCTCCAGTCCAGTCTGTATTCCAAGCAAATAGGATCTTGCAGGTTTCCAAGACAAGCTCAGTTAGTGTCTCTTATTGGAGCCTCTCTGCACTAGCTTCCTGCCTAGCCGCTTCTATTCCCCCAAAGTCCCATTCAGTCCTATACCCAACTATAACATCCATTGCTGACGGCCTATTTCCCATATGGCTCTGCATCAGTCCCTGCTTCCAGCTTCTCCAGGTCTCTGCTTGCCATGTGGCTGCTGCTTCAACTTCCAAACAGACCCCAGACACTTCCTGGTTCAAGAACTTTCCTCTTACCTGGACAGCAGAAGGGGAAATGCAGCAAGGAGGAGGCTAATGGGAGCTGTAGTCCACTGCTTTGCAGATCTATCACGGCTGGAGTGGATCCTGGCTCCAGCTGGACTTGCTTGACCTTGGCTCAAGTTATTGGTAAGGGGATATAGAGCCTTTAGTTGGGGATGGATCTGAATGGCAACTTTTGCTTGTTTCAAACTTGAATCTGAACCCTCAGAGCTAGACCAAACCTTTACATCTCAAGCTTGTCTCTAGCTTTCGACCTCCAGGTGACTAGCAAGGGAGGATAAAAGCTAAATGAAGCTGAAATGTCAACCTCCCCCCTCCCAAAGCATTAGGAATGCCTCCTTTCAGAGAATCATCCTGCCACTACCCTTCTCCAAACAGCCACTTTCTCCCCTCCTCCATCTCTTGGCATCCTTGGTTAACATCCTGAATCTTCTCTCTGCTCTGTGAGAGCCTATCAGACTGCTGACTTGGATGTCATGGATTCTTTACTTCCTTCCTAGCAATTAGTTCAAGATCCAGCCCAGGTCAGGAGTGATTATCCAACCATCTGATGACTATTTGGTGACTTAAGTGAAAGAAGTAGGTTGCCTTCATCTAACTCCTAGTGAGTGTGGTACAAATGACCAGATAAGCACTTATATGGTAGAGGGAAATACCTGCTTGCATCTCATGAGTGAGAGCAATCAAAGGTTGAACTGGCATAAACCACCTTCTCATTCTAGATGTGATCACTTCAAGTCTGAACTGAGGCCTGCTGACATGAGTGTAATGGGGAAGCTTCTGTTAGAGTGAGGCACCATGGTCCAGGAGATGGAGCACTTATCTGGGATTCAGGTAGGGTGACCAGACAGCAAATGTGAAAAATCGGGACAGGGGGCGGGGGGTAATAGGAGCCTATATAAGAAACATCGGGACTGTCCCTATGAAATCAGGACATCTGGTCACCCTAGATTCAGGAGACCTGATTTCTCTTCCTGGTGCTGCCTAAGACTTGCTGTGACCTGGGTCAGGTTTCTTCACCAATCTGCACCTCTTGTCTCTTCAGATTGTAAGATCCTTGGGGCAGATTTGTTCGTACAGCACCTAACACAGTAGGGCCCGGATCGCTGTGGGGGACTCTTAACAGCTCCTGTAATATAAAAAAATCATGTTGTTGCTCACTATGCTGTATCTTTCTTGTGGCTGAAGAAGACTTGTCACTTTAGTCTCCAGGGCTGACAATCCAGCATCTTTTCAACAGCAACTAAGAATTCACTACTAAAAGAAAAGAGCACAACTACTTGCTTACCTTGTGCTTTCATTTTCATTCTGAATGAAGCTGGCACAGCAGTCAGATAACACTCATCTTTCCCTTGCATGCAGCCGCTTTCAGAGGAGCTATTTGTAATGTAGGGCACTGTATTTTCAAAAACGTGCACCAGCACAGAGTTTTTGTAAACCCTCATTTGGGAATTGCCACTCCTGGCTCTCTTCAGAAGGAAAGCAACTTGGTGTTTGGGTTTTTTCGATGCAGGGGGAGAAGAGGCATAAACTTGAACTGAAACGCTTTAAATAAAAGACCAATCTGTGACTGAATGCCAGGGGGGAGCTATCCCACCCAATTATGAATCCTCTCAGAATTAGGGAGACATCAGTTACCCAGCTTTGCCATGCCCCTGGATAAAATACAGAGCCACAAGGGTAGTTAAAACAATTATCATCCAATGCAGCTTGAGCCTAAGTTACTCTGCTAGGAAGTGGCAGGGAATGTTCAGACCCTTATACAGGAAGTGATCTCTCTTTCTCCCCCGTGGGTAGAGAAGCTCCTGGATTTGTGAGCAATTGTGCGCCTCTGAACTAGTCCGTGCAGGGCTTTGGGGCAGCCTGCCAGTGGCAATGCAGCCCATTATCATCATTACGTGTCACTGGAGGCAGCAACAGGACAGAGACGCACAAGGGACTGGGAATGAGAGGAGACATTAATAACTCTACATGGCACCACACAGACAAAAGATGTGTAAAGGCTACAAGAGCAGAGGAGGACAAGAGTAACAGAAAATAAGGAGAAAAAAAATTAACTAGTAGGAAACTAAGCTGAAGTGAGACTGTCCCTGTAATAAAACTGACAGGAAGAATGGAAGTGGTCTGGGGGTTAGGGAGCTGGTCTAGCACTTAGAAAACCCAGGTTGAATTCCCTGCTCTGCTCTAGTCTCTTCTCTATGATGTTGAGCACGTTGCTTAAGGCCACATTGGGCTTGTCTACAATAGAGAAGCAATGCAACAAGAGGGGTCTGATTTCTAAAGAGCACCAATGTGTGGGGCACTCACTGGCCTGTGTGGACCTGCCTGGCACAAACTAAAAGTTCTCTATTGTGCATTAACATAGTGCTGTTCCAAAATAGTACTACATTGTAGGGCACTTTTAGTTCATGCCAGCAGTGTCTGCATGGGCCAATGAGTGCACAACACATTGGCGCACTTCAGAACTCGCACCCCTTTAGGGCACATTGCTCTTCCATGTAGACAAGCTCTTACAAATGCATTCAGCTGTCTAAAGCTGGAGACAGGCCCCCAACCTGCTAAGGCCTTCTTGTAAATTCTACTAGCCCCTGACATGCATCTTTGGTAGCCTAAATATCTTTAAGGATTTGTCCCCTTACTCTCGCTATGTAAAATGGGGCTAATATTACTTTGAATGGTGTGAGGATAAATACATTAAAGATTGAAAGATGCTTGGATGCTATAGTAACGAGGACCATTCATGCATCCATCCTTCAGTTCCTATTGTGACTGGTTAATTATCTCTGATCAACCCTAATAATAGTTTGTTCATATATAATGATATCTTAAAAACACTCTTCAAAACTCAGCAGAACCGCCTGATTGATCACTCCACCTGATTGGCCGAGGAAGTCAGCAAATCTGTTCTTAAACCCAATAGCGACAACTAATCTCTGGCTGCTCAAAAACTTTTAAGTTTCAATCTCTCCTGTGCCTGTCCTGCTTCCAGCCTTGTTCCTGTTTTACCCAGTCTGCTCCAGCACTGTGTCTCTACTGGCTTCCTGGCTTTGGTTACTGGTTCCAGCTCTGACCCCTGGGCTCTGATTATTGGCTTCCTGACTCTTGCTCTGACCTCTGGCTTTTGACTCCCAATTTCCGCTCCAACCACCAGGCATGACTACCTACATCCTGGTTTGTGACAAATGTTAACTCTATAGGAAGAATTTGCCTCCTGATTCATCACCAGTGCTAGCAGCAGTCCTGGTTTTCCTTCGTCTTGAACAGTTCAATCTTTGATCAAATTGGAGCCCCCAAAGGCTACATGGTGCCATGACACTCTTTCAAACTTCATGTGGGAAGGTGAGAACTGGATGTTCAAATAGCTCACCCTGTTGTTACAGAAAACATAGGTTCTCTCTTAGCCCAAAGTCTGTATTTCTAGAATTCAACAACCTCTATTAGCTGGCCCCACTGAGGACAAAAGCTTCCTAATTATAGACAGCTAACAGTTAACAGATTTTTAAGGCCAAAGAGGCCTTTGTGATCATCTAATCTGACCTCCTGCATAAAACAAGCCATAGAATTTCACCCAGTTACCCCTGTATTGAGCCTACAGCTTGGTAGGGAGTTTTTCCAAATAGAAAACTCACCATAAAAATACATTTTTCAGGGCACAGAAACTGTTTGAGAACTGGGGTCAAACTTGATGTATTGTTTCAGGAGGGAAAAAAAAAAGCATGACCACCCCCCCACCCAATGTCAAAACATTTCATTTCAACACTTTGAAATGAATCATTCTGACTTCTCATTTTGAAAATATTGTTTTGAACTGACATAGCAAACGTTTAGTTCAACACAAACAACATTTTCATGGGGAAAAAGAGCAGTTTTGGTTCAAAATGAACACTTACCTCTTTTTTGGTTAGCCCCCAAACCAAGAAGTCAGGTATTCCCTCAGCTCTAATTAAGCCTAGTAAGTTACTCTTTCAGCTCCAGGGGCACATGTTTGTAAATGCTGTGGTGGGTTCTATCCCCACTAAGCATCAGGGTATCTGCATGGGCATTGCATTCAGTTGGCATTTACACAAACACACCGTTTTCCACAGTTGGATAACTTTGCGTTTCATGTGGTGACTGGGATGGGAAATTTTATATTATGGTAAATTTCTGGCTGGAAGCAAGGTGTTCTGGGTATGTTGATATCTGAATATCTTGATGTCTATTCTCAGGAAACTTCCAGCCAAAATGTGCTCACTTGTGAAGTCAAATCGTTTGATCTGGCATCTCAACCAAACCTGAACTCTCTGCCTTCTCAGATGGTGAGAGGTGCATCACTTCAGCAGAGTGCCTTCGTACCATCCGTATTAATGTCATTGGGTATATTTTACAGTTCAGCTGCAGCTGATGGTGCATAGGCTATGTCTGCACTGCAGCTGAGAGAGGTGATTCCCAGTGCTGGCAGACATGCCCACGTTAGCTCAGCTGAAGCTAGCGTACTAAAATTAGCAAGGTGGATATTGCGTCACTGATGTCAGCTTATACTACCCTCCCAAGCTCGGACCCAGGAGGATGGGGAGGGCTCATGCTGCTACCAGGGCTGCACCATCCACGCTCTAGCTTAAGTGGTCCTAGCACAAGTGTGTCTACCCGTGCTGGGAATCCACACCTGCCAACTGCAGTGCGGACATGCTCACAGAGTTCCTGGGCCATGAGCCTTCCTTGCAAAGCAAGGGTCATTGCCTCTCTCCCCGCAACACACACACAACTGAAAACCTCTTGATCCCCGTTCATGCAGGATCTGCCTTTTTTTCCCAATGGGAGATAATGTGGTCAGCCTCTCTGTCAAGGTGTCACCCCCACTCTGAACTTTAGGGTACAGATGTGGGGACTTGCATGAGATAACCTCTAAGCTTATTTACCAGCTTAGATCTAGTAGCTGCCACCACCAAATAGATCAAACAAATGTTTATGGGAGAGTCATTTGGAAACTCTGTCTTCCCCCCAAATATTTACCCAGTCTTTATCCCCCTTTTCCTGGCAGGATTGAGACTGATTCACCTCCCACCAATTCCTGGTGAGCCCAGATCTAAAAAACCCTTGGATCTAAACAAGGAACAATCAATCAGGTTCTTAAAAGAAGACTTTTAATTAAAGAAAAAGGGTGAAAGCATGCAAGCTACTCTCACAGACAACAGATTCAAAACACAGAGAATGTCCCTCTGGGCAAAATCTTAAAGTTACACAAAAGAAACTCAATTTGATTCTTCCTCTTATGCAAAAGAAAGTCACAAAAGAAAATAAACATAATTTAATACATTCCTTCTCTAAACACTTACTACTTTTAAGAAATGTTAGATGGCTGATTCCTGGATCCTTCACTCCGGCACAAACTTACTGAACAGACAGAGGACTTTTTTCCCCTCCTCCCTCTTTGAAAACATTTTGTCCCCCCATTGGTTCCTCTGGTCAGGTGTCAACTAGGCTATGTGAACTTCTTAACCCTTTAAAGGTAAAAGAGGAATTAACCCTTAACTGTCTGTTTATGCCACTCTCTGTATAAAGATTTCAGCTGGGATAGAAGGAGGGGCACTAGTATAACTGAAGTACAGCCCCTCCCTTTGAGAGGTGTTGGCTATTTGGTAAGTTTTCAGCTCCTTTTATTCCCTTCGTACCGAACATCTGAAATAATGGCATGGATGTAGCATAGTGAGTGTTAGAGCAAACATTGCTTTGCGGAGTTTCTGTGAGAATACAGGAACCAAAAATGAAAGCGGTGCTTATTATGGTGATCCTAGGACACTAAGGCCTGGCCCTGGTGTTAATACGCACAAGCAGCACCAAACAAAAAAGCCTTTAAGACACAAGTATCTCAGGACCAATTAAGACCAGTGGTATCTCTGCCACGGTAAATGGCAATGCATTTATCCTGCAATCTAGGCACAGAAGATATATATGAACTCAGCCTTGCACGAGTATGCACTTTATTGCCAGGTATGTCTAAATACAGACAGAGGGAAGCATCACTCAAAATCTTCCATCATGAAGATCAACAGTTCTGCCTTATGAATACTTGCAGTAAATGAATGCTTTATCTATGGTATACTTGTAGCACAGCAGGGATCTGGTTTGGGTGAGGGTACATACTGATTTCTTGGCAGGAATAAAAACCTATTCAGATTTAGCTGTATTTGGAATAAATAAAAAACAAACATCTCAACACAAGCGTTTTGCACCCAAAGGCTTTGTACAGCTGGAAGCTTTATTGATTCATATACCACCCACATAAGCTGCCAAAATGTGCTACAATTTTTTTTTTTAAGTCTTCATGGGAAAATGTAACCCTCCAAGCTCATTTATTTGGGGGGAAAGGACATAAAGAAACCCTCTGATAGTACCAGGTTTGCCTGGCAAGGCATGTCTCTAAGGTAATGCATTCTCTTCTCATAAGGGGGCTGGTTGCAGTGTTGGTGCACGGTCACCAGACAGCACAGCAGAGCTGATTTTGGAGAGATCTGCTCATCGGTGACCAGTGACAGCAAAACGGAGGTTTTGATGGGCTGGAGGAGATGTTTGGGAAGAGGAGGAGGGTTCATATCAGGTCACTACACTGCAGATTGTTCCTTGTGAATCATGGCACTAAGAAACCCCACACTCCTAATCCCACAGGGGTAACTCCAGCTCAAGCTACTAGGTCTCCCCCGCCCCCATTGCTGCAGCAGGGACCCCCTTGAAGAAGGGGATGTACATGTTAAGAACAGGTGTAAGGAGCTGCACCGAGGAAGACATTTGCACACAGAGCAATAAGGTTCATCGGTCCTACAAAACCTAGGAACAACGCTACACATTCTTGAGTGCTACCTACTGGTACCTGATCCAGTAACTATTTACATATAGACATAAAGTACTTCCCTATCAGGCATTCCTCAGCATGCAGGGAATCTGTGGAAGAACAATTGCAGCCCCAGGTTTTACCTCTCCACTGTCGTCTTGGCAGGGGATGGGAGTGACTGTAAGTGCCTCATAGCAAAGGCTTCGTTCTCCTGCCCTTGGAGAACTCCCACCCCTGGCTGTTGCACCCTTTCCCTTTCCCCCAACCTTTCAGAGGGGACTGTAGGAGGTTTGGGATGAGAGAGAAACTGTTGTGGACACAACACTGGCTCCGCCCACCTCCACGCACAATGGTGCCGTCTCACCCAATCACATTGGTCACACAATCTTGAGCGAAGAACTTTGACTAAGGTCCTGCATCTGGTGCCAAAGCAGAAATGACCTCCTGAGGTCCCTTCCAATGACTAGATGACCTCCTGAGGTCCCTTCCAATCCTGATATTCTATGAAATCGAACCTAGAACACCTGAGTCCCAGCCCTGTGCATTAAGATCATCTTTCAACTGTCTCAATTAGCTTATCAACCCAACATTTTAAGAGCAAGATTTCACAATTGCTGTGTATTGCCAGCCAAATGTAATGACAAACGAGGTTTTTATGGAATTCAATGTTTCTTGGATGGCAGCTTAAAAATGAGACTTAATTGAAGGACTGAAAGGAAAGCAGTTTCATTGGTAGGAACGGAGTTTAAAAAAAAAGAATTTTTCAACTTGGGTGTAGGGCATAATTACAAAAACATTAAAGCAAATAATTGGTAGTGCTGTAATTTTTTCCTCCCCAGGTAACTACCAATGTATTACACAGTGAATCATTGACTCTGTCCCTCCTATCATTAATTACTGTGATGCATAAATAATTGGGAAATTATATGTCCCAAAAATGATTTAGTAATACATTTTATGCATCTAATAAGCACAGGCTTTTAATCATCGCTAGACACGTTATGATAAATTCCACTCCACATCTCAACTATTCCATTATCTGTCTCCTGAAAAGCTGCCATCTCCTTGAATGCAAATACCAGCAAGTCACTTCATATCACATGCTTCCCAACAGAAGACTGTTATGCTATGTGCATCTGCTATTGATACTTCGGCTCTAAATTCATGCAGAGGAACTTCTGCAATGCTACTCCATATGGGAACATATTAAACCACTGTCTGTGCCTAAAACAGTGGCCCATGTTTTAATTTAAATGGAAATATCTTAATCTGTTTCTTCCACCAATAAGCAACTTTTTCCCCCCTCCACAACTGGGATGTTTCAAAGCATGCACTTCTTTTATAAGAACTGGGACATCTGGATCTCTTTTCCTTTTATTGCAAACAATAACAAATATTTTGATTTGGGCTGCTCAGCATGACATCTGTGTTATCTTTTTTCCAGGTTCAGCATCATTACGTTTGACATCCCATCAACTAGTTTTGACTCAACCCCTTAAAGGAATGACTCAACCTGAAAAAGCACAAGAGCCATTGATACGTTGGGCAGCTATTTAAAGCTCAACCAAAGCAACACCGAACCTGTCAAAACTGGTCAAATTCCATTTGTCGCTCTGAAGCTAAGCATCCAGGCTGAGTTTCAGGACTGCACACAGAACCTTTTGCTGCTTATAGTCCAGAAAATCTAGGTTTACTATTGGCTGAAAACAGTCATGTGATGAGGCTGGTCAAGAAATTGTCTTCTCACAGGGATAAGTAGTGAGGACTGTAATGACCTTAACCAATCCGGTGGCATATGTATATATCTGAATGCTAAGTGGCGGTAGACACATTTAAAAACAAATATTCATCTCTCAGCCAATGAGCTTACAGAAGTATCTGCTTCTTGATTGGCTTGTCAAGGATGAAATGTTGTTTTATAAATATAATATATGGAGATATCCTATTTCCTAGAACTGGAAGGGACCTTGAAAGCTCATCAAGTCCAGCCCCCTGCCTTCACTAGCAGGACCAAGTACTGATTTTGCCCCAGATCCCTAAGTGGCCCCTTCAAGGATTGAACTCATAACTCGGGGTTTAGCAGGTCAATGCTCAAACTACTGAGCTATCCCTTCCTTTGGAGCACTTGACTCTCTCTTTTTTTAATGTAAAAGGAAAATCCCTGCTATACTTATTCATAGCAATTACGCAGACACTTCTGACATGTCTCATGTTCCAAATGTTTGCATGTATAATAATACGTTTTGAATTTAGGTTTTTAGTGATTATCAGTACGTTGTGCTCCAATTAATTTGTAATTTAAGTCAACAGAACTCTATGGTCAGCTGACTAGACGACATTGTTCTTGCTTTATTAATTCAATATCAAAGGTCATAAGATGCATCCTGCTTCTGTTAGGGCAAGTATACCTTCTTCAACCAATCACTGGTGCCATCAAAATCAACAGTGTCTCAAGAAGCAATTTGGACCCATTGACTTCAACAGTTGTAAAAGACTGGGTTAAAGCTTTCCTAGCTGTATGTATAATTCATAATAAACATATGATATATATTGTGTGGAGCCCTTACTCTCTGTGTCAAGAATGTGTCTGCCTTTTTGAAAAAGATCTATGCCTGTCTTTCAAGTCCCTGTTTGTTAAAGACTGGTAAGAAGGGAGGAGCTTGCCTCCCTGTTAAAAAAAAGCCCAATTGGTTAGACTGTTAAGAAATCCTACTTCGAACTTCCTGCTACCAATTCTTCTTCTGTTTGAGGATGGGAATACCACTCTAAGAAAAGCTCACATCCTCACAATTGGGTAACTGGCTACAGGGTAACTGAGCTATGGCGGGGCTTCCAGAAAAGACTTTGTGTCAAAATAGCACCAAGTGTTCATGATGGAAGAATTTATCAAGGCAATCCTGATAGGTGGCAATCTGGATTGCTTCTGGAAGTAGAGACTCTGACAGGAAGTCAGGAAGAAGGACAAAAACCACAACTCACTACCAAGAGGCTCTGTGCCTACAGAAAATGTAAGATAGTAAAGGAATGCAAAGAGGTTCTGTGCATTCTCTGTGTGAACCAAGCCATGACTGAAAGTAGTCCAGGAAATTAAGGACTATCTGGTGACGGAGGCAGCAAACACAAAGACTGCAGGAGTCTACTGAGAACGTTACAGTGAAAGAGTTTGATAAAGCCATAGAAGTACCTGACACTCACAGTGGTAAACAAAGTAGCCACAGGTGAGAGTGCATGAAACGAAACACAACACAGTGCAAAGAGGCACAATGGGATGAGTGGACATGCAAAGAGGGGAGAATATGAGGAACAATGACAGAATTACAAGGATAGGCTCCAATGTGTGAGGGAAAGGAGCAAACCCTATGAAATCGAAATGTAGCATGTCCTGCACATGAGAAAGATGTGTTTGGCAACACACATCCTAAACTTGGATCTGAAGAAAAGCTTCCCCTGGGTGAAATATTTCCCTATGAGTTTGCTTTTAATAAATTTAATTTCAAAGGACCTTGATGAGGGCTAAATATACAGCTACAGTGATGCATGCTGGAGCAAAATTTTTACTGACTCTTAGGAACCTGGAGAGTTAATATTAATCAAGCACTTACTTTCCTGGAGATGCTGCCTAGAACTACTGTTGGATTCTTTCTTATGCAATCTGGTTTGACTTTTACAACACTTCTGGAGCATTCTCTGAAGACGCAGCATTATGAAGAATTGCTCTTTCCCCCCTTCTCTTACTTGTTTGGGCTACTTAATTAATCTGTGCATGTTAGGGGAAAACTGGGCAGTTTTCCATAAACATTCATTGTGGCTCACCTGATGGCCCTGCTGAGATAATAAAGGGGACTGAGAGTGTGGCAAAGGCAAAGAAGCACATTTCTCTCTCCTGTTTGAGAGAAGGACTCTGCTTAATCAAAATGATCTATGCACCCAACTCTTCACACATAAAACACAATGGTCCCCATTTATGCTGGATATCTATGTACAGATCTCCCACATAGGAAGGTGGGCAACAAAACCCTTTCCCATGTGACCTGGCTCTGAGTAGAGGAAGAGATGGGCAGAATCAACGGGGTTCACACTATCCTCCTATCAGCCCTGAGGACTTCCCTTTGAAGCCTAATACCTCGCCAAACGCTCAACACCTATGATAGTGAATTCCCAGTTGGAAAGATCCTAGGGCAACTCCCCACTGTGGAAGTCTTGGTAGCATGGATGTGAGGGAGCTGTGCTCCCAGGAGCTGGGGGGAAGGGAAGCAAAACTATGAATACAATGAGGCGGGATACAGGCTCTCTGTGCAGAGAATCAGATAGTGGGAATCCATTTGATTTGCGGGTCAGAACTTTATTTTCTTTTACATGAGAGCAAACATCTCTCTTCAATGAGGAGGCGCCATAGAGGGAAGCACAGTTTCCTGGGCCCATGGTGGTTATTGGCTTGTAGCGGGACATCCTGATCTATGAGCTATTTAGATACACACCTCATAATGCCCAGGAGAAAAAAAAGGCAGAGGCTTCAGAATAAGTTTTATTCCCTCCCCGCCCCCCCATCGTCGTCCCCCCCATACACACATGCTCCACAGCTTGAATTAAAAATTTTACTGTAGTCCAACCTTCCTGTAATCCTTACTCATGCAAACGGCTCCATTGACTTTAATAGGATTGATAATGTTTAGCACTCTCCATGCACAGCTTCAAAGCACTTCTACAAAGTGGGGATTATCTCTGTTTTATAGATAGGGAAACTGAGGCACAAAAATCTTACGGCACTTCCCAAGGTCCCACAGCGAGTCAATGGCAGAGCCAGGAATGTCCCAGTGCCTAGCCAATGTGTCAGACTGCCACCCATAAACCACATTAGACCGAGAATGGAAGGAGTCCAACGCTTACTCATGTGAGTAATTGTTGCATTATTAGGGACATGCATGTGTTATATGGGGGAATGCTAAGAGCTCCCCAAAGAAACAAAGTAGTTTCCTACTTTAAGGCAAGGATAGTGTCTGCAGTATCACATTAGCCAATGTTTACATTGACCACATGCCAGTATATAAATCTCATTGCCTCTCTGAGTCTAGCTCGATCACCTCAAGGGATGGATTTCAGGTCATAAAATGTAGATCATCATAGATTGGCATTGTCCAAACAAGACAGATCAAGATGAGTTTTTTTGGTGTGTCAGATTTGGTTTTAATTTAGATTGATACATGACAACTTGTCAAGGAAATGCCATCAAATATTAGTGTTTCTTTCCTGTATGATACAGTATTGTATAGTGAGAACATTCTAGCGCTTAAAATCAGCCAACCAACAAACAACAAAACACTTTATCCTCAGTTTTTACACAAAAGAGAGTACAATAGAGTTGCTACTACTGTACAGGAATAAAGGATTGACTTCCTGTCAACCTCACCCAGCAATATAATAAAGGAGTGATATTATTATTCTTATTTCAGATACATGTCAGAATGACACAGGTTCTCCTCCCTGCTCTGTTTGATTTAGAGCAAGGATTTAAACTTGGTTCTCTTACATTTCAGGTGGGTGGCCTAGCCAGGAACCTCTGGAGCCTGTCTCGCTTTCTCTGTCCCAATTAATGTTTAATTATTTATATGTATTAACAGCAATTCTAGGTGGATAATAGTGAATAGACCAGTGGTTAGGCTCCTTGCCTACAATCTAGGAAACTCCTGTTCAAGTCCTTGCTCTTTTAATTCTGTGCCCTTACTAGTAGGTAATTCTCTGTCTTACTTGGACAGGAAATTCCATCCTGCACTTGAGAAGCCTTCTCAACTAAAGTTTTGTCAGAACCATGAAAAGTTTCCATGAAAAGTTTCAGTTTTGACAAATTGGTATTTTCAGACAAAAACAAGTTTTTTTTAACCAACCCCCACACCCAGCAATTGTAGATATTATCCACTCTTACTACCCAAAGCTAGAATTCTCCATAATCACCACAGTTATTTGCTTAGTTTTGTTGCTTTCCAAAAGACAAGGGTGTTTTACTATTAGCAGAATTGCCGATCCCAAGCATTCAAAAATCATGAGTCAGGCCCCTAAAAATCATGACTGATTTTAAAATCATGGGATTTGAAAATAAAATGGCATTTTGGATTCTTTCTATTTGCCCCCTGGACGTTGAAACTTTAGGGATCATGCTTTCACGCTTTTTTTTCTCAAGCCTGAGGGCTAGAACCTGAGAGACTCATTTAATCACATGACTCCTGGTGCTGGGTCTTTTGAGAACAAAAATATTGAGATTCATGAAAATCATGAGAGTTGGCATAATTATATTAGAGCATGTTCCTTTCTGTGCTTGCTCCATGGAGGAGGTGAGTCTGCGCTCAAATTGTGGAGATTCATGCTTTTAATGCTGGGAGCCCCTGGATGTTGGCAAAATAGAGGCTGACACAGCCACACCTGTGCAAAAAGCTGCAGGGAAGAAAGATTCCGACTTTAAAGCCAGAAGGGACCATTTATGGTCATCTAGAATGACCTCCCACAGAACGCAGGCCAGAGAATAGAACCTTGCTGTAAACTCTGCATCAGGCCCAATAACTTCTGCTAGAGTTACAGAATAGTGTCACGGTTTCAGAGTAACTGGAGCTGTATCCTTCCTCCATGATACCATAGGTGCTGGACCTAAGGGTGTGGGGGGTGCTGCAGCACACCCTAGCTTGAAGTGGTTTCCATCATATACAGGATTTACAGTTTGGTTCAAGGGCTCTCAGAACCCCCACTACACCAATTGTTCCAGCACCCCTCCATGATATTCTCCAAATGTTCCCTGTCAGGTCTTAGGTCTCCAGCATCACCTGTCTTGGGCAGGGACCCTTGTCCAATTCCTTTCTGACCATTCCCTGTAATATCCCCCATAAGCTAATCTGCATAAAGGCCAGCGCCTGGGCATTGCGTTCTCTCTCAGTATATGCATCCAGCTATCAGTTACCACCCAGCTCTTGCTAAGCAAGCACATTTATTCTTAAAGTAAAAGCATTACAGAAAAAAACATCATAAAATCACTAACAGACTTCAACTCACACGAAACATACCAGCGGTCACCCGTCAGTCTTATGGGGCCATGGTAAGCCAAAGTCTTTCCAACCCTTCTGCAAGGGATGGGCTCTTGGAAAGAAGGGATCAGAAGGGTGGGCCTGAGTCAGTTGAAACCCAGGCTTTTAATATCAAAACCTCTTTCTTTGTCTCTTTCCCCCACCCCTGGAAAACTCAGTTTGAACCAGTGTATATGTGAGCCTCCCCCGGGGGCGGGACCTCTCTGGAGGTCTTTACAACCTCAGCAATTCATCTTAATCACACCCCCCCACACACTGTCTTTGGTTCTTGGACGAGCTGTGATAATTCCCCTCTCCAGCCTTTCATATAATTCCTGGCCCACAGTGCTACGTACACTTCATACAATAAGGTCCCCAAAGATATTGCATAGGACTGCAGTGTCTTCGTCGGACATGCATCCGACGAAGTGAGCATTCACCCACGAAAGCTTATGCTCCAATACATCCGTTAGTCTTAAAGATGGCACAGGACTCTCTGTTGCTTTTTACAGATCCAGACTAACATGGCTACCCCTCTGATACATATCTCACACACAGTATTTTAGAAACACCTCGAATCTTGTTTTAAAGGCTCCAGGTGATAGCGAATCCACCATGTCCCTAGGTTAGCTAGGCCAATAGCTAATCTCATTGTCTAAAAAATAAAAATTGCCTCTACAACAACTAGCAATATTTTTGTGAGGGTGACAGAGTGATCAAGAGACAGTCTCTTAAAATGTGACCCTAAAGTGGGGAGATGTCAACGAGGGGGAGATGAGGTGCCAGGACAATGAGTGTGGGGGGAGTATGTGATGTGCTCCTGGTGCCTAAATACAGTTAGCTTTATAGGAGGTATATAAATGAAATGGGGAGCAATTTCCTTCTTCCTCCCCGCTCTTCAATTCAGTGGGAATCTCCTGGATGATATTAGGTGCAGGAAACAGCTGAAATGACCCAATGGCATGTAGCAACCCAGCAGTTGCTCACCCACAATCAGGTGTTTGAGCCTGTTTAGCTGATCTCTAGCGGCCCCCTAAAGTCACCGACCTCTCTCCCCCAGCATGACACCATTGGGGATTGACCGAAGGCAACATTGCTGCATTATCAGCTCAGCAGTGAAAGGACAAAATCAGGAGGCTTCCCTTAATCACCCTGGGTGCAGATTCACTGAAAAATTTATCTCTGACCACAGGCCATGGCTGCAGTCTCCCATGTGGGAGAACCCTTCCACTAATTTAAATTTGTCAGAGCAAAGCATCTTGTGCCTTTTATGGCCGGGGAGGACAAAGTAATGAATTTTTATTTTTTCTCTATAAGAAGGCAAATATATTAAAGGGAAAACAGGTGTCTAAAACACTCCCTGGGAAGGAAGCTTTTTAACACACTAGCTGTTGTAGAATTGTTGGCTCTCCATTTAGTCTTCACATGTTGAAAAGCAGGAGAGAATGCATAAAAATATATGTACTCAGACATACACACACTTATAGGGTTGGATTAAATCCCTCAATGTTTTTGGTTTTGTTTTGTTTTTTTTAATGTAATTCTTTCCCTTCACTGGGCAAAATCCTAGGCTGTACCAAAACACAAGTGGAATACTAATTTTATGGCCTCCCAAACTCTCCTTGTCTTGAGGGTGGTGCTGCCCCGAGGAGAAATTAAAAGAGACCCAAAAGCTGCTGTAAAACAGCACTGTGACACAGCTTGCTAACGGCTGCTCTGCAACTCAGAATAGCCGGAGCATAGAGCATTCTGGCCACTCATCCACCTGCCCCTGCTATTGCCATGTGTTAGCGCTGAGCAGGGCACTGCAGGGTATAAGCCAGCTCTAAGCTGCTCCTGTGCGGGGGAGAATTCTTCTGGGGGCTTTGGGAACTGAGGCTGCCACAGGAATGGAGTCCAGGGGCTGGAATCTAACCTCCTGATCTCCATAGCAACCAGGAAATTGAAGGGTTTCCATTCAGATAGGTTGCTCCTATTTACATGGGTTCCTTCCTACCTTGCTGGAACTTCCGGTATGAGTTTCAGGGTCCGACAATCCACAAATAAAACAACATCCAGTCTGAAAGAAGCACCTTCCACCGGTTTTTGATTTCACAGAAAGATCGTTTGGGGCCTTTCCCTCGCCCCCATCTTGCCAGATTCCTACACTGGCAGTCTTCACCGTAGTATCTGAACACCAGAGCATGTCTAAACTTTTAAAACAAAGGCCATTTTTCAATGAAAACACTTTCTTCAAATCTGAAAAATAAGAAGTTTGCTTTTTTAAAATCTCTCTCTTTCTCATGGTACTTTTTATCAACAGTTTGGCCGAGAACCAGATTTGTGAACCAACATCTCCAATGGCAGTTTTGAAGCAAAAGTCACAGAAAATGGATCCATTTTGAACCCTGAAAAATGGAAATAACTTTGAAATGTTTTACTTTTTTTTTTTCTGACCAGCTCCACTGAGCACCTTTCTCAAAACAAGCGTGACTTTTGCTTAGAAACTCCAGAGTCCTCCTCCAATAAAACACAGCGGACTTGCAGCAGTGTTCTTTCCCTACCATCCTGGAAAAGCAAGCCAGGTTACATGAATGCTGTGTTAAGAACTTACTTGTACGCTATCAGTGGGTCTATAGATACAAGTGAGGGGGGGACTGTCAGAGCAAATATGCTGTTGATCACTGATTGCCTTTAAGGCTGAGGTTCTTTTGTCCCTGGAGGCTTGGGGCCAGATCCTGTGATGTGGTGAGTGCCTCTTGTGGGAAGCTGAGCAGATCAGCTGCACTGGGAGTTGAGCTACACGGTGCCCCCATTTACAAAATGGTTCAATACCCATTATTAGAGGGGGGAGGGATAGCTCAGTGGTTTGAGCATTGGCCTGCTAAACCCAGGGTTGTGAGATGAATCCTTAAGGGGTCCACTTAGGGATCTGGGGCAAAATCAGCACTTGGTCCTGCTAGTGAAGGCAGTGGACTGGACTGGACTTGATAACCTTTCTGGGTCCCTTCCAGTTCTATGAGATAGGCATATCTCCGTATATTATTAATCTGCCTAATGATTTCTGTCTTAAACCCAGATCTAGCCAAGCCCATGCTTAATTTTAAGCACGTGAGTGGTCCCATTGACTTCAATACTAAAGTCTTAAATCTTA
Organism: Trachemys scripta elegans; assembly: GCF_013100865.1. Lineage (NCBI taxonomy): Eukaryota > Metazoa > Chordata > Testudines > Emydidae > Trachemys > Trachemys scripta. Next base: position 191,473,113 of record NC_048300.1, read on the forward strand.
AAGTGAATTACTTGCTTTAGAACGTTGCAAGATCAGGGCTTAAATATTAGCACGGCACAAGAATCATTTATGGCACGGACACCTCTGATGTCAAGAAGGGAAAAAGTAAATTTTGCAAAAATGGAAGACTGCTAATGAACTTAAAATTGCTGATTGGTCTGTGGCATTAAGTTATCCAGGAAATCTAGGAAACGCAACACATCAAATAAGTGCAAAAAGCAAGAAAATCATCATGAGATTGTCTTGCTTTCTGAGAATGTGTGATTAAAATATTTGACTAAATAATTGATGTGATTTTCTTTGATGTGGTGACATTTTGCTCTTACTGCTCATACTCTCCTACCTCACAGGGATGGTTTAAGGATTTATTAGTTAACGTTTGTAAAGAGCTTTGGAGATGAAAAGCTCTTCATAAGTGGCTACTGTAAGTATTATTATTACACTTACAGCTGTGGCTAGACTGCATTTTCTCAGTTGTCTTGTAGTCTGCTTCGCTCTTCCCCTTGTTGAGGAATAAATAAAAATTTTACAGTAAAAGAGAGAATCCATGTTTAATTGGAGTGATCTGTTTGCAGTAATGGAATCCAAACCAAAATGTCTCATATGACCACCAAATAAATCAGTCTACTTTTCACAAACTGATCAGGTGTTTAGCTACCATTGAAGTATTTTATATCTCCGTGGCAATTAATTTATAAGAGGATACACACTTACTGAACACCCTTTTTTGAAAAAAGTACAAAAAGAAAACAACTCATAATAAGCAGTGTGGCATACTGTCAATTTCATCTCCAGTCTTTGTGATTAGAGTTCTAATGCTGTATTGCTTTTAAGCGTGGCAATTTCATTTCTACATTGCAATGGGCTTAATGCTATGATGGTAAGGCTTGTGGAGGCGGGGGGGACTGATTATTTAAAAGGAGAAAGCATTGATTCTTTTGGCTTATCTCATGGAAAGGAAAAAAATCCCCCCAGAATGTATTGTACTGAAAGTGCCAGCTTTTTTAGTTTTAAATAACAAATAAAATAGCAAAACATTTTTTCCCATCATAAAAACTGACTTTGATCCCCAGTACAGCCATTGAGTGGAAAATTGAACCACACTATAATTGCTTTCCCTGTGACCGATAAAGTGGTGTAACAAATTTTGCGTTTGAATGATAAAATCAGCAATTGGCCCCTAGCATTTCCTTCTCCCATTCCTCCAAGGACACCAGAGTCCCATCAGGCTCCAGGGCAAGAGAAAAGGCTGAAGAACTGTAAATCTACTCCAAGTTGTTGTTGGGTACTCTCTCTGTGTCTCTATTTTTAATAGAAAGGCATGATTTTTTAAATGACTAATGTAAATTACTTCTGGATGACAAAAAATTCAATGCAGGCTGATTGTAGCCATATAAACTAAAACCACACACAATAAAAATATATTTTACTCCAGAGTAAAATCTTGTTACAAAGGGCAAATTATTTTCCTCTGTAACAGTGACAAGTCTTATAGCTGTCTGAAACAGGAAAGACACCCCAAAAGATTTCCCCTATAGGAAAGAAAAAAAAAGGTGTATTGTAAATTTATAGTGATGGGGTTTTAGTATAAGGGGCAAATCTTTCCTTGTCCCACTCAAATACATTGAATCAGGAGGGGCAGTTTAGAGATTAGGAAAAATCGTATTTTTCTCTTGTTTTTTTGAGGCCAAGTTTTCAGAAATAGGTGCATGGGAGCTGTTGAGTGCTCAGCACTTCTATAAAACCATTTATTTAGCCTAAATATGGACTTAAGAGCCTGCTTTTAAGCACCTAATTTAAAAAAAAAAACTCTTTAGTTTTGTCTTGAGCATTCAACTGCGCTTTGTGTTTAATGAGTTTCACTTTTGTAATCAATGGTTCCGTTTCCAGGGCCACCCCCAGATTGCATCTATCCAACTGAAGATAAAGATATGTCACTATTTTACCTGAACCAGTTCTCCCATTGCTATCTAAAATTCCAGACTGCTACCTAGGGGTGAACTAAACTCTTGCTAGCAGGTGAATGTTGCTATGGTTCATTGAAGTCAATGGAGCTATGACACCAGCTGGGATCAGTCTTTGTAACTGTTCCCGCACTATTTGACTTGTGCTGTAGATATCTAGCATTCCCTACACTTAAAATAAAACAACTTGACCAGGAATTGGCAGTGGGTGTCTTCACAGTGGATTAAAAAAAAAGAAAAAAACAACTAAGGCTACATCCAATTTGCTTTACTCACGCAGCTGGTCCTAAAGATTACAATAGGCCAGATCCTAATCTGGTGTAAATCAGTTATTCGATTGACTTCAGTATCGCTACAACAGTTTACAGCAGCTGAGGATCTGACCCAATGGGACTAGTCACACAAGACAAGCAGGACTGGATACATCATAGACTCATAGACTTTAAGGTCAGAAGGGACCATTATGATCATCTAGTCTGACCTCCTGCACAACGCAAGCCACAGAATCTCACTCACCCACTCCTGTAACAAACACCTAACATAATGTCTGAGTTATTGAAGTCCTCAAATCGTAAAGATCTCATGATGCAGAGAATCCTCCGGCAAGTGACCTGTGTCCCACGCTGCAGAGGAAGGCGAAAACCTCCAGGGCCTCTGCCAATCTGCCCTGGAGGAAAATTCCTTCCCGACCCCAAATAAGGCGATCAGATACACCCTGAACATGTGGGCAAGACTCACCAGCCAGCACCCAGGAAAGAATTCTCTGTAGTAACTCAGATCCCACCCCATCTAACATCCCATCTCAGGCCATTGGACATATTTACCACTAATAATCAAAGATCAATTAATTGCCAAAATTAGGCTATCCCATCATACCATCCCCTCAATAAACTTATCAAGCTTGGTCTTGAAGCCAGATATGTCTTTTGACCCCACTGCTCCCCTTGGAAATGAGAGAGTCCACATTCAGGGAGCCAGACACACATGGGTTTCGAGAGAACTGGGCCAATTTTGAGAAATTCAACTCTATAGGGCCTATCATTGACACCTTTATGCTGTCATGCAGTGTGAAAGTACCCTCAGAGTGCACGAGTGGCTGGCGTGCTGTCCTTGACACCCGCACAAAGGCCACTTTACAGTGCCAAAACAGGACAAAAGGGGCCTTAGCATCAATGAGAATCTACCCCTGTGGTTTGACCGATTATGAGGCAGAATTGGCAATTTCAGCTGAGTTTTCCTCTGGGTTTTGAATCAGCTGGCGCTCTTAAGCATTGCCTGTGTGAACGAGATGTTTCCAGAAGTCTCAGCAGACTCAGGCTGCATACAGGCGAGGAGTGCTTTACCAGTGTAGGAATACTGGTATGCTGTCCTGGCAAAGCACTCCTAGTGTAGATACAGCCGTACCGGCAAAGCTGTGCTTTGCACTGATATGATAAAACCACTCTCCAGAAGTGAAACAAGTGGTACTGGGAAAAGCACAGCTTTGCTGGTATAACTGCGTCTGCACTAGAGGCTACTGCTGGCACTGCACGTTCGGTCAGGGATCACACCTCCTCACACCCCTGTCTGACATAGCTATGACAGCAGAGGTCTGCAGTATAGGCATCATATTTAGGCCTTGTCTCTGCAGGAGACATTTTTTAAGGTGTAACTCTAAACTAATATAGCTATGCTGGTATAGCATCACCCCTTCCCATGCACAATCTCTGACTCTGATATAACTCTGTCTTTTATGGTTTAATTTATGTCCTCAAGGCCAGTTATCCTACACAACTGCTTAATACAGAAGTGCAACCCACAGCCACTACAGGTCCCAGCATGGAATGTTCCTTCTGGAACCATGTGAACAGTGGTGGCTAAACCTCACAGCTCGCGATGCTCCACCTTGTTATGAGCAGCTTCCTCGTGGCTCATTGCAAGTCGGGACCAATAATCTCTGCACTTCAGTTTTAAGGTGACAGTGGTGACTATCTGTTCCATTCTATGCAAATCAAGTGCAGCCCTCTGGCTGCTCAGCTGCCAACCTGTAGGGCCCTTTTCTTTTGCCAGTTGTTTTGGGCAGCCCTGACGTAACCTGTTGCAAGCACAATTCGATAGAATCAGAAACCACTGCAGGTGCTAACTTTGCAGAGGAGGCTTGTACAAAAATACATTGGAGGATTTTATGTATTGATTAAGTGGAGTAATATTAATATATCTTTTGCCTCCAGTCAGTTTCCCTTTCTTCAGAACATTTCCAACTGGGAACCGAGATACTTTCCCTTATTTCAGCTGAATACTAATGCCATAAACCCTTGCGTGACCATTTGACCTGCACCTCTTCTTTCTTTCCCAATTTTTATTTTATTTTATTTTTTCCCTGGTCCTCCAGAGATCACTGCTTCATGTTTTTTTCACTTTCACGTGTCATCTCGGCTCACCAGTGACGCAGTGACTGATAGTTAGCAGCGCTGCCTCCCTTGACCTCATCAACATCAGAAAGCTTTTTCAAATCTCAGTCATCTCTGACAGCCTTTGAGCAGAGAAATGAGACAGTCTCCCTGACACACAGGCTTCTGGCCTGGGGTAAAAAATTCCTTTTGAAACAACAACAAAAAAAAATCTGAACACTCCCCAGACCACACTGCTTTCCATTCATCTTGCAATGCAATCCATCCATTCCTGCTCCATATTACTTTTCAGACACCACAGTCTTTCTGTTTACTGTAGGTCAAGTGCCATACCTAAGATACTTTTGCTATTGTACTCTGTGGTTTTCTATAGACTCCTGTGCAAATTAAAGAGGCAATGGGTTTACATGCAACTATCCTAACTACCAGTTCTGGGTGGATAACTGGGACTAATTCCAGCCTTAAAAATTCTCTCCGAAATTGGGTAAAATTATATCCCTATAATGGGGCTTCAAGAAAATAATATGTAGAACTTTATGAATAGAAACAGGGAAACTGAAGCACCAGGAGGATAAATTTACCCAAGATCAGCAAATTGAGCCTGTGGCACAGGTAGAAATAGAATCCAGATCTCGTCACTCCACCTATGCCCTATCCCCTAACCCATGGCACACTAATAGGCCCATGCACCATAATGGCACCAAATCCTCCAGTACCTTACAGGTACATCTGCAGAAGGCTATATGACTGTAATAGCAATGCATCCTCAATTTACTTTAATGGAAAGCTGCATGGCTGTAGGCAAAATTCACCACTTAACAGTATTTTTTGGAAATATTATTAATTTCCAGTGGTAAGAAATAACCACTGAGATTGAAACAAACAGGCCCTGGCATGGAGAGGAAGTCAAGTGAATCCATTTAATTCTGCAATGCTGGTTGACATGGGGAAGCACAGTTTATTCCCACCGTCCCCGCCTCCCACCTTCTTTAGTAAAATATTATTGTTCCCCGAGTTTTATCAAACCAGACACATCTATGGGGATTTTGCATCTAGCGAAGCTAAGGGGACATACACTTTTACTTGTCCTATGCGATAATTCTTTTGTTAGTTTTCCTATAGTGGTTCAGATGGTTTAATTCTAGATGTGTTTGCTTCCTGTCCCCTGCTGTGTTGCCTTTGCTACATAAATCCATCATTTCTCTGAATGCAAAGAATTAAGCCAATCATCTCAACTCCCAGAAGAAGTTCAAATTGGAGCTGGGATCTGAATAACTAACATTAACAGTGCTGCTCCTTGATGTTCTTTCATTTGCAACTATTGTTTATGACAAGAGGACTGGGGGACGGGAGGGGGCGTACCACGAGCCTGATTCCGTATGTTTGCCTCCTATTGGAATCAGATCTGTTCTGACTAAGACCAACAATTAGGATTCCATTCCTAATCCAGTCAGACTGCTGCGGCATAAACCCAGGGGGTTCAACTACAGTATGTGTACTTTGTGGTGTGCCTAGGAGCTGAGCTGGTGTAGCACACGCAAGGTAGCTGCAAGGCCTGACTTTAATCCTCAGCTGTGACTTGGTATTTCTTTTCATCAAAGGCTGCAGGGTTATCAGAGTTAGGTGAATGGTTGCAGATAAATGCCCCCCAAAACCCATCCTAATAAAGAATGTGCATGTCTTTATTGAAAAAGAAGGAGCACTAGCTGTGACGGTGAATGTAAAGTCCCCTTCAAGATGTGCCAGGAATCTACTGTCGCAGATGGGACCAATCAAGGTTCCTTAATGCACATTTTTGTTTGCCCCCATGGAATAATAATTATTGAAGAGTCTCTGTTTTCTTCATGTATCGTACAGCAAGACCATTGGGAGTCATGACTCTAGTTTTACTGAAAGCAAACCAGGAGCTTTTTGGGTAGCTCTGGATCAATTTGAATTTCTGGCCCTGTTTTCACGGACCATTAAGTGCCAAGATTACTAGATAAGTGCTCGTAAAATTGAAATAAATAATTAAAATGAGATAAATAAGCACAGCAGTTGCCCACTTTGTGCTGTACAAAATTTCTGATCAAGAAGTCACACCTGAGCTTCATGTCAAATGTTGAGGATTTTTTCTTCTTACTGTAAATTTCATTTTGTTTTAACCAAATGGGGGAGGAATGATGCAGGTTCTATCAAAGTTCTTAAAGTCCCAAAGAGACCCAGTCCGTTTCTAGTGGTTTCCATTTACAGGCAAGGGTATTATTTTATTTAAAAGGTGGCTTACCTTGACAACACTTCTATATGAATTGCTTGTGGGGAGAAAGGTGAATTCCAACCACCTGCTTCCCATAATAAACTTGAGGCAAGTGAGGTAATATCCTTTTACTGGATCAACTTTTCTTGGTGGAAGGGACAATCTTTTGAGCTTCACAGATCCTCAGAGCTGAAAAAGAGCTCTGTGAAGCTTGAAAGTGTGTCCCTTCCACCAACAGACGCTGATCCAATAAAGGATATTACCTCATTTACCTTGTCTCTCTCACATCCTGCGCCCAGCACAGCTGCACCAATGCTGAAAACAACGTAATGAACTTGTCAGTTGTATGGTAAGTCACTTTCATTCTGCTTTAGTGAGAAGTTTGACTCGAGAAGGATCCACTGTAGTGTCAATGTGAATAGGGACAAATACCTAACCTCTCCTGGCTGGGTTTACAGCAATTGCCTTCTTATTTTAAGCAGGTGCTTGCTAGATTCAGAGCTGAAACCTGTAGTGTAATGAAAACCATCCCTTTCAGGGCTGGCTAAGGCTGGTGAGGGACAAGGAATTGTGTATGTTACCAAGGGAGGTAGTGGACAAGCTTATGGAGAACTCAATAGATGTTTGATACATTAAAATATATAGTTGCGTATTTATTCACTAAATTCCAAGATCCTAGATGTTCTTCTGTGGATGGGGACAATTAAAATTGCTTTCTCCTGACCGTGGTACCAATCTAGCAAAGCACTTAATTTAAGTCTGTGAGTAGTCTCATTGAATGAAAGTTAGTAAGATACTTACTTAAGCATGTACCTGAATGGGGGGCTATGCAGCAAGTATGATATTGTCCAGCTAACAGCATATGCAGTTAAAAAAAAATAACTTATCCACCTGGCTGTGCATCAAAACCAAATATTTTCTCTTACCAACGTTTGCCATAGACCAATCAAAAGCTTGTGATATGTAGAGGTGAAAAGAGGGATTGACTTGTTTCTCTCTTCAGATCAGGCTGCTGTTGACCAAATGGTGTGATTGACATTTCACATGGGTTTTTTTTTTAAAACCATCAAGGGAGTCTACTAACACTTGGAGAGTCACCTGGGCATGAGTTTCCTTAACAAAGCCACAGAGGTCAGGAAGTAGCATTTAGCAAAGGTTGTTTTCTCTCCTCCTGTTACTACATTCATTTAGAATTTGATTTTCTTCTCCCCTGCCCCCACCCCTCCCCAGAATAGCAACTCCTAAGCAAGTAGAAAGGGGCAAGGACAGCCCATAGTCCCTCTGGCACAGAGTCTAGGCACTGAAGCAAATGCAGAACAATCACAACTAGCATATGGTCTATCGATTACGTCCTGTCAGGGGCGGCTCCAGGTACCAGCGCACCAAGCGCGTGCCTGGGGCAGCAAGCCGTGGGGGGCAACCTGCCGGTCGCTGTGAGGGCAGCAGTCAGGCTGCCTTCGGCGGCATGCCTGCGGGAGGTCCGCCGGTCCCGGGGTTTTGGCGGCAATTCGGCAGCGGGTACGCTGAAGCTGCAGGACTGGCGGACCTCCCGCAGGCATGCCGCCGAATCCGCATTACCAGTGGACCTCCCCCAGGCGCGCTGCCGAAAGCCGCCTGACTGCCGTGCGTGGGGTGGCAAAATACATAGAGCCGCCCCTGCGTCCTGTCATATGACCACCATTCAGTTTCCACGCTGTAATAAAGAGAGAGAAGACGAGTGAGATAATATCTTTTGTTAGATTAACTCCTGTTGGTGAAAGAGAAAAGCTTTTGAGCTCCACAGAGCTCCTCTTCAGGTCTGCTGAAGCACGAAAGCTTGTCTTTTTTACCAGAAGAAGTTGGTCCAATACAGATGTTACCTCACCCGTCTTATGTCTCTCACATCCTGGGACTAACACTGCTAACAACAACACTGCAAACAACTAATAAGGCACAATCAGCTCTCCTTCTATGGCAGCAATGCTAACAGTTGCTGTTAATTCATCAACTTACATTACCTGGATCAAAATTAAAAGGTCACTCTGTTATGTCCCGTTCTGAGCCCCAAGGAATGATTTCCATGGAGTAGCATTGCAAAATACCTATTTCCTCCTAATGCCTTCTCTCCAGCCTCTCCTAGGAGGTGAAACATAGTGTCTTGACTGTATTAAGCTCCAGGGTTTAAGCATGTGCAGTAATAGCCCTGACCTTTTCCTAGTGTTGTCATTCCAAATGACATTTATGGCATAAACAACCAGTGACACAAAACTGACAGGCCAAGTTGCCATCTAGGAGAAGAAACATGAAATGGAAAGAAAAGAGTTTCCAAAGGCATAGCCCAAACTTTAGTGAAGCCTCTCTCAAATTGACAAGCACCCTCTCCTCAAGAGGTGAGAAGGTTACCACTCTGATCAATAACCTGTGATAAATCTCTTAATTTTCAGAAAACTCCTTCGTTTTCCCTAGGATTTTGGAGCCAGATTTTGATTATTCTAACATTAACACAGGGATAAAGCTGGAGAGACAATTCCAGTGAATTATTCCAAATTTATTCTCATGGAATCTCATGACCCATACATTGAAAGTATATTTAAAACAAAATGTATAGGTAAGAGATTTAAAAAAAAAATAGGGTGGACAAATGGGGTAAGAAATATGCACCTGCCTTACTCAGCCCTGTCTGTACATCTGTAAACAAAATTGGAACCTCAAGAGATCAACTCGGATGGTCTGGAGTGCTCCAATATTATCCTCAAGATCACCTCACGGCTGGAGCTGGTTGGAAAATACCAATTACTTTTTACAGGAATTAAAAAAAAAAAAAAACTGTTTGTCAAAATTTCCCATAAACATAGTTTTGTTTCTTTGTCGATGAAAAAAATGGAAATGTTTTCAAAACTGTTTCTGGTTTTTGTTTTTTGGTAAAATTTGTATTTGTCAAAAATCGATTTTTTTTTTTACCAGAAATGTTACTGAAAAAAAAAGGGGGGGGATTAGTTTAAAACTTTTGTTTTTGACAAAGCCATTTTTTAAATGGAATTATCTTTTGATGGAAACATTTCAGCCTACTTTAGTCACACAACCTGATCCTGGAAGATGGCACATTCTCCAGGAGTCCATTCTCAGAGTACAAGGGGCAGGACCAGAAGGTGATGAAGCAGCTAGTCAAAAAGACCCCTTCTCTGAAACACCTGGCTCCTGGACTGAAGAGTAAGGTGCTCACATGTCAGTGGTCCAAGTAATAAAAACCCTGAATTTGAAAAACCTATCACTATCATGAAGAACAATGAAGTAAGAAAAAGTTGGCTGTTTCACCATGACTGAGTGTCAGGGAAGGGCCCATCTCCAGCACTGGGAAAATCCTAGCTTCGAATTGCCATGATGACATTTACACCAAGCCACAGCGTGATGTTAACATACTCAGACTGGTTTCAGAGTTTGCTCCAGTTCACAGTTATTACTTACATAATAGGATAATCAGTAGAATGAGGAGCTACTGTTAACATCTGGATCAGGCTTAGGCATGGGTTCATTATGACATAATCCAGTATTGCAGTTTGGTTTGGACTCAGAAGCTGCTCTCATAAAATTTATATCACCAAACTGCTGATCTCACAAAAGTCAGCTGACAGTGTGATACTTCTTCCATCTTGAGTGGTTGAAATCTTTAGAGATCAGCTCTTGTGAGATTCCTGCAACTACCAAAAATCAGTCACCTTCTAGGGAAATTCACACAAGTGACATCATTCAGAAAATGAGTGTCAGCAACAGGACTAGACCCCAGATCTACTTCCACTGACTCCTATTCTTGGGCTTAAACCAGAAGACGAAGTGCTTCTCTGGTAAAACTAGCAAGAAGAGCTTACTGAATTATCTGGATAGGGGGTATGTGTATGTACTGCTTATGTTATACATAATGTATGCATTACATTACACGTCAGTCTATAAGTGTGTCTAAATACATGTATTTTTATGTCTTCAACACTTTGTATTTTATCATTAATCTGATTAATTTAAAATGTATCACATGATAAAAACCCATTGTACTAGGTTTCCCTTCGAACTGACAACAGATGGCAATAGTCCATACTGTAAGGACATAGCCCATGTGGAATGTCCCATCATATCCTCTCACATGTCTTCCTGCACATTCTTCCGAGAAACCACTGCTCCTCCAGGGAGCAATGAGTTTCCCTCAAAATGTATAAGATGGCTTCAAGAAACGTGCTCATTTATCTCCTTTTCCATGTACTATTTATTGCATATGTAACATAATTGAAACAATCCATTTTTGTGTGTGTAACCTTTTCATTCATTGTCCCTTTTTGGGTACAACATAACAAATACCAGCCATCTTGGAGGGGCTATATCAGTAAGAAGTGGGCAATATTCTAGAGACTCTAGAGCTACTTTTTAC